>NC_092799.1:39358427-39686670 GCF_918797505.1 Bemisia tabaci
GAAAAATGACATCGGTGAGCTAGGAAAAAATTAAATAGGTAATAAAAAATTAGATTGAGAAAATTGAGCCTCACTGAAAAGTCATTTTTTGAGCTGAAATTTTGGGAGACAAGTGCACAACTAAATAATTGAGACGAGCTTAACTAAGGGATTTAGCACTGGCTAAATATATTATTTGATATATTATTGAATTAAATATTTGATAAGATGCCCAAGAGGAGGTACGTAAAAATTGCTAGGGTATCGAAGTAGTCATATGAGCTAAAATTATTGGAATACCTGGGGCTCAAATGATGATGGGCTCAGGGCAGACTTCAGTATCATCAGTCTGCTAAGCATTTTTTTAGTGAGTCTACTGGCGTATTTGACCACATTTTCAAATTAAGAGCCACAATTTCTGGCTCCTTTTAGAAATGGCATACGTGCCACTACTCTCCTTAGGTAGATAGGAGTTTTTGTGTGCGAGCCAGAAATTGTATTTCCTTTCCGCAAAATGCACTCCACTTAACAGTATACTTGAACTGTAGTCTTCGGTCTTGGGAGAGAAGTTTCAGTTTTCGTACTATATTTTCTCAAAATTACGTTCTTTTGTTCTGACAGCTTATACAGCTCAAACAGGGAAATTTGAAGCCCACTTAGCAAATATTTGGTATAAATTAACCTCAGGGAAACAATTATGCTGAAATTCAGTTCGTTCCTGAATGAAGTTACAACAACTAGTATTTTTTAATTGGGGTTTTAAAAAACTCGACACCACTTCAGAAGTTAAAAATCACACAATTCAACAGAGAAAACAAAGTACCACAGAAGAATATATTCTCTTCCATAAATGAAATTTCTAATTTTCAGATTGAATCAACTGAGGCTTTTATAGTCCAGATTTGTCTTCTGATCTTCGACTAAATCTTCGTCTACAGAATATAGACTGTCCAGGATGATGTTTAAATTTTAAAATTTGTTTAGTTAAATATTCACACAAACCAAAAATTTCGAACTAAATTTGTCAGAAAGGAGAAATAAGATTGTAAAAATGTACTCGCAGTCATCACTCACCAAGACATCGGTAAGGTTTCACCCAGTCAGTGTGTTTGCATTTTGAGTGTCCAACTCGGCACCAATTAGAAATTTTTACGAAGTGACTGGACTCCACGATATTTGTAATATCATGTTTCGGGTAGACCTGTAAAATAAAACCTTGTTATAGAGCAAAGACAAAGATTCAGGGAATATAGAATGTAGAGTAACGTTGAGGATAGAACAAACAAAATTTTGACAATTTGATTTCCCTAAGTTTTGTTCATCATAGGATGATGGAGGATTCATCATATCAAACCAAAATAAAGCAAATTTGAGGTAATAAGACGGTTATAGGACATTTCGTCAACGATTTGTGGTCCGCGCACCTGTTATTTCCAGTAATTTACGTCCACGCGTTTTTTCGGCACGGGAGTTTTGGTCCACGAGCCAGTTGAGACCCAAAGTTAATTGGCCCACATGTAAATACAAACGACAATTGCTCACGAAGTTCTTGGATGAAAATGTATAATGTCTGGGAAGAATGAGGGTTTGCTTGTTTTTTTGTTTCGTCTGTTTGGTCCAACGGAGAATAATATATAGTTGAGAGTTTTGGTAAAAATGGGGGAGCGTCAATTGGATTGCATTTTGCAAAAAGGAACCACTAGCATTGCAATGATGCTAAGATTAAGCAACTTCATCTTTTGCAATAAAATCGCGGAAATCGTGAAAAACTATGAAATTTAGATGGTAATTTTTGTCTTAAATTTACAGTTTTTAGCGAGTAAAATAGAAACTATGAATGGATAATCGGGTTTTTCCTCCAATACAAAAGAAGTTGCACAATCTTAGCAACATTGCAATGCTAGTGGTTCCTTTTTGCAAAATGCAATCCAATTCTATGAGACAAAATTCACTAAAACTCTCTATACCTCTCTGGTGTAACAGGACTTATAATTATAATTATCTTTCAAGAAATTCCCACCTTGTTATACCTGAACCGGATAAACCTCTATGTTGGCCTCAGCTAAAGGCTCTTAGATTTTTCCTGTGTACGATAAGCATCTTGAATTATTTTGCGAGGGAAGATCTGTACTTTTAAAGGATGCCTGTCATTCTTAATACATTCAATTTCGTATAATACTGTGCAACACCTCTGTTGTGAAATAGTTGCTTCAGGCGCCGCCACACGGCGGGCGGGCGGCCAGCGCGAAACGCGCATTGGCGCCTACAAACCTAAGTGGATACTTCAAGCATTGTGCAATGCGTGAAGTATCCACTTAGGTTTGTAGGCGCCAGTGAGCCTCTCGCGCTGGCAGCACGCCGCTCCGCTCTGTTAGGCTTTAATATTTATACTCGCATAGTTAGCGTTTTTTTACTCATGATTTTGAAATGTACGCACATTCTGCATTGATTATTCTGATTTAAATTGATGGGGAAAAAATATGTATCAATTTATCAAAGGAAAATAATAATATAATGTGTGTTTTTTAAATATTGGTGGTTCCGTGTCAAATGTAATGATTTCCAAAGCACTTTAATTTTTTCTTTTACATTTTGTGCTTTTATTGTGCTGCAGCGAGGTGTACGCGCAACCAAACGCTCAAAATTTGACGTATTTGACTCTAAAAGATCGATGTACAAATGGGTTAGAAGTAAAGATTGCGTGCTTCTTGGTTTTTTTCCCTCTTTTATTCATTTTTGCAGTTTCTGTCGGCACAACTGCGGTTCATTGAGATTAATGTCGCTTGGAAAAGGTTTTACAAATATTAGTCACGTTTTAAAAATATGTTTTCAAAATGAAGTAATAATTTCGTAAATAAAAAATTAAAAAAATAAAAAAAGTACCTATACATATGTAAGGTATATTGTACATCGAATATTTTAAGGATAGAAATAAAACCAAATATTCACCAATGAGAATTTCAAAAGGAGAAAGTAATAACATTTCATTTAGAAAATGAGCAACCATTACAACACCTCCTTCTTTCTCAATTTCTCATTTCCATATTGTCAATATAATTTTACATGCCGACTAAAATATAACGCTTGGACCAAGTCACTGTTGCTTATTTTACGTGTGGGCGTAAACTACTGGACAAAAAAGGTGCGCGGACAAAAAATCGTTGACAAAATGTCCTGAAACCAATAAGACTCTTCTTTCGAGATAAATTAATGCTTGTTGAGGGAGGGGGGGCTTTTTTAATATTCTTTAATAATCCCCTAGATGGATTATGTCATGGACCACTAGACAAGGTGCGAATTTACGCATTCTGATACATAATGAAGAAACTCCGCAACAAGAATACCGCCTGTTTTCCAACAAACTAGGCTCCTTTCTTCTAAACTTGATGTAGATACAAGTTTTTTAAAAAGCAGTCATCAAATCGGAACATTTCTCAGGGATAACACCCCAGCACCGAAAATAAGTGTCAAAATTAAAATTGACACTCCCGGAGAGGAGCACGGATTTCTAACTAGAAAAAAACTTAGCAGTCTTGAGGGGCTAACAAATTAAAACGTTGTCCACGGAAAATCGTCCATGGTTGCATGGTGACATGGTTGCTTATCGTCGGAAATGAAGGGGGATCACGATCGATCCCAGAGTGGGTGGTTGCCTACTTCCGAGGTTGAAGGGGCAACATACAACAAATTGAGACGTTGTCCACCGAAAAACGTCCATGGTTGCATGGTGACGTGGTTGCCTATCGTCGGAAATGAAGGGGGATCACTATCGATCCCGGAGATGGCGGTTGCCCACTTCCGAAGTTGAAGGGGCAACATTGGCGGAGGGGCTTCGTATCGGGCTCCGAGTTAATTGGGTTCGGCGTTAACGAGCTGAACGTAAATGAAACGGCGGCGGACGGAGGAGGACTTACCTTCTTGCAGTATTCGAGGAGGTCCAGCTTCTCTTTGTAGCAGGATACTTTGTGAGTCTTGTCGGTGACCCAGTGGCCCGACTCGGTCATGTACTGGTTGTGGTAGCCCTGATCGCTCTTCGAGTCGCAGAGCATCGCTACCTGCGGCTCGAAATGGGGCACCGGCCACTCATCCTTCCCGCCTTTGGCCTGCAAGGACAAAAGAGAAATATTTAGTTTGAAGGCTATAAAAATACATTGCAAAGAGAAAAACAGTGAAGTGCGACCCATGAAAGATCGTACCGAAAAGATTCTTTAGGCAACTGAGATGGATTTCTGGCGAGGATCAGCCGGAGTCTCGAGGAGGGATCGCGTATTAAGGAACGAAAGAGTGCGTGAGATCTAGAACGCCGAGCAGAACTGCCGTGCTGAGGAGAAACGCCGTATGAACCTTTAGGCGTTGCCAAATTGCCTTTGATAAAACACGAATCTCTTAGTAAACTTGTGAATATTTTTCTTCCAATTTTTCAGATAATTTTGCTCGCAATTCCGTCGAAAAGTTCTGAAATATGCGAGAGAAAATATTCATAAACTTTCCTAAAAAAATAAACACTTTATCGAAGGAAATTAGGCAACTCTCGAATGTCCATACGGCGTTCTTCCTTAGCACGGCAGAGAACACCGTGCATGAAATTATGACCAAACAGCTTGTCTGGTATGGTCATGTTCAACGAATGGCAGATGACAGATTGCCTTAGAAGGTACTAGATTGGGTTCCTCCTGGGAGGGGACGTCCAGCAAAATCGTGAATAGGTGGCATTCGAGAACCAAAAATGACCTCTGGATCGATAGACAAGAATGGCGATTAGGTGTCGCAGAGCGCCAGGGCGCGCTGTAAAAGCGACTTGAATGTATGTATGTTAAAATACAAGAGAATAGGGAGAAAAGAGGAGGACGGGGAAGGAGGGTGTCTTCGCAGACTCAGCAGAGAAAAATTCCCTGGCTTTTCCAGGTTTTCATCGACCTAAAGAATCAAAAGTTCCTGACTTTTCAGATTTGGGCCGCGCTAAACAGAAAGAAACCAAGCCACATCTGCTATTGCCACATTTAATTCGGGCAGTTTAATTTATTATACGTGGAAACGGTAGTGCGCTTTTTTTTCAAATTTCAGTGAATTTTCTGTAATGTCCGAAACTAATTCCTTAAAATTTTCAAAGGCGTGTCCCACACACACATCCTCTTGTGAAAAATTAAATTACCCAATTAAATTTGGTAATAGCTGATGTGGCTTAGTTCCTTTCTGCTGAGCGCGGTGTATTTACAGTTTGCTTGCGTAGCATTAAACAAAGCAATTTTGACAACTTGACAGTCTTCTTGGCCTATGGGAAATCGAAGGAGAAAAATTACGATGAAAACGACAGAATTCAATATCTCCCTGACATTTTCAGGTTTCCCTTGTCAAATCGAAGAAAAATCCTCGACGTATCGGATCAACAGTCCGAAACTCAAACGCCGCACCGTGGATCGAACCAATAGGAGAGGTCGGACAAAATTTGGAAACTTTAAACGCTTATAACTCCGTTGATACAAAAATGTGAGATCCTAACAGTGGTTTCATTGGTAACTCGTAAAATTTACTTCTTTTAAAGCACCCATTTAAATTTAAATCGAGACGAAATTAACATCTACATTTGCATTTTTATTCAAAAATTTCGTGTCCAACCTCTCTGATTGACTCGATCTATTGTGCGCCGCTTGAGGAAAAAAAGAAGAAGAAAAGCTCGGGCAACGTTGGACGGTTCCATCCCGCAAAATTCGATACATCCACCGCGAGCGTAAACAAATCAAAGCGCATTACAAAACACTTGCTCGAGGCTACGAAATAATATTTAGCGCACAGCACCGGATCAACTGCGTACCCCCATCACCCGATTTTCGCGTGGGAAGGGGGCTCGAATAATTCGCACAGCAGTAGCGTGGCGTGAATTTATTGCGATATATCGATTGTTTTGCCATTTAAACCTATGGTAAAGAATCTATTATTAAGGCGTTCGCTGCGAACATCCTGTTTATCGATCCTTTTCTATAGGTTTAAATGGCATGACAATCGATATGTCGCAAAGCACGCCACGCCACTGTTGCACAGAGTGATCAAAAAGTCCCGTACCCCCTCTATAACCCTTAGGTTTCTTGCCCTTTTTCAGGATGATCCCCTTGGAGTTTTAGGGGCTACCGGAGGTAGTTTCCTTTGGTCCGAGAGCACTCACAAAACTTCAAATCTCTATCTGTGGCGAGGCGTGAATGATCGATTAGGTACCGATGATCCCTCACTCGAACCTGTGGCAAAGAATCGACGATTAATAAGGTGTACACCCTGTTTATCGACCCTTTTCCACAGGTTTAAATGACAGCTCAATCGGTGTATCGCACAATACGCCACGTCACTGGTCGCTATATATCTTAATTTGTTCAAAACGTACAAGGACAGGGTGTCTAGTATTTTTTAACTTTGAAAAATCCTGACATTTTACTGATTTTTCCTGATATTTTATAAAAAATTCCTGATTTTTTCATTTCGAAAATTCCTGATTTTTCTCGACTCCTGGCACGGTAGGCAAAAAGCAGTAAGACTTTCTCCGCTGCGGAGATTCGCGTAAGAAAAATTCCTGATAGAACGTCCAAGTTTTCCGATTTTCCTGATAGTGTCCTGATTATTTCCTAATCGACCAAAATTCCTGATATTTTCCGGTTTTTCCTGATGCTAGGCACCCTGAAGGATGGTGGTGCCGGGTAGATAGGACTTTTCGATCACCCTGTATGCCGAACAGGCCGGTGGGCAGATTAACACGAGTGAGTTTTCCCGGGGAAACGAATTTTCCGGGCGTAGGAAGCTCGTTGGTATTCATTTCACCATCACAAACAACCCCCCCCCCCCCCGGAAGTTCCCTTTGCTTCCTCATTACATTAATTACAGGGACAGATCCGGGCCGAGAGGTAGGGGGAGAGGGGAGGGGCGGGAGGGAAGGAGACAGTTATGATGAGGGCGAAATCTTGAGGAAAAGACAGTGCTATGACTGCGGGCTGTCAGGGAGCAACGGGAACGTCGAGGAGTAAGGGCGTAAGCTCGGATTCGCGTAGCCCCTGGAAAGCGTGGAGTTATACGGCCGCTAGAGCTCACCTTGAAGAATGGTTAAGTGCTTGTACCGGCGGCTGAGAGAAGTTAACAGGTTTTCTCTCGGAACAAGATACTGTTGCTCCTTCTTCCGACCCCTTTCTCGCGCTGGAATGAACTTTTGCTCGTGTGGGGTTTATTCTCATGTTAATAGATCGTATTCGATACATCGAACGGGTGAGATTGTATCGATATCGATTGGTTCAAAACCAGGGTGTCTACTAAAACACGTTGGCCGAAAATCAGTGCTTTTACAGTGCTTTTTCAGCACATTCCGAAGAATCCCCCAATTGATGAAATTCGAAAAATTTCAGAAATTTGAATTTCTCGTTCTAGTTGCGACAAAAATGATGAGGAATGAAAAAATTCCGGACTTTTTTAATTGCGTTCAATAATTATCTTAATCCCGGTCAAATACTCGACTTTTACTGACTTATCTTCCCGCACAAACTTGTCGTACGAACGTGAGAGCCCCGTCACAAGAGGGCGGTAATTGGGAAAAATCCCAGAGGCTTCATTCTTGATATTCAAAGGATAAAGCCCATAAAAACGCCCCGCGGAGACAAGACCGTATATTTTTTATTTATTATTACGGCCAAAGAGTATGGGGATTCCGCACTAGACAATGCTTTCAAGAGGGCACGCCTTCTTTCTACGCGCGATACCGATTGCGTACAGCAACGTTAAAATAGTGGTATCCGTAAAGTTGCTCGCTGGTAATGGTCAGAACTGAATTTAGCGATGCCGAACTGCTAGACGATGCTTTCAAGAAGGCACGCCTTCATTCTACGCGTGATACCAATTGCGTACAGCAACGTTAAAATAGTGGTATCCGTAAAGTTGCTCGCTACCAATGGTTAGAACCGAATTCAGGGATGCCGCATTATTTGTTCCGGCCGATTTCCGTATTTTTCTGCATAGCTTCGTATTCTTCGAAGAGTATACGCTGGGCTAGAGTCCCTTTATACTGAGAGTTAAGACAACACCCCTCATGGAGTCACAAACGGGAATAAAGATTACAGAAATTGAACGTTTTTGTTGGTTTTTTGTAATCTTTGATCGGCCCATTCTCAAATTCCTCTCTCCGTTCCTTCTCTCATTCCGTTTGTTCCTTGCCGAACCCGTAATTCTCTGGTCCATTCCAGATTATAATCTTTGCAATCGGTGAAAATGTAATCTTTATTCCCGTTTGTGACACTGTGAAGGCCTAAAATACGGGAACCAATCAGAAATGGATTCAAATTGTCTTGCATGCTTCGTATTCTCGCGGACTCTACGCTGGGCAACCTGGCAACTCGTACAGTTGTGCAATGCGGACCTCCTCCTCCCAAAAAACGACTCCAAGCGGGACCGATCACCACTTTTGGGTAAGTAGCATTTGCCCGCGATCCACCCCCTCAAACGCCATAAATTATTCCGCCGAGTCTTGGAAGTTCCACTGTCGCACGAGGAGACAGGCTTGTCGAACCGTGGCCGGAAAACTCGAATTTCAACGCGATAAAAATACGAAATTCGCGAGTTTTGGTCGCTTGCGAGTGCGGAGCGTGCGATATATCGATCGATCTGACATTTAAACCTATGGAAAAGGATCGATAAACAGGGTATTCGCCGCGAACACCTTGAAAATCGATTCTTTACCATAGCTTCAAATGGGGAAATATCGATTCACGATTCGCCACTGGAGCGCGAATGTCGGGGGCGGGGAAAAAACTCACATTCGACGCATGGCGTAGCTTTCGGTCGTGTTTTTCGTGACTGTGATTTTGATACACTCTGCACGCAAAACCTGCACTCAGATCGGGGCTCACTTGACGTAAGGGCGTGTCCATATTCCCGCATGAGGCCCGCAAAGCATGGAGTTGTGTGGAGTAGAGGGCTCGGGTGGAAATTAAGATAAGTCTTTTTGTTAGAGAAGCGAAGTGTTGTGAAGCCGATGCCATCAATCGCTGGGTTCACGCGTGCGGATGGAATACATGATCAGGTACATCCGTTGCGACTTAAAATATTAGTTGCTTCTGTTTGTTTTAGCAGAAATAAAACAATTGGGGAGGGGGTTTCCGCGACACGAAGCTATCTGCATAACCCGACGTTTTAAAATTGGACCGCGTTCAACAGAAAGGAACCAAGCCACATCAGCTATTGCCAATATTAACTGGGCAATTTAATTTTTTACGAGAAAACGTTTGTTCGAGCGGATCCCTTCGAAAATTTTAAGGAATTTGCTTCGTGCTACGGAGAAAATTCACTGAAATTTGCCCGAAAATCCGCACGACTGTTTTCATGTAAAAAATTAAATTAGCCAATTAAATTTGGCAATAGCTGATATGGCTTGGTTCCTTTCTGTTTAACTCGGTCCAGCTGTCTTTCATATCTTATATTTTAACGAGACAAAATTGATACTGCTTGAAATTTTAAAATCCTGTTTTTCTCCTTCTTTCATCTTGAAAAAGCCGGTTACTCGAAATTCCAAGCAATAAAAAATCAACCTCTCTCAATCAGACGAAATTTCGTCGTTTTCAGGACGAACGACCTAACTATATTTCAACGTTATAAAAAATGCTTTCCCAAATTTTACTTCCGCCAGAAAATCGTTGAGCATTTCTGACTTAAAATACCACCGATTTCACTTCTGGCTACATGCAAAAATCAGCGTTTTAGCCAGAAACTACACCGTCATATCTTCGCAAAGGATTGAATTATCCGAGCCAATTTTGCTGACTGAGAATAGAATTACGTTATTTCGTCTCCGAAACGACGATTCAGTAATTGAGAACTACGAACGTTGTACTGTCAATTATATTGTGCAACTTCTACGCTTACAATATGTTAGCTAAAAACAAATAAGTTGATGCAATCCAGTGAGTAATTTCATCCTTTTTGAAACAGTTCTCAGGTGTACAAACGGGGACTGTTTAAAGTTCAGGTGTATTCCCACGCGATAAAAAAAAATAAAATAAAATTTTAAAAAAAGGACACGAAAGAGTCGACAGGAAAAGGAACTTGGAGAGCCAATTTTTATATGAGAGTGATAGTATGTAGTGGAAAAAGTTTACTCCCATGAAAGTAGTCTGGCAGTGCTTGAGCGACTCATATGAGGTCCCCAGCGTGTTTTCACTCTAAATTAGTGAAGAGAGCTTCCCCATATTTCCATCATAATCCGCTATCCCAACCTCACCACAAAACGCTTTTCGTAATAAGCGTCTGAGTGGATTCCCGACTCTTACGCCGCACAGTGGATCGAGTCAATAGAAGAGGTCGGACAAAATTCGGAACCTTTGAACGCTTATAACTCCGTTTATACAAAACTTGGAGGTTCAAAACGTGGCTCCATTGGTTTCCTCGTGAAATTATCCTCCAAGAGCACCCCTTGAAATTTAAAATGTGACGAAATAAACATAAAATTTGCAATTTGAGTCAAAAATTTCATGCCCAACCTCTCTAATTGACTCGACCCACTGTGCGCCGCGCTGTACTGCCGGTTTTTCAAGAGACTTCATTTAGCCGCCGCGCTAATGCCAGTGGCGTGGCGTGGTTTTGCGATACATCGGTTGATCTGCCATTTAAACGTATGGAAAAATATCGATGAACAGGGAATTCGCAACCAACACCTTAACAATCGACTCTTCACCATAGTTTCAAATGGAGAAATATCGATGATCGATCATTCACGCCTCGCCACCAGCTAATGCCAACCTCGTTACATGAACGAATGCCCGGTGCTGGGTTTGGACCGTTCATTTTAAAAAAGGGCTCAAGTGCCGGTAACCAGTGCGTATTGAAGCGCCTATGGAGTATGGGAACTGAGGTTCGGCAATTTTTGGCGCTAAAGTCTTTACAAAAACGAATGGTTCAATTATCAGTGGCCCGTGGATACTCGATAAAGTATAACGAGGCTGAGAGCGCCGTAAAATAATTATCATCGATGACCGCAGAAAAACAATCTCGACGGACTGATGAACTGATTCTAACCTACAACCTACTTCACAGCGGATGTCGACTAATCGATATTCATTGACTTAATCCCTATCGAGGCAATCTGCCGTTCCAACCAGAAACGCCGTCGTCCATTCAAAATTTTGCACTTTTTTTCTTCATTCGTGACGCTCTAATGCAAGAAATCCTGATCGCAATCAAGCTTATTTTTTTCGGCTTAAATGTTCAATGGTATACTTATACCATCAATGTTCTGAAAATACAGAGGATGTAGGATGAATATTCGTTGGTTTCTCAGTAACAGAGCATTTTATCACAGAAAAAAATTTACAATTCTAGAATGAAGTTGCGGCTACTTTGCTTTGAATAACAGCATTGTCAGAGATTAAGGCATAAACTGAATCCCTTCCAATGGAGCGATCCAGGTTTGGATTTAGTTTTACAAATCGCAGTTTTCGGTTTTTGCAATTAACTTGTATCAAACGATAACAAAACCTTTCTTACTGCTCGTAATAGTCGCGCATCGATGCCTAATAAGTGACCTACATCCTGTCCTATACCTAGAACTAGAGTCGCGGGAAGTTAGAATCAGTGGCGTGGCGTGAATGATCGATTATCGATATTTCTCCATTTGAGGCTATGGTAAAGAATTGATTATTAAGGTGCTCGCTACGAACACCCTATCTGTCGATCCTTTCCCAAAGGTTTGAATGGCAAATCAATCGGTATATCGCAAAGCTCGCCAGGCCACTGGTTAGTATCAGTCTACCTGTAGAAGGAATTAGTAGCTACTGTAGCTCGATTAATCGATTTTTTTAAATTTTAAAGAATAAGTGTCCGATTGGCTCTTTTGATTTTTCCAGCTTTTATGATGCGGCGCAAAAAACAAGTGCGGTCCAATAAAACACGAGGATTCGAAATTGACGTTATGTTCAAATCGGAGCCATCGAATCGAATCGAATCGCATCGAAAAAGTCGGATGACGTAGTGACTGCTGGATCACCCGACTGCAAATTACGATTTTCAACTCGATGACTTCGGGGAGACTTTGTCCGGCATTTGACCTACTTACGAGGGCAGCGCGCCCTCGTTGTAGGCAAAACGCCACGCAGCCCCGCTTAATTTACGACTCTTCATTAGCGAAAAACCGCCGCGAAGTCATTCCACAATTCAATCAGGAGCGAGCAATTACGGTCGGAGCAAACAGCCGTGGCTCTCGGAAATCGATGCACCGGATGGACGGAAAAATATGAAAACTCGCCGACGAGAAGCGTCATCGGCGGGAAAATATTTGCTCGCGGACGCGGAGGGCAAACAGTCACCGGGATTTGTGGACACGACCAACGATGACGTCACTAAAAAACCAAAGACACGCCCGCTTGCCGCATTGCATGAAAATCCCGTCACGGATAGATACAAATAGGCTGTTGCGTTGTATGCAAGAGATGCAGCTATGAGAATAGACTTAGTAGACGTAAAACGCCTTGATGCAACTATTCGTGTTCGACGGATGTCTTCGTTGCATACACGAAAAAGTGAAGGCGTTTCGTAATCTAACACGCTACCATGCGAGAGATGCAACGATGAGAATAGACTTAGTAGACGTAAAACGCCTTGATGCAACTATTCGTGTTCGACGGATGTCCTCGTTGCATACACGAAAAACTGAAGGCGATTCGTAATCTAACACGCTGCACGCGAGAGATGCAGCTATGAGAATAGACTTAGTAGATGTAAAACGCCTTGATGCAATTATTCGTGTTCGACGGATGTCCTCGTTGCATACACGAAAAACTGAAGGCGTTTCGTAATCTAACACGCTTGCATGCGAGAGATGCAGCGATGAGAATAGACTTAGTAGACGTAAAACGCCTTGATGCAACTATTCGTGTTCGACGGATGTCCTCGTTGCATACACGAAAAACTGAAGGCGATTCGTAATCTATTGCGCATGCACGCGAAAGATGCAGCTATGTGGATGAACTTACTGTTAGTAGAGGTAAAACGCCTTAATGATGCAATTATTCGTGTTCGACGGATGTCCGCGTTGCATACACGAAAAACTGAAGGCGTTTCGTAACCTAACACGCTTGCGCGCGAGAGATGCAGCGATGAGAATAGACTTAGCAGATGTAAAACGCCTCCATGCAACTATTCGTGTTCGACGGATGTCCTCGTTGCATACACGAAAAACTGAAGGCATTTCGTGATCTATTGCGCATGCACGCGAGAGATGCAGCTATGTGGATAGACTTACTGTTAGTAGAAGTAAAACGCCTTAATGATGCAATTATTCGTGTTCGACGGATGTCCTCGTTGCATACACGAAAAAGTGAAGGCGTTTCGTAATCTAACACGCTACCATGCGAGAGATGCAACGATGAGAATAGACTTAGTAGACGTAAAACGCCTTGATGCAACTATTCGTGTTCGACGGATGTCCTCGTTGCATACACGAAAAACTGAAGGCGATTCGTAATCTATTGCGCATGCACGCGAAAGATGCAGCTATGTGGATGAACTTACTGTTAGTAGAGGTAAAACGCCTTAATGATGCAATTATTCGTGTTCGACGGATGTCCGCGTTGCATACAAGAAAAAGTGAAGGCGTTTCATTTGGCAACGCCTGAAGGTTCATACGGCGTTTTCCCTTAGCACGGCAGAGTGTACCTCTTGCACGCAGTAGACACATCAAACGAATTTTCGAACGGTTTGACAATGTCACTCCAGAGTGGTTGGGAAGTAATGCCGCGTTTCTCATAGGAACCGACGATCTAAAATGAGGGGGGGGGGGGGGTATGATTGGACAACGATGCGAAGAGGCGAAACGAGGGGGTGGAGGCGGCACTGAATTGAGAGCAAATATACACCGAAGGGATGCCTTGGGATTGATCGGGTGTCCAAAAGGAGGAATGAGAGAAGGGAGGAGGGGAGGCAGAAAGATGGACCGGGTTCGATAGCAAACAGAATAATACAAATCCTAGACGGATCAAGTTCGCAGTTCGATTGATTAAAAGTAATGAGAGGACGGTAAAAAGACTTCCCGAGGAGAGTAAACTTGTCACAATTTTCTAGATTCCTGCGACATCCGTTTCTGTCTCCTTCTGCTTCTATCTAAACATTCTCCACCTTTTTCTCTCCGCGCACAACGAACCCATATTTTCTAGCAAAATATTGCCTTTGCATCAAGTCCACCAATGAACCAGTCTACTGCTGAAAAAGGTCGCGTTCTGTTTTACCGTAAACACGCATAGACATAGAATAATAATAATGCTATATATTCATGCGGGTGATGTAAACACACATCCTCTTCGGGGGAAATGAGCTGCACTAAGAAAACGGTTGTCAACGAAGTAAATTCAGCAAGGTTTGGCCATTTTGCCGGTTACACCGCACGTCAACATTTTACAACTCCTGCGAGCGCCATTTTCTTACTATGCGCTTCTGGCATACCTTGCATCAGCATGATGCCATAAAAAAAGAAGAAAAAAAGAGAGAAAAAAAGGGGGAATTATAGGGCCGTATTAATACTCATTTCTTAAAAGGCGCCTTCTCCAATATACCGCCACCCCTATACGGTTTACACAGTGATTAAAGGAGGTTTAAGATGCTCTTGACACAGCATCATACAAAGGGCGATTTTTACGAATCTTGAGTAAACTTTGACAGTATCAGCTTGGAGATAGACCCTTCCAAGGGATTGCGATAGTTTTTCTCTATAAATATAAGTCACACCTATGTATGATTGTGTGATTCTGATAATTTCTATAGGAGAGTTTGAAAGCAGAATACGACGGAAAAATTCAACGGACAGGGTGTCTACTAAAATTTAATTTTGGATTTTTCCGATATTTTCCTGGGCTTTCCTGATATTTTATACGAGACTTCTTGATTTTCCGCGCGAATAAATCGACACGTGTTTGCTTTAAAAAATCAAAATATTAAACGAATTGAACCAAACGTCCGAAAAATGCTTGAAGCACTTAGAATATCCTGATCCATGACAGATTCTCCAGATGTTTTCCTGATTTTTCCTGAAAACATCGAATATCTTGATATTTTCCTGTTTTTCGGTTTTTACTGACTGTAGCCACCCTTTTAGAGCAACCTCGAAAAGACTCACGAAGGCACAGTCGAAGAATTATGATTCACAGCTAAAATTATGAAAAAAGGGGGAAAAGCCTGACACTTTTTGCCCATTACTTACGAAAAAACATGAAAAACACTCCATGATTGTAGTTGAATCACGGTCGCCTTTCAACCGAACCAAGAAATGAACGCCACGACGACACAGCGCAGCGATGCATCCCTGGGGAGCAGCCTCGCGGTTAGAACCTCTTCCGAATCCCATTAAGGAAATCCCGGGGCATTGACTCGCGGGGAGCCAGCCCCCCCCCCCCCCCCCCGATCCCCTCGATACGAACTGAATGAAACGGAAAAATTACAACTCGATATTCGAGAGCCTTCATTACGGATGTCGGCCCGGGCGTGCGGGGGAGGTTCGGCGGCGGCTCTCACGCAAAGAGGTGTCTCCTAAGAGACAACTTTCACTACGAGCATAATTTTCGCGCGACACCTCCCCCGTCCGCGGCGGGGAGGGGTAAAAATGAAAGCCCCCCCTCCCCCCCGCGCCCGTCCCTCCGGAGTGAATGAGAAATATTTCCCCCGATGAAACGAGATTAAGCTTCGTGACTGCGGCGCTAAGCAGATCGGGGCGGCGGGGGGGTGGATCGATTGACATTCAACCCCCGAGCCACACATGCGTCCGAACCCCCGGAAAAGCCCGGTGAGTCATGACTCCGGCTCGGAAAAACCGAGTCAAAGGGTGCGGCCTCCCGAGAGCGACGTGCCGAGGTCAAAATGGCCTGTCAAAAAAGTGCCCCTCTTCGGTGGATCTCGGGGATTATCTTCAAAAATAGCTTAAACGAGACCTTATGATGAGACAATCCACCAGTGAAAGTTTTAGATTGCGGTCAGAGCTCGTTTTACCGATACAATACTGTATAGTTTACACTTTTTACCATTGAAAAATGCTAATCACTGGAAAAAAAACAAATTGGATCTAGAGTTCAGACTGTTGAAAACATTGACAAGAAAAATACACTTTTGATTCAACCGGATTTTTGCTTGAATCAAAACGAAATCCGCTTTGATTAAGAGGCTTGGTTCTTGATTTAAGCTAGATTCTGATTGAATCAAGAGTACTTTTTCTTGTCGATGTTTTTAAGAGTCTGGACTCTAGATCCAATGTGCTTTTTTTCCAGTGTACAGTATTGTAAAGTTTTAATTTTTTACCATTGAAAAATGATAATATTTTTAAGTCCCTTTAGAATGCCTACATAGGGAGAGTACGGATACGTCGGTAATTTTGACGTTAGATCATGGAGCTTATGGGCTCCAAGAGGGCAGCAAACCTATGAATTCAAATTATTTAGAGTGATTCATGATTACATTTGTTAAGACCCGGCATTTGCAAAGCACGTATTTGACTCTTTCATTAATATATTTTGAGCATAAATTTACTCATTTTTGCGAAAGAATGCTCATTTATGAACACTCTGGGCCATTTTGGTTCGATATTTGAATCTGAAGATTGGCAATGGCAGTTTATGTGTTGGCTGCCCTTCTGGGCCCTAGAAGCTTCATATTTTGACAGGTCTACTCTTTCCCTATATATATTCCCTGACTTGCCACTAAAATTTCTTGACTTTCCGTGAGGTTTTCTAAAATTTCCCGACTTTTCCGGGTTGTCTCTAACGTACGTCACCCAGGGCTGCGCACGTGAAATGCAAGATATGAAAGATTGAATATTTCCGTGCAAAATATCATGAAATTCCACAAAATTGTGAAATATACATATGGAACACATTTTCAGGGGCTGGATATACAACACGCACTAAAAGCACCAACAACAAACCTTGTTTGCCTTTCACTTAATTTTGCATTTAATTTCGAAAAACATTTTCCAATATCTTTGATATTTTCCTGAAATTTCGTAAAATCCTTCACATTTCAAGATTTTATTTTTCATGAAAAATTGCAACCCTGATGTCACCTGCACCTCTGTTTCCGCCCATGAGAGCAAAAAAACCTTCTTCCCCAATAAAAGTTGTAATATATAACATGCTGCTGTTAACATACAAGCAAAGAAAACGGGGGACAACAAATCGTCCCGAAGGTTGAGTAGCAGCTCAACAGGTTGTAACAGACGACGCCGCTCGGTACAACAAACAGTGCTCGGCGAGGAACAACAAAATTGATAATCACTGTTCAACACCGATGATTGCAAAACTGACCTCTCTCCCCGAGATGCGACAGTCCAAGTCCCAGTTACCGATGGTCAACCAACGCTGCCGAAACTTCGAGAACCCCTTCGAAACCTTCGCGAAACCTCCCGCATTACTCGAAAATTCGCGCCGAAGCCCGCGGCGCCGCACGCGCTTTCCGCCACGGTTTCCAAATCGTGCTGAAAACTCGGCATGTTTTACGCGGAAACCACGCCGATTCTCAGCAAAATCCGGCAGCCGTGCTTCCCGCAAACCCACGCTGAAATTCAATAAACGCGGACGCAGCCGACCTTTTGTGAAGTGCATGGACTGCACACCGAATGCGCTTCCGGCAGTTTTTAATCAGTTCCTCGCCGGACCCACAAAGCGATCGGGATGAGGGGTTGCGATGGGGGATGGGGGGGGGGCAGGGGGCTTGGCCGGAATGGGAAGAAAAAATGCATCACAGCTGAGTGCGTTTCGCGATTGACGGACCCCGGATCCCGGACCCAGGGCCGAATGCTAATTAATAAACTCCGCACCCGGGGTACAACCAGAGATGCAAAATTGCATGAGCTCTCTAAAATTAAACTTCACTAAAATACATAAAATTAAATTTGGAGAAATTTGATGGGATTTTTTAAAACTTCTGCGATGAATTCAGTCAGTATGCCATGAAACGCATAGAGACAGTAAAAGCTGAATTTTGAAATTTAGAAAAATATGAGTCAAATTTCGAAATTTTTATTCCTATTCCTATTCTTTTCTTTTTCTTTTTTTTTTATCAAGAGCTGAAGCCCTGTCTAGGTTGGGTTCACTTTGACCTTAGAAGCTAGACACCGCACACGGTTGGTACACATCCATGCTCCAGGATTTTCAGATTTTCAGGGATAAAGGCCGAGTAGGACTTGTCTCTGACCTGTTTTCCGCAAAGATGAGTAAAACGGAGTCAAATACGTGCTTTACGAACGACGGGTCGTAACAATTGTAATGATGAATCAGTCTGGATAATAAATTCTGATCAAATCCTGATTATTGGCGGAGAAACTTTAACTTCACAAAAATAGCTCGATAAAAAATTCGATCGGACGGCCGACTTTTCTCAAATCCTGATTTTACGACCGATATTTCCTCAACTCCTGATGAAATCGGGATTAAATCCTGATTGACCTAAAATCCTCATAGAATTGGGAAAACGGAAAAATCCTGATGCTAGACACCCTGTAATTTGAATTCGTAGGTTGGCTGCCTTTACGAGGCTCCATGACCCTCTTTACCGTTATGTCCGTACTCGCCCTATATAGGTCCTCTTGGATCGCCCTCAACGAATTAGTACCGTTTCCGGATATTCCGGGGAGTGGGCACCCTGCGACTATGAATACCCGTCCGTTACGGGCTCAGAGGCCAAAAGTTCGGGGTGCTGGAGCCGCAGCTTTGATTTCTTCGGGTGCTAAACCCGGAACTTTCGGCCTCTGAGCCCGGAACGTGGACGGTATACGTCTGGCCCGTTAGTACGGCTTCCTCGACCGGAATTTTCTTCCAGTGCTTAAACGTCCGGACAGATCTTATTCTCTGGCGATGGTTAGGATTCGGCCTTCGAAGTTCCCACGCGTAGCTGACCGCTTCAACTTGGATAAAGTTGGTGCGAACTTTCCTTTCGCGGCGCGGACTCGATTGAATTGAATTAAGACGGCGGGTTTCCAGGCGAGGAGGTGCGTCATCCAATCTCGCAACGCGGGGTGAGCTCCACTCGGGGATATTTCGTCGCTCCTCCGACGTAAGAGCGTATCTAGATTTCAACGTGAGCCCGTTTTCCGAATAACTCCATGCATTCTGGGGGTCATGTTAAAATTGAGATACGCTCTTACGTCAGAGGAGCGACGATTTATTGAAAGTGACGTAATTGAAAACGGCGCGGATTCCTCTTGCTCACTTTGACGAAGAATCGGTTCAACCACCGTCGCGTCGGTTTCGGGCGAGGGGCGGGGGGTGCGGGGTCGAGAGCGACGGTGTGAATGGATGATTGAAAGCAACGCTACCGAGGGTTATTCTCAAAGCCGCAGGTTTAAATGCATGATAGATAGTCAATTATTCTAGAGGAAGCAATCGCAGAGGACGAATGCTTGAAAAAAACTGAGAAAAGCTCCTTCAATTTGAGTCACTGCAACCTGAGATACACGATCAGAGTCAATTATCCTAGAGGAAGAAAACGCAGAGGACTCATACTTGAAACAACTGAGAAAATCTCCTTCAATTTGAGTCAATGCAACCTGTGATACGCGAGATGAACCCCTCTCCAATCTCCCGACCCGCAACAGTTTTTTTTTTTTTTTTTTTTTTTTTTTTTTTTTTTTTTTTCCACTGGAAGAAAACACATTGGAACTAGAGTCCAGACTCTTAAAAACATCGACAAGAAAACGTACTCTTGATTCAATCAGAATCTAGCTTAAATCAAGAACCAAGCCTCTTAATTTAAGCGGATTTCGTTTTGATTCAAGCAAAAATCCGATTGAATCAAGAGTATTTTTTCTTGTCAATGTTTTCAAGAGTCTGGACTCTAGATCCAATGTGTTTTTTTTTCCAATGTAATTACAAATCTCTTTGTTGAAATTGATAGCCAAAGCGATTGACAAAGAAGACGTAAGGGGTGCAGAGCAATCCTAATGGTTGAAATGAGTATGGTTCTTATAGCTAAGAGAGAAAATGATGGACTGACTATAGGGTCTCCCATGGTTTGCCGTTAGTTTGTTTATTAACTACCTCCTTCGTTCATTGTAACCAACCGCTCATACCAATAGGAACCCTCCATATCCTTTTTGTCTTCTTCATCCATCACTTTGTCTATCAGTTTCAACGATCAGCCCGATGAGCCTACATGCAATTCTGCATTCAAAAGCTTTCACCAAGAATTCGGGCCAGAAGAAAATAAGTGGCTAATTTTCGGTTAAAAAATACTCCTGAATCGTTTTTCTTCAAATTGCGCCGTGGCCCCTTTCGGTTGAATGCAGTCGAAATAAAAATCTTACTTGAGGCAAGAGTTGTGTCAAAACCTCATTTTTTCACGTCAAAATTGCAAAAAACACACGAAACGACCTGAATTAACTGAAAATTTCACTGAATATCATTTAAACTCATGCAAACATCAGAACAAATTTGAACAAAAATTGTAGGGGTGCAATCTTGAAAAAATCGATTTTTTTTTAAGTCAATTTTGCAACCTTGGAATGGAGTTACGTTCCTTCGACAGGAAAACGACGGATTGTTTCTTCATCATACAAATACATCGACACACAAATACAGTGATTTTAAAGAACAAATTTTCTCACGCAGCGATTTCGAAGTGAAAATCAGCGAAATAGCAGCCCCCCCGCCCCTAATAAAAAATGAAAAATACGAGATACACTGGGAAAAAAAACACATTGGATCTAGAGCCCAGACTCTTGAAAACATTGAGAAGAAAAAATACTCTTGATTCAATCGGATTTTTGCTTGAATCAAAACGAAATCCGCTTAAATTGAGGGGCTTGGTTCTTGATTTAAGCTAGATTCTGATTGAATCATGAGTACTCTTTCTTGTCGATGTTTTTAAGAGTCTGGACTCTAGATCCAATGTGTTTTTTTTCCAGTGTAGAGTCACCGTTTCCCTGGCCCTGACTTTAAACGAGATTTTTACAAATTTCCTGTTACTGGGGGCGTTCCAAATCCCTTAGAGCAGCAGCAGAGGCGACCGTGGAATCTTGGATCGCGAGCTTCGGCCCCGGCGAAGAAACTCGAAAATGGGTCGCACATTATCAACTGCAATTCGATCTCTTTTCGTCGCTCCGATGCCGCGAGGGCGTACCTCGATTTCCACATGAGCCCTGCTCTCCGTAAAACTCAATGTTTCCCGGGGCTCACGAGAGAATCCGGATACGCCTTTACTCCGGGGGAGCGAGGTTTTTCCGAGGCATCTTCCGCGCTATCTAGTTCGTTTCGGCGTGATTGCCTTTGATTCGGGCGGGGAAACTGAGCTAGAGTGGCGACGACGACAAGAGGTAGATTTAATCAATCTGTCCCCGCGAAAACTGGAGCTCGCCCCCCCCCCCCCCCGGCCTCCCCCGCAGCCCGGTTGCAATCCCGCGAAAAAATCAAACCTTAATTAACTCGTGAAACCGGCGCGAAATAGTAGCGAGGTGTGAACGAACGATCGACTCTCGATATTTCCCCATTTGAAGCTGTGGTAAAAATCGATTATTACGAAGTTCGTTGCGAACATCCTATCTATCGATCGTTTCCCATAGGTTTAAAGGGCATGATTAATCGATATATCGAAAGCAGGTTACGCCACTGGCGGGAATTTTTCGCGAATCCACGACGACTCCGACACGGCGCCCGCGGCTCAAAGGCAAATTGCTGCCGGTGCGACACGTAGTTAGAGGGAAATTTGCATGGTGCTCTGTTGACAGATTGTCCGAGAAATAGCTCGTTTACACGAGTAACGATTCTACAGATTTCGAATGATTTGGCAACCGCGTGCACTTGCAGTTGCCGGACAGTGCGGCTGGATTAATACTTCCAAAACGGAAAATGAGGTGATTTTAAGAGTGACTCGGCAACACGGCAGGCGCTTTGGCATCGATTCACTGCAGGCAGGGGCTGCTACGATGAAAATCAGCGACCTTTAGCACATACTTTATACCGGGAAAGCGTAGCTGACCGTTAATTAATGGCGCTTTTGCACGGATTACGATAAATAGTCTGGAGGGTGCTTTGAGAAATTTATCCCTCCGTTAATAACGGTGAATGGGGAAGAAATTTTCACACTAGTTATGACCAACGTACTAAAGCCCTTGAAGTCAGATTGCGGGGTAGACTGCCGTGCTAAGGAAAAAAGCCGTATGAACCTTCAGGCGTTGCCAAATTTCCTTTGATACAACGCGAATTTCCTGGTAGACTTATGAAAATTTTCCTCCCAATTTTTCAGGAAATTTTGTTCGCAATTTCACCTGAAGATTCTGAAAATTTAAAGGAAAAATATTAAAAACTTTCCTTAAAAATAAACATTTTAGGAAGGAAATTCGGCAACTCTCAAATGTTCATACGGCGTTCTTCCTTAGCACGGCAGTGGAAGCGTACTATTTTTCCGGGAAATTGTTGTTTTCAAACGATCCAAACTGACCTTTCCCGTTCGAAAGTGAACGTTTCCCGGTAAAATGGGAGGGTAGATTAAATTAACTTTCATGCTTCAAACGGGCGGTTTAAGTTAACCATCACTCTCGTTCAAACCCAGGTTCTTGTTAAAAATCTCATCGGCCAAATTCAGTTGGATCGATACAATTTTCCTCGAATTTCCTCACATTTGATTTTTCACTCTTTCCTCTTGTTCAGAGTTAACTCAAATTCCCGCACCGCCAGCACTAAGAACCACTCCTGTAACTTTTGAACCAATTCATATAAAGAATTAAAGACCAGTGGTGAGGCGTGAATCATTGATGATTATCATTATTTTTCCATTTGAAGCTATGATAAAGAATCGATTATTAAGGTGTTCGTTCCAAATACCCAATTTATAGATCCTTTTCCATAGGTTTAAATGGCAAATCAATCGATTTATCGCAAAGCACGCCACGCCACTGATAGGAACTTAGTGGAATTTAGGAATTTACGGAATTTAATGAATGGTCCTACTACTCCTAAGTCAAGGGAAACGACTTTGAGACAACCCCCCCCCCCCCTCCTCAAAGAGTTTTAAGCGCACCATCCTGAAAATAGGCAAAGACTCTACAGGTTGCTGAAGGTGGCGTAAGACTTTTTGGATCACTCTGTATTCAATATTACAGTCAATCCAGTGTTCCAAGACATCCGAATTAACGCCCGGAAGGCAGAGGTAATTCTCGGAAGTTGGTAAAGCGAGGTTTCGTCCATCTAATTTTCCGTGAAACAATCGATATTTCATCGAAGCAATCTCCCTGACCTAAAATTGACGTTACATAATTAATTCAAATTGAGGAAAAACAGTATTGACGACTTACTACTCCCAAGGAGGCACGGCTTGCGCGGCAAAAAGAACTACGTTTCAAACAACCGAACTTGATTCGATTTATATGGGCCACCGAACTTAGCAAGCAATTTGAAAGCGGCACGCGTGTCAACTCTTCAAAGTGCAAAAATTGGCATCGACATTGTAAAGGTTTCAGTGGTAAAGTACTTCATAAACACGACCTCGGCTTAGAGCGCCTTCAACCCCGCTGATACTTCACGCTTTCCCGGTGAGTTAGTTTAGTTGCGTGACCCAACCAAACCCAACTCAGGTCGCTGATTTCAGCAGAGCGTGCAAGCTAGTGCCATGTGCTCAAGAGGAAAAAAACGTCAGTTTGAATTTCAAGCATGATAATCAGTACTTTCTATTCTGTTTTTTTATTTCTGAATTATTTTATCTCTTCTTCGCGGAAAAAACGACTTAGTGCTGAGCCCTGACTGTTTAGATCATGGAGCCAGCTGATGTCGCTGTAGTGCTTAGCCCTACAACTTTAGGGTCCATCCGCACAGACTGCAGCTCTCAGCAGTACTGAGTACTGCCATATCAGCTGGCTCCATTTAATCCGAACAGTTAGGGCTACTAAGTCGTTATATTAATGTTTCAACACAAATAGATTGCAATTAGCCGGCGATTGCTAATATTGCCTGTGACGTGTACACCGTTAGAGAAAAAGTTGAATTTCAATATCCACACTAAAAATATTTTTTCTGAACCTTCAAATTCCAACAGGAAACAGTGTGCGGCTAGTCAGGCCCGAAACCATTCCTAACCCTATGTTTTTCCTCGAAGATGGAACTTGTTTTTCTGCCTAGCTCAGTTCATGATTTAACTGAAGAGCCTTTCTCGGTGTGGCCCGCGTGGGATGATTATTCATTATTGGATTTGATAGACAAAGCTATAGAAAAAGAAGACAAAGAAAAACGAACGATCCAATGGGTAAAAGCAGGCGGTTGCAATGGATGAAGGAGGTAATTAATAAACTAACGGTAACTAACGAGTGACCGTAAAGTTACTCCCTCATTTTTCTTTTCATGTATAGCAACCACCCGTTTCAACCAGTAGGATCACTGCATTTTCCCTTCGTCTTCACAGTGCATCGCTTCGTCTAACAATTTCAATAATCACCCTGTGTCAAAAACAAAAAGGGACCAATTCCGAAAGAGTGGCCTAGTTGCCCATCTCTGGGGATGAAAACCGAGTCCTAAAACCAGGAATAAGACGAAACGCGAAGCGAGATTGCCATGTCGTATGGAGAAACCTGGAAATTTTACGACTGGTCAAATGGGGAAAGTTCTGAGTTTTCAGCTAAATCTGGCAACGCTGACGCGAAGGAAACGAGGAAAAAGGCGGGCATCCTGAATCCTGGCCACGGGCGGGATAAGCGCACAGTGGATCGAGTCAATAGGAGAGGTCGGACAAAATTCGGAATCTTTAAACGCTTATGACTCCGTTTATACGAAATTTTGAGATTCTAAAAGTGGTTTCATTGGCTTCCTCGTGAAGCTTTCTACTGGAAACCCCCTTGAAATTTCAAGTGTGACGAAATAAACATCAAAATTTTCAGTTTTAGTCAAAAATTTCATGACCTCTCTGAATAACTCGATCCACTGTGAGGCGCAGGAGCTTTTCCGGTCCAGCAGGGGCTCGCGATGAAAAGGTTACGATCGCAAAGTTGCTTCATTTTTCATTGAGCCCAACCTGGGTCCACGGTTGCCGTTCTCTTTAAGTTCCCGACTTCAATTCAGAGGCGATATGAAATGGAGCGAGTCTAGAGGGGAAGTCGAACATTGCGTCGTTCTTCTCACGAAAGGACGTCAGTACTTTTCAATGTTGCCAAAGTTCCCCTCTCAAATTACGAATTTTAAAATTTTCTGATTAATTATACAATTTTTCAGATACCTACGGGAAAAATATATTCCCAAGTTAAAATTCGTCCATGATTTAGTGACCCATCTGAGCAAAATTCCCCGACGTTTTCTTCTCTTTTTGAAAAAAAAAAACAAAAAAGCAAAAGAAAAATTGCTCAACCAATTTTGGGAAGGCGAACCTTCCGCTGCTCTGTTCTGCCGTGCTAATAACATAAGGAAAAACGCCGTATGAGCCTTCAGGCGTTGCCAAATTTTCTTTGACAAATCATTAATTTTCAAGGAAATTTATGAATATTTTTCTTCCAATTTCTGAGGTAATTCTGCTCGTAATTCGATCTTAAAAAGTCTGAAAATTTCAAGGAAAAATTTCGACAATTTTCCTCAAAAATAAACATTTTATCGGAGAAAATTTGGCAACTCTCGAATGTTCATACGGCGTTCTGCCTTAGCACGGCAGTATTCTTGCGAGACTAGAGACGTACTAAGTCAGTGATCTTGGCAAATTTCACACTTAAATATTTCCAAATTATATGCATGGATATGTCGCAGGCAAATAGTAAAATCAGGCATTTTGTCAAATGCCTAGGCAAATAGTCAAACATTCTAGCTGAGATTGAAATTCTGATTATTTTCCTAATTTTAGACAGAATAATTAATTGACCCCGTAAGAAAAAATTACCGGTAAAAATTTGCATCACAAAATAGTATTTTAAACGATTTTTAGCTCCTGAGTAGATGCTTATCTTAAAATGTTCAGCATGTCAGAGAATACAGCATTTAAAGAATTTCAAAATTTAAAAATATGAGAGGCAATTTCAGAGGAAGAGACAAAAAGAGTTTATAGGTTTGAGGGGATATTTTTCCACAAATATTGAAAACTCGTGAGCTCTCTGCCATAAATTCACAAAATTTTGTAGACAATCAAAATTTGGTTATCTGCCCAGGCATTTGACAAAATGCCTGATTTCACTATTTGCCTGCGACAGATACACCGAGTACACCTATGTGCAGTCTCCTGTACAAATGGAAAAATTCCCTGACGTTTCTTCTAGATCTTCCAGAAAACTCCGATTTCGTTGGAGGAAATTCGGCAACTTCCGGAAGTTCATACGACGTTTTTACATACGACGGCAGCATCGCTTACCGCCGAAAAAAGCCCAAGTCGCTCAAAAAGCACAACGCTCGGGGATCAAACAAGAGAGCGCGATGCACCCGTGGAACATCACCCACTTGCGCTGTTGCCGATTTGCTGGATAAAATCCTTCAAATTCGACCGGCTCGGGAAGAACGTTTTATGAGCATTTGACTGCTGTCTAACGATATCATCCGGAATAATGTACTCCAAGCCGATGCGAGATTATACTTTATTATTCCTTCGTTTGACGGCGTGACAGGTTTTCTCAGGTAACGAAGTTCCCTGGCTTTTCCTAAATGCCCCCCCCCCCCATCCTGACAAGATTTCTCATTGATTGCTTTTTTGGATAAATTATAACCGTTATAAGTCCTACGGTAGAAAAAAAATGCAATTGTTTCGGCTGGAGGAGAAAATGGAGATGTTGCATGTGTGAGGAATTTGCGATTTGACTGTTGATCCATACGTAAAAGTTCGCGAGAAACACGATGGTGCCACTGGTTTTCTCTGGAATCAACTCCCAAGCTCAAAAAAAGCTCTCAAGTTGAGGCCCAAAATGGAGGGGATATCCCACTCTATCCTGAGAGTCCACGTCTACATCAGGACAAACTCTCCATGCGAAGATAGGGAGCAAATACATTAGCAGGGTTGCCACTTTATTTGGGGATTACAAAACTGAAAACACGGCAACCCTGCTAATTATATTTGCTCCCTATCTTCGCATGGAGAGTTTGTCTTGATGTAGATGTGGACTCTCAGGATAGCGTGGGATATTCCCTCCATTTTGGCCTCAACTTGAGAGCTTTTTTTGAGCTTGGGAGTTGATTTCAGAGAAAACCAGTGGCACCATCGTGTTTCTCACGAACTTTTACATAGGAATCAACAGTCAAATCGCAAATTCCTCACACATGCAACATCTCCATTTTACGGTTCTGCAGAAAAATCCCAGACTTTTTAAAAACTCGTCTCCCCGTCGGATAATCACACTTGGCTAGTCGCGCGGTTGAAGCAAAAGGGTCGACATTTGTTTACCTCTAAATCTTGCTGCAAGTTTCGAAAATCAGGGACTTTCGGGTCCGACCGCGCGACAAGGGGTAAGCGAGAACTACGTGACAAAAGAATAGGAGGGCAGGTGGGGGGAGGAGGGGGGCGCTGAGAAAACGCTTTTATCGAATGGCGGGCCAAGGCGCGCGCGGTGCTTGACTTCCAAATGACTTGGAGTGCACTCGCTAGTTACCGCACATGAAAGAAGATAAAAGAGGACTCTTCACCTCCACGGATAGATACCTGCCCCCCTCTCTCCCCCGGGGGGCCCCCTGAAAGCTAGAACGGTGGATGGTATTATCTCGGCGCGGCGTTGACACAACGAGGGTGTGGAAAGGTGAGAGATTCTACTCCTCGCAGATGGCTAATGACGTTGGGTTCAATGAAATTCTGACTGAGGCGGGACCGGGGTCGCTGTGTGTTTTGAATATGGCAGGGTGCGTCTAAGAAATTCGTTGCTCACGCTGCTGGTGTCGATGTTGCCTCTTCAATCTTCGGTTTTTCTGTGGAGAGAGTGAGATTCTGATTGCCTAAACTATAAGCAAGAGTCAGACATTTTGAATGAACTTTTAGAACGCTGACTTACAGGTCTACACAGAGGAACCAAGAGTTAAAATACGTCGAGACAGCAGAGTGACACGTGGTGTACATTGAAATGCTCCTTGTAAACGCAGGATGAAAAATTGAAAAGTCAAACATCGAGTTCCGGTTAGTTAAATGCAAACTTTGTAAAACTCTCTACCGGGGGGAAAAAAATGAAAAAGTTTACCTCTGGGAAAACTAGCTCCATATAAGTATTGCTCATTGTGCGTTTTGAAGTAATCCTAGATGATTTTCAATAGTTCATTTGTAAATCTCAGAGAAAACGACTTGTGAGCCACCACACCACCCTCCCCCAAAGAAATTGCGTTCTGCCCCATAAAAAGTGAAAAGATCCAAAATGTCTGTCCAATCTCCGCTTTTGAATCATCCCAAACGAGGCAAAAACTTCTACTTTTGAAAGCTCAAAATTTTAGGGTACTTAATTTACTTTGCACGTTAGTATTATACTAAGTGTGATGCGTACTTAAAATGATCAGAAAAAACTATCCACTGAAATTTCAGGATTGAAAAATAGATTTTAAGCACGTCTGATCCAGTATACAGGACGCCGGTTCTTTTGAAAATCTCGTGCAAATCTTGCACTAACTATTTTTCTACTCAAAGTTGCACCCTCAACCCTCAGGGCACTGAAAAAAAAAACACATTGGATCAAGAGTCCAGACTCTTAAAAACACCGTCGAGAAAAAGTACTCTTGGTTCAATCAGAATCTGGCTTAGATCAAGAACCAAGCCTCTTAATTTAAGCGGATTTCGTTTTGATTCAAGGAAAAATCCGATTGAATCAAGAGTATTTTTTCCTGTCAATGTTTTCAAGAGTCTGGACGCTAGATTCAATGTGTTTTTTTTCCAGTGGGATTAAGTCCCTTTCAGATCTGATCAATGTGATCAACGTGAGTGCCTCAAGTTTTTAAAATTTCAACGGCTCGAATTGCGTACACCCACAGTCGGAGCATGCGACGACTTAATTTGGAAAACAAAGAAAAGATTAGTAGGACGGATTACGCCGTGCTTATTTCGCTATCAGGCCGCGTCGCGCGTCGTGTGGGTACCTTGTGTACACGGGGGTTGAGAGTATGTGAGTCTCGCCAAATTATGAAGCGGGGCTCGATTTGAAAGTATGCAATTATCTCCGGGACCCGCTCTCGAGAACCAAGTTAACCTCGCTTATCCTGCTAATTGCTTTAATATTGCTTGTTTTGTCGGCTTGAATTTCACAGCACTCTCAACTACGTGTTCATACATACAACATGACTTCATTACAGAGATACGCCGAAAAAACAATACGACCGGCACTTGAAATAAATACCGAGAATTCGAAGCAGTATTTTTGGTTCCCAGGAAATTTTGAAGAGCTTTTCTTACAACACCGAATTAGTTTGTTGCTTGAAATCTTTGTGGTTAAAATATTACGACAGAGATCTGGATATTGGAACCAACATATTCAGTTTGACAATTGAACAGTGCCTCTACGAATTTTGGACACCGGAAGTTCAGTTCAAACGATCGAATTTTTTTTACAGGGCGCAACGGAAAAAACTTGGGATGATTTACGAAGTAAGTCGGTGCAGGAGTAATTGGCCCGGCTCCACTTTCGGGAAATTAACGATTGATGCATTTCCTGTGCTGTTTTTCCGGTCCTCCACGAAAGAAATGGGTATTGAGTGGTGCAATTTTGGCTCTTAGAGTTGGCACGACGGATTTCAGGACTCCTATAGAAACTGTTTTGTGCCCAAAAACATTCGTAAACTATGGAAACATTGTAACCCACTTCCGTTCACAAAAATAAATAATAACATTCTGATGCACTATTGTCTTTCGATGCAAATTAAATTGTTTTATCGACGAAGCGTTAAAAATTGCTAATCACTTTCAATGGAATACTTTCCATTAATGTAGCGAAAAGTACAGAGAGTTTCAATAACTGCGCCCCTGATGGACGGTCCACTAGCCCGCTCGAGGGTTGATATAAATAATGTATGCACTTAGAAAGCAGGCGGAGATGCCGAATTGCGCTAAAAATTAGCCTTTTCCTCCGTATGCACGATTGAAACTTTAATAATACTTTAAATTTCCCGGACCTTTTTTTCTTCTCCAAAGATTCCTTTGACCGTTTATGTTCGAATCCCGTAAACTTTCCATTATATACAAAAAAGAAAAAATAAAGCTCTGTCCTCTCTTTGATAGTCTGTCTGCTTTTCGCTGCGAGACTCTGATCAGATAATTTTCAGACTTAAGTACTCCTTTTCCGTGCCTTCTACGTGGCGAAAATCGGAAATTCAGAGTTCACGCGCAAATGGCAACAAAAACGACGTAGCCATGAAATTCGAAGCCCGTTAACGCCCTAAAGATCAACTGGCTGCAAAATTAATGACGATCTAGCGAGGAATACTGCACCGAGGTTCAGCACTGAGAAACAAACTTGTGCATGGACCCGAGTTGAGGTCATATGGATTTCTGAAGTTTTCGGATCACACATCCGAGAACATGAGGTCCAACTACCGAAGTTCGGGTCAGACATCTGAAGTACTTAGGTATGTACCGGAGTACTTCAGATGTGTGACCCGAACCCTTCGGTATATATCGAAGTACTTCAGATGTCTGACCCGAACTTCGGCAGCCGAACCTCAAGTTTTTAGATACGTGATCCGAAAACTTCAGAGATCCATACGACCGCAACTTCGGTCCTTCGCACGAGGTTTTTTCTCCGTGCAAAGCACAAAACAATTCGGGCTTTCTTGCGGAATTTCCGTATTTTTCAATACTTCCGGACGATATACTTTCGGACTTCAATAATCCGGAAAGTCGGTAATATTTCCCGACTTTCCGGATTTTCCGGACCGGTAGACGCACCTTCGCAAAACTTCATCGAAAAATCCGGCAACTTCCGTGCGGAAGCTACGGGACGCACTTGAACGGGGGGCGGTCACGCCATTGGATCAACAAAAATCCCTGTGACGTCACTCCGCGGCTGATAAGCGAAGCAGGATGAAAACCCTGGCGTCCCCCTCGCGCCCAGGGATGTTTTCCCCGGCTCGAGTTCGTGCGAGCGGCTCATTGCGGATTCCCGAGCGGGCCGGACAGGGCCGGCTACAGTTTTCAATTAATCAACACGGGCTCGTCATTAATTAGTGTTTTTAGAGCAGTCAAAAGTCGGATCGTCCGGATGAAGCTCGGCTCCAAGCTCGAATGCCATAACAATGACGCCGCTTCATGTCATAACCGCAACCTTTCGGTCAACCTGAGAGCAAATTTGGAGGGGGGGGGGGGGGGGGTGGATGGCGTGTCCGGGAATTGACCCGAAAATGAGCTGTTCACGACCCATTTTTCAAACATATTCAAAACAAGGGTGTTCGGCAACATGATACCTGCGGTCGAAAATAGAATACCTATACTGCTGTGCTAAGGAAGAACGCTGTATGAACATTCGAATGTTGCCACATTTCCTCCGATAAATTGTTTATTTTTGAGGGAATTTATCAATATTTTCCCTTGAAATTTGCAGGATCTTTAGGTGGAATTGCGTACAAAATTACCTGAAAAATATAAAGGCAAATATTCTTAATTTTACCAGGAAATTCGTTTTTTATCAAAGGAGCTTTGGCAACGTCTGAAGATTTATACGGCGTTTTTCCTTAGTACGGCAGTATATACTGCCGTGCTGAGGAAGAACGCCGTAAGAGCTTTCAGGCTTTTTCATATATTCTTCAGTAAAAAACGAATTTACTGGAAAAATTCGGAATATTTTCCATCCAATTTTTTCAGACAATTATGCTGATCGTAATTTAATCTACTATCTGAAATTTCAAGGGAAAATATGCAAAAATTAACGTAAGCGCGATGCTTACGGCGCAGAAATACAACTCCTCGTACTCATTTGATGTCCATGTTGCGTCTGCAAAATTGAGGGCGCGATGGCGCGAGGCGTGGACTCGTATTACTCCGCTCTTAGCTGCGAATGAGATGTCACTCAGATTCGGGCGAAGAGTTAAAGAACGAGACTCGATTACGTGTTTCCTATCTTCGGCTGAGTTCCTCACGTATCCCTTGAAGCACCACTACAAACAGAAGCGCCACTACAAAACAGAACCGACACAATATGTAAATAGAGCAGGGAACGGACGCGCGATGCTTACGGCGCAGAGATACAACTATTCGTACTCGATGGATGTCCATGTTGCGTCTGCAAAATTGAAGGCGCGAGGCGAGGACTCGTAATACATGTCTTACTCGGGGGAGCTTTGGAAACTCTCGAATGCGCATACGACGTTTTTTACAGTGGCGTGGCGTGCTTCGCAATATATCGATTGTTATGCCATTTAAACCTATGAAAAAGGATCGATAAACAGGGTGTTCGCAGCGAACACCTTAATAATCGATTCTTTAACATAGGTTTAAATATCATAACAATCGATATATCGCAAAGCACGCCACGCCACTGGTTTTTTCTTTGAGCGGCAGTATAGGGAGAGTACCAGAGACAAGAGACCCTCCACTGGCCTCTTGGCGATAGGTGAAAACTTATACTTTCGGGGATTCAACCCTTCCGTCCGGAAAATTTTGAGGGAGCAGAAGTGATCATACCTACTGGATGGATGATGAGCTTCGGGTGTCGTAATGAGTCAAACAAGTTTGCCAAACTTCGGGTTGTGTGTGCAACGAAATACCCAACACGTTGTTCAACACCCACCTAGTAGATAGACCAACAGTTGACTGTTGGAGTTCAGAGAAAAAAGATTCCACTACTCCCAAAATAGTCCTTCAAATCCGAAAAAAAGGTCAAGAATTCGAAATTCGCAAATCACGACAAAAATGACGCAACCATAAAATTATCATTCGAGGATTTCTAACCTCACTTTTCACACTGTCTCTTATCGGTCGTCAAAAGGTGCATGGCACGAGCATCATTTTTTGTGCGACACATTTATGCCGCGAAAAAACATCTAAACTTGTCACACACGCCGCTCAACACGTTGCACATTAATCATTATCGCGCATCACAAGAGATTGGGGGGGGGGGGGGCAGTCGATTCTCAAACAGCAAATTCCCCAAATGATCGAGTTAACACGCTCCTTACGACTGTTCGTCGCCTCTCTGACGTGAGAGTGTACCTGAATTTTTATATGAGCCCTGCTCTTCATACAAATCCATGCTTTACAGGGCTCAAGTGAAAACCAGAGCTACGGCATTACGTCAGAGAAGGGACGTATTTTGATAGCGACCGCGGAATCCTGGGGACATTTCGTTCGCTCGTCGGCGGTCCCTGCACAATCCCGATCTTGTTAGCACCGTCCTAGTTCCCGGAAGTACCGCGGTCGGCGCTCGCGGCCCTGAAACCCGATCCCGCGTGGACCACAGAGCGGCGTTTCCGGGTCGCGGAAAAACTCCACTCGCGGACAACGGGGAAATCGGGATTTTAACGGGGGATTCGGCAACGTCGCGGGGACGCGAGCAGGTGCGATGCAGCCGCGGACCCTGCGCCGATCGATAGAAACCTAATAATACATCCTCATTAATGAAATATCCGATCCGTCGCCGGTGCGAACAACAAATATTTACACGAGCCAACCGGTTCGGTTGTGCCGCTCTCGTGACCCGGTGTCGGGCTCCGGAGCACCTGCCCCGTGGATTCGGGACCGGTTCGTCGCCGTCCGTTTCACTTTCAAAATCGCGCCGCCTCGAAATCGTGCCGAAACGGCCGTCGCGTCGCTCGAACACTCGCGTTTGCACCTATCAAAATTAGAGCCCCTTTATACTGAGAGTCAAGACAATGCGAATCCATTTCTGATTGGTTAACCGGATTTTAGGCCTTCACAGTGTCACAAACGGGAATTAAAGATTACTTTTCACCGATTGCAAAGATTATAATCTGGAATGGACCGAGGAATTTCGGGTTCGACAAGGAACAAACGGAATGAGAGAAGAAACGGAGAAAGGAATTTAAGAATGAGCCGATCAAAGATTACGAAAAACGTTCAATTTCTGTAATCTTTATTCCCGTTTGTGACTCCATGAGGGGTGTTGTCTTGACTCTCAGTTTAAAGGGACTCCAGTCAAAATAGGACCGCACTAAGCAGCACTGGAAAAAAAAAAACATTGGATCTAGAGTCCAGACTCTTAAAAACATCGACAAGAGAAAATACTCTTGATTCAATCAGAAACTAGCTTAAATCAAGAACCAAGCCTCTTAATTTAGGCGGATTTCGTTTTGATTCAAGCAAAAATCCGATTGAATCAAGAGCATTTTTTCTTGTCAATGTTTTCAAGAGTCTGGACTCTAGATCCAATGTGGTTTTTTTTCCAGTGAGAAAGGAACCAAGCCACATCAGCTATTGCCAAATTCAATCGGAAAATTTAATTTTTTCCATGAGAGTAGAGGTACCACTCGGCCGGCATCCCGGCAATCATTTGTATAGCTGCTCTTTGATTGGTCCTCGGAATAACTTTGGCATGTTTCTTCATGAGAAACGGGATCGGATACAGTATCTCAAAAACATATCATGTTCTATATTTTCTTATCTTCCGACATTTTTGCCTGCAATTTGTACATATTGCGGCTCCTGTTTTCTCTTTAGGACCAATACTGCACTGGGGAAAAAAAACACATTGGATCTAGAGTCCAGACTCTTGAAAACATCGACAAGAAAAAATACTCTTGATTCAATCAGGTTTAAGCTTAAATCAAAAGGAAATCCGCTCAAATTAAGAGGCTTGGTTCTTGATTTAAGCTTAAATCTGAATGAATCAAGAGTATTTTTTCTTGTCGATGTTTATAAGAGTCTAGACTCTAGATTCAATGTGTTTTTTTTCCAGTGTGCCGCGCTGAGGAAGAACGCCGTGTGAGTATCCAGTTGCCATATTTCCTTCGATAAATAACGCATTTACTGGAAATTTTTTGAATATTTAGCTTCCAATTTTTCAAATTATTCTGCCCATAATTTAATCTAAAACATCGGAACATTTCAAGGCAAAATATGTAAAACTTTCCTTGGAAATACATTTTTTGTCAGAGCAAATTCGACAACGTCTAAATGCTCATACGGCGTTCTTCCTTGGCACTGTTGGCACAGCAGAATACGGCCGTGCTAAGGAAGAACGCCGTATGAACATTCGAGAGTTGCCAAATTTCCCTCGATAAAATGTTTATTTTTGAGGAAAACTGTTAATATTTTTCCTTGAAATATTCAGAAGTTTTAGATCAAATTACAAACAAAATTATCTGGGAAATGGGTAGACAAATAATCGAGAATTTTCCTGAAAATTAGTGATTTGTCAGGGGAAATTTGGCAACGCCTAAAGGCTCATACGGCGTTCTTCCTTAGCACGGCAGAATAGTGGAGTGATTAGTCTCGATAAGAGTTCCCGAAAGATGCAACTCTTCCTTCCGGTTACGTAATGAGCTCTCCTTTCATGCGCCCAACTCGGGAGAACCAGGTAATTTCCAGGGCCGGGAGGGATCCCTGCGGCAGCGGAGTCCCGTCTCCCGTCGCGCGCAGGGACCGGATCATCGGAGCACTCGAAAAACAATAAAAGGCGAGGGAAACAATCGCCTCTCGACGCGGAGCCGGAGCCGCCGCACACTGGATCGAGTCGATAGGAGAAGTCGGACAAAATCTGGAAACTTCAAAAGCTTATAACTCCGTTTATACACAATTTTGAGGTTCTAAAAGTGGTTTTATCGGTTTCCTCGTAAAATTTTCTGCTGAAAACACCCGTTGGAATTTAAAATGTGACGAAATAAACATCAAAACTTGTAGTTTTAGTCGAAAATTGTATGTCCGACTTCTCTGATTGACTCGATCCACTGTGCGCCGGTGGATTTTTCAGTGACAACCCTTGTCGATGACAGCCTCCCCGATTAGCATCGTTACCCGACTCGACGGGACGGGGCGAGCCTCGTAACCGCCGCGGGGGCGGGGGGTGATTCGAGGACATCGATTACGGCCGCGATAAGCGGGGACGCCGAGGGAGAGGGAGAGAGAGAGGGTAGAGGGGAGGGAGAGAGAGAGACGAAAAACGGGAACGGATGCGGACGGACAAGGAGTCGCGGTAAACCGCGGGGACGGAGAAGGAAATGAAGGAGTCTGATGACGTCGTGCAGGCCGCGGTAAAAACGGACTAGAGCGGATTTTGTCGAACCATCGGATGCAGATTTTGTATCAGGCGTGCCATTTTTACGCTGAAAATAATGGCAAAATCTTGTATTTTCTTCGGACATACTCTAAAAAAAGGGAAAAGTACATACTGCCGTGCTAAGGAAGAACGCCGGATGAGCCCTCAGGCGTTGCCAAACTTCCTGTGACAAATCACTAATTTTCAGGAAAGAAGGTGAAAATTTTTCTTCCAATTTCTCAGATAATTTGATAATTTTGTTCAGGATATGGCCTTTCTCTGACGTCACCCTATAGGGATTCTGAATTATATCGAATCGGATCCAAACGATAACAATGAGGTCTATCAATGCAACCAATGAGAATAAGGCGATGTATATAGCTTCTATGAGGCGTATTGGTCCACTGACACCGTTAAGTTTACCACTCGTAAGGCCTAGTTTCCGCATCTTACACAACAGCGGGTTCTCATTCAGGATTCCGGATCGGTGTACGAGCGGTTGCCTATCTCGAGGAGCGCATCCCAATCGGTGCACGGGTGGTTGCCTATCTCAAGGTCGTCGAGCGACACGGTGAAACAATAGCGGCTCGTTAGGGTATCTTCAGATCCCAGAATCGCGCCTCCGCGACAGCTCTCGCGACGTGCAAGAACCGCGTTGTTCCGATCGAAACTCCGTGCAGATGCGTGGTTTTTGCAGAGCACATCACAGCGGATGTTTCTCGGTTTCTCGTCTTTGTTGGGAAGTTGGGAGCTTCGCGAGAAGCCCCGCACTGGGTGTCGGCGAATACAGCCGCGTATTGTGTGCGCGAAATTATAACACCTCCCCCGCCTCGGCTACCCGTCGCAGCACGAGTAGGGAGACAATGGTGCCTGTTGTTGGCGGGTCTGATGCATCGAGTTCGAAAGTGAGCAGGAATCAACCCACATTTTCTTGAGACTGAGGAAGTTCAGAAATCACGTGGAGCGCTGTTACAGCGCGCACGCGAACTTTATGGAGAGACCCTAATCCGGGATAAAGTCACTTTTTGGCACTGATTCCCCCGGAATCTTCGGTTCCATCAAGTTGTAATCAAGTACATGTGAATGTCCTAGATGATAAACTGAGGTTACTTTACTTTGGGGTTTAATGGAACTTGTGAAATGTTAATCTAATGAAAATTGCAATCTATCCCTTCGGAATGAATCTCGAAATTTTTTTAAAAATTTTGATTGTGCTCAGCTTACTGAGTTAAGTTAGAAAGATAGGCAATGTATAAGTGGAAACATTTGTACATATGAAACAAATTCACTGGGAAGGAAAGTTCAGACTGTTTCCGTAAAGTCCTAAATTCCGCTCTTTACTAACTCGAGGTGTTTCGAGCTGATGGCGTCATCAGACACCTTTTAAGGACGCTATCAGAGCGCATAATTTCGGCAGTCCTCGTACTGAAACAGTCATTTTTGGCCGTATTCGACCATTTAGACGTGTTCTTACCGCAGCATTTCAGAATTCAGTGGAATCGTCTTCGAGGCGCATAATTTTGTACTGCCGTTCTAAGTAAGAACGCCATATGAACATTCGAGAGTTGTCAAATTTCCTTTGAAGAAATGTTTATTTTGAGGAAATTTATGAATATTTTTCCTTGAAGTTTTCAGAGAAAGGCCATATCTTGAACAAAATTATCTGAGAAATTGGAAGAAAAATATTCACCTACTTTTCTGAAAATTAGTGATCTGTCACAGGAAGTTTGGCAACGGTTGGGTTGGAAGTGGTTGTCTTAGATCGATTACGGTCTGGGACAACCACCTAATTCAACCGATAGGATCGCTACATTGTCCCTCTATGTTCTTTGTCTATCGTTGTGTCTATTAACTTCAATAATCAGCCTGCTAGTCATTTGCTTGTAAATAGAAAGCCCAAGAAACGGACCGAGAGCTACACTGTGTATAAATCTTGCCTCAGATGTAAATTATTGCGCCTTCCTCGAATTCTGGACATGAAATTTTCGCCCTTTAACGTGCAAGTTCATAACCCCGGCACTGCCCCTACCCTTCCTGGTTCCCCGCGAAGCTCCGTTGCCCCCTCCGTTTCATTAAAGGCCTCCTCCGTCCATTTATCAGTTTAATCGGGTGATTCCGCGATACGGTGGCGGGCGGCGCGATGCTTGACGTAGAATTTGCGGGGGCGGCGCAGCGCTAAGGTTACCAAGTTGTGCAAGAAACTGCGGCTATTTTACATGGGTTTGAATCGGGGAGAGTGCCGATTTTTCAGCACCACCTGGCACGATGGGCGGCGTAAACGTTCAAGTTTCCGCGAAGCATTAATACGAGGCTGATGTCAAATCGGCGAGCCCGGTTTGAAACACGACCAGGCTGCTAAGGTAAAACGCCGTATGAGCCTTCAGGTGATGCCAAATTTACTTTGATGAAATGCGTATTTCTCAGTGAGCTTATGAATATTTTTGTTCCAATTTTACAGTAAATTTTGTACGCAATTTCACCTAAAAGTCCTGAAAATTTCAAGGGAAAATATTAACAATTTTCCTCAAAAATAAACATTTTATCGAAAGAAATTTGGCAACCCCTGAATGTTCATACGGCGTTCTTCCTAAGCACGGCAGTGTGGTTCTGGACACTCACTCTCGACCCCGTAGATTTAACCAAAGGGTGCCCAAACCAGAGACTGGTAAGTTTTTAGGGGCAAAACACGCTCTGGAATGAATTAAACTCAGGGTTCACTCCCAAATTAGTGGTGCACGGTAAGTAAAAATGGCCGCGACTTTGGGCGAGAGAAGAGCTCATGTCAAATTTTGACGGTGGTCACTTTGTGAGCTCGTTGCCAACACTATGCAACAAAAAGCTTTCGTCTTCGCCATGGTTTAAAACAATTCTATCAAAAGTTGGCTGTCCGAGGAACTTTTGGACTTCGTTCTGCAATAAATTAGGAACCAAAATTACTGGCTCATCCGTAAAAACATTTAAGTGCATAGGCCATAGGAAAACTATTGGTACATACGTTTTTTCTGGACTGGGCAAAACATTTTTGTTCCCAACTGCAAAATGTAGTCCATTTACGGTTAGAAATTGGCAGGGAATGCTACGATTTCACACAAGACAGCAATAATTACGACTCGCAATTTATTCACACTTACTGCATTCTCACAACTCATGTCCTGTTGTTGTACAAATAAGACGAATGTGCTGTTTAGGATAAATCGGTCAGTTCCTTTCAATTATAGATAAGAACATTTTTGAAGAAACTCGACTTCGAAAATGTGGACTATACGGCTCTCTTCAGTGACACGACACCAGAAGTAAGAAATTTCGAGTTCAATTCACTAAAATACAGGGGAGAAAAACGAAAAAAAAAGAAAAGAAAAAAGAAACAATTTTAACTTTGAGTAGCATTTGAGCCACCCCGCCGTAAGACGCGCTGCGCCACTCTCGCTCCGCTCTATCGATGAGAACCCCTTGATGCAACTATTCGTGTTCGGCGGATGTCCTCGTTGCATACACACAAAATTGAAGGCGTTTCGTAATGTGTTGCGCTCGCAGCAACATGCGCTTCATGAGCTTTTAACCAGTTGAAGTAAGAACGTGCATATCCCGTTCTCTCTCCTCCCATTCTGCCGTGCGAAGGAAAAACGCAGTATGAGCCTTCAGGCGTTGCCAAATTTCCTCTCGCATGTCACTAATTTTTAGGAAAATTTTTGAGTATTTTTCTGCCAATCTCTCAGATGATTTAGTTGGTGATTTGATCCAAAATGTCTAAAAATTTCAAAGAAAAATCCACATAACTTTCTTCAAAGATTCACATTTTATAAGAGGAAATTTGGCAACATTCGAATGCTCATACGGCATAAGCCTCAACAATTTTGCAAGGATCCCACGCGGAAGGATTTAGCGATGGATTTCGCGCGTATCAGATTCTTCGATCGTGACGGGGGTGGCGAAATTTTCATCGGGAGCGTTTCTCTCCGGGCCGCGGGCCACTCAATTAAATTTAATTTAGAGTCGACAAATTGTTTACAGAAAAAGGCAAACATTCAGGGAGGGTGTTTGCGGATCCGCGCTGCCAAAAGAAGCGCCCGGGTCCGCCCGGGCCCGACTGCCTTCGCAAGACTAACAAATCGAGCCGGCCAAGCGAAACAATCGCGAAGAGAGCGGTAAGTGGATTTCTATATGAGCCATAGTTAGCACATCCTTTATGTGTCTCGAGGTTCATCCCAGCGTGCACTTACTGCTCACGGCAGTTTCGCCGCGGGGATCCGCCCCGACTCCTCTCGTTAGCGCCAAGTTCAAAATCGCTGCGGTTTCCACGGACGAAAATTCGCGCCGACCGACATCGACGGATCTTCGCACTTCCGACAACTGCGTTTTGTTAACGAGGGAGTTGCAGGACCGCACGGCGCGGCGGGAACTTGACACGTCCCTCAAAACTGGACGGATTTGAACCGAGTCCACCCAACCTCACTGATGACGTCATCGGAGGCCTAATTTCGGCTATTTTCGTCATATTACTGCCACTTTCGGCTGTATTCGGTCATTTAGATGTGTTTCCGACCGATGACATTATTGAAAAACCCTTTGATGACGTCATCGAGGCGCATAATTTCGTAAATCTCCTTCCTTTCTCCACTGCAAGCTGCCTGTTTTCCACTCGAGTTCACTTTTGCTTCAACAAAGGAGCAAAGAACATAACGCCTTAAAACTTTCGGCGAATCTCTTTATCGTCATGGCGTCAACTTTTGAACACTTACCGCGTTCTCATAATTTACGTTTTCTTATAAATAAGACAAATTTATGCCGTTTGAAATGTATTAGTTGGTTCATTCAAATTAAATTAATCAAATTTTGAATAAACTCACTTCGAAAATTTGAGCGTTACAGCTCTGCCGCGCTAAGGAAAAACGCCGTATGAGCCTTCAGGCGTTGCCAAATTTCCTTTAATAAAACACGAATTTCCTGGTAAACTCATGGATATTTTTTCCCAGTTTTTCAGATAATATTGTTCGCAATTTCACCTACAGTTCCTGAAAAAATATTAGTAATTTCAAGGAAAAATATTCGTAACATTCCCCAAAAATAAACATTGCATTGAAGGGAATTAGGCAACTCTCGAATGTTCATACAGGGATCTTCCTTGGCGGGGCAGAGCTCTCCTTAATAAAACGGAAGAAAAAGGAAGCAAATTTCAAGTTTGATTTACTAAAATACAGAAAAAAAGAAAAAAGTTGGTATAATTTCAATCAACACTTCGGCCATCCCACCGTGAGACACTCCGCGCCGCTCGCACTCAGCTTCGTCTATATATGATAGCGCCTTAATGCAACTATTCGTGTTCGACGGATGTCCTCGTTGCATACACGAAAAATTGAAGGCGTTCCGTTTTCTAGTGCGCTCTCAGCAACATCTACATCGGACAAGCGCTCCATGAACTTCCAACCAGTAATACAAATATGTGCGAATCCTCTCCTCCCACTCTGGTACAATGGCTCTGTATAACATAAGTTTCACACATTTTTTTTTTTGGAAAAAAAATAACTTAAATTGAATATCTTTGGTACTTTTCAACATTTCACACTTTATTTATCTGTTCATTTATCCACGGTTCGAGCCACTACCCGACAAACATTTTTGCTAGTCACCTCACTTTCTTTCGCACTGTTTAGCTGTTGCGTGGCGCCACGTAAAAACACACTTTGAGACAAACTGCAAAAGTTTTGTTGCGTGACACCACGAGCCGTGGCCAAATAAAACGTGATCAAAATTGTTGATAAGATAGTTTCCCAGATTTTCATGATACCTTTCTCTCTCGCACACACATACACGCGTTCAACAAAAGCGCCTAACTCTCTCCGGAGCATTAAAACACAAACGACTCAGCTTTGAATCAGGTATCCTTACAGAATACAACCCCTACGGAGGATTTTTGAAAAAGCTCGATTCGAGAGGAGGTTGGCAGTTATTACTTCGTTTGAAGGGTTTGAACATCGTTGAAGCTCCCTTTCATAGGGAGTTAAGATAAGGAATCGAAATTCTGGGTATCGTGATCATTTTACAAAAGTTTCCTTCACATTTTTCGGTTGCGACATGAAAGCTGGCTTTTCCGGATTTTCCGAGAAGCTGTTTCCGTCAGGATTGATGTCTAAGCGCAGACTTTTTCTCTGTCAATTCTAAGAAGGCAGATCTGGAAGGGCACAGGATGTTTTGTGGTTTTGTTACTTTCCCACACTGCTGTTTACTTCCTACATTTAATTCTCGTGGGCTAAATTTCCTCAAATAATACATTGTAATTGGTTTAACTAATAATTACCGATTGAGAGCTTCAGGAGCACATGTTGCTCAGAGCGTAAAACAAAACGAAACGCCTCCAATTGTTTGTGTATGCAACAAGGACATCCGTCAAACACGAATAGTTGTATCAAGGAGTTAGGTCAGGTTAGGTAGATTCTTAGATTAATTCTTAAAGCACTTCGAGGCCGAGTGACAATTAATTTCGAGGTACTTACGTACAAAAATTGTGATACGCTGTATCAGATTAATATACCGAGACGATTTTCGATAGAACTTACCTGAAACAAATAGAATAAAACACAAAATTAGTGGTTTTCAAAAGCTCATTTTTGCATGAAGAAATACTGATGAGTCTAGAGACTCGTACTGCCGTACTAAGGAAGAACGCTTTATGAGCCTTCAGACGTTTCAAAGCCTACTGCTATAAAAACCGAATTTACTGAGAAAGTTGCGAATATTATTTTCCAAAATTTTCAGACGATTTTGTACGCAATTTAATCCAGAATATCTGAAAATTTCAAGGAAAAATATGCATGAATTTTGTCAAAAATCCATTCCGTCGCAGCTTCTCAACTTCCTGCGATGGATATTTTTGTTGAGTCAGTAGAGAGACCAACTACATCGAGCATTGCACGCGTGGAAGCAAAAATTTCCTTCGCGTGATCAAACTTCGCGACGATTTTCCTCAGTGTAGAACCAGACTCGGTAAGACGACTCTGCTTAGTCTGTCATCATCACCCACTGACACACATCCATCAGAAACACACTCGGCGGCAAGTTGTGTAACACTTCTCTGTATTTAAATGAAATGGTGATTTGCAAGCGTGCATCATCAAAATGGTTTGTGGAAAAAGACGGAGAAAACTGAGATCGTTTTTCTGTCGCTGCTACAGCGCAGCACTTTTCAAATCATCCTGAGGGCGACTGCGAAGGAAAACAAGGAATCGATTTCGGACGGAGAGAGCGACGTAATGTTAACATGAACGAGGTGATGGAAATGAGTTCAATGGGGAAGGAAATGACTCACCCCGCGCATTCGTACTTACGAAGCAATCTGCGGATTATACGGCGGAATATCGTGATCGTATCTACTTACTGACGTGTATCCCGACGTCCTAAGGCAAAACGCCGTAGGAACGTTCGAATGTTGCCAAATTTTCTCTCAGAATCAACTTATTTTAGAGGAAAGTTATTAATATTTTTCATTGAAATTTTTAGACACTTCGGATCAAATTACGGACAAAATTCTCTAAAAATTTGGAATAAAAATACTTACAATTTTCCGAATAATTCGTGATTTGTCAAAGGTAGTTTGGCAATGCCGGAGGGCTCATATGACGTTTTTCCTCAGCACGGCAGTATCTATGTCACGGATAGCGGCGCATCAATCGCGAGATATAGTCCAGGCGCCTGGTAAGTCTACCTGGAATTTTGGGTACACAGCGATTTTTTTGGCCTACTTTATGTTTTTTGGGTCGCTGAATCCGAATCTGAAGTTTCCGCACGCGTATCTGGTGAGCATTTTCCGCTATTTTGAAAAAATGGCCTAAAAAGGCCTTTTTTTGCGGTTTTTTTTATATAGCGGCTACGGATGAGGAAAAGTCCCAGATTTAGCTAATGTTTTGAATAGCTGACATAATTTGGAAGAAAATGGTGTATACATATGTTAGGTTTGCTTAAAAATTGAGGAAGATACAGCATCGTGAACATCGTGCCTATTCACGTTTTCGCGGCGCACCCGTCAACGCGCGATCCGGCTCGCCGCGGTCAGCCAAGTTCCGAAGCGTTCTAAAATTCCGAAATCCGAGGTTCCTCAATTTTTGAGCAAACCTAGCATATTCATATACCATTTTCTTCCAAATTTTGTCAGCTATTCAAAACATTAGCTAAATCCGGGACTTTTCCTCATCCGTAGCCGCTATATAAAAAAAAACCGCAAAAAAAGGCCTTTTTAGGCCATTTTTTCAAAATAGCGGAAAATGCTCACCAGATACGCGTGCGGAAACTTCAGATTCGGATTCAGCGACCCAAAAAACATAAAGTAAGCCAAAAAAATCGCTGTGTACCCAAAATTCCAGGTAGCCTCATTTTTAGCTACCAGGCGCCTGGACTAATATTGGTTTCGAGGATTTTATCAAATTCCGCCACACTCCTCGAATCAATATGGGATTATCAGCGGAATGAGAATAAGACTTTAAGACGGTAAGGAGTTTAGACTCGTTAGATGTGAGAGTTCCGGAGAGAAAGGCCCAAACCTGGACGTGAGAGATCACTCCGGGAAAATTATTTTTCTTTCAAAAGATCTGCTGGAAAAAAGCGTCAGATATAGGCTAGGGTTTTTTGCTGAAAATGAATGCTCTGAATTTCTTCCTTAAAAATACAAGCAAATGTGATCACTTAAATAATGTTTTACTTAGGAGGAGTTTAAAGTACCTTCTTCTGCGACTCACTAAAATTTTAGTCCGAATTTTTTGAAAACTCTACACAATGGCTATTTTGGGATTCGTTCCCATCGTCAGGTACTTAAATATACTAAAAAATGTATACAACTTGACGCAAAGACGTGAAGAGCACGCCGCAATTCATCTCGTTGCATATTTGATTTGTAATAACTTATAATAACGTATAATATATAACTTATAACTTTCTTTTCTTTCTGGATCTGGAAATTATTGGCTTTTAAAGATAACTAATTGTCGGTTACAAGCTATATCCAACCCATAGATGCCGGAGAGTTCAAATGATTTGATTAAGATAAAAACATTTTGGAACTACATTCTAATTGAATCAGTGAGAACGAAAACACACCACCTCGAAAAAATGAAAATAATTAAGACACACTCAAAACTGCACAGTAAGTGAAGCAGTTAGTCTGAGAATAACATTTTTGGTGCCAAACTGCCAAATGAGAAGTACTTCAGAACACTTTAAAGGTCCAGATTGGAGCAGATGCGCTAACTTCAAAATCATTTGGAAAAATTAACTGTCTCAAATGATAATTGAGCATTTTCAAGTTGCCGAGTTGGTGTGTTTTCGTTCTCACTGATTTAATTCTGATATATTCATTTTTTAAAAAAAGTTTCAACACAATTTGTCCCCCTTTTTTTCAACTTTGGAAAGTAAAAAGTTAACCTTTGAACAAAAAACGCGAGTTCCATGGCTCTTTTCTACCCGAAAGTACTTAATCGTGTTCGAGTAATCGCGTGGTACAATTTCGTGCATTACGCAAAACCTTGATACGTATCCTTGAAAAGATGCTTTCCTCTCGAGAGGTATTAAGTTCTACTTACAGCAATGTGATCCTAATACCACCGAATACTAGGTTAGGGCAATTTTTCATTTAAAACGATTGGATCGTCATTGACCGCCGCGAGATGAGTGAAAAAAGAAGATGGAAAAGAGAAAATCAGAGCCGATTCACGGGCTGTTCGTTCCGGGAACCTAATCCAATTCTGACTATCTTCTCATCCGAATTGAATTCCTCCCATCAAGTTAAGACATCTTTAAATGACATGATCCACTCGAGGAGTACGATCAATAAGAACTCCGAGGAAGCGAGGGTAGGTTACCGAGGAGTCGGGGAGGAGAGGAAGTTACGACTTCTCGGAAGTTGTCCAACGCAGATAGGTTGAACTTCACGACAAAGGCACGCGGCTTCTTTCAGCGTCAAATGAACTGTAAAACAATGATTGAAGGCACGGCTGGGACGTAAACTTCTCCGAGCTTTCAAGATTTTGCAACTGCAGTTTGCATATCCTCCTCCGCTCGCTTTAAAAAGTTTCCGGCATGTCCGCGGTGTTTTTATCACGTCCTCGAAAAGAGGGACAGGGAGAGAGAAAAAACCAGAACGAAATAAAAGTGTACATAGCGGAGGAAGAATTTCTCATCTACGGACGAAAAAAGTAGGGCACACGTGACATGTTAGTGCGGCAGCGGGGGAAACTGCGGAATAATGAAGGGGATGTTTTTCTTCTTCATTTCTTCTTTCGGATGAAATAATTGGTGCCAGGCCTGTGCACCGAGAAAAAAAAACACGGTTGTTCTGCGGTTACCACGGTAGTAATGTCACACGGAATTCCACGGTGGTAGAACCGCGGACTTCGGTGAGATTATTATTGATGATCGTAGTAGCATTGTTTGTGCTTACAATGATATTAAAGTGGACGCAGTAACATCAGCGTGCTGATCATTACAATCATCAAAACCCACAGTTACTACCGTGGAATTCCGTGTGACATTACTAAAATCCATTTAATATTTACTTGAAGGTTCCTAACTCCCCACAGTTTAATTTTTATCCCTTTAAGTTTCATCTTGAAATGAACCGGGCTGATTCTTGTGACTTTTCGGCTATCGGCAGGTAATTATCATTTGACCTGCGGGCCGATTCTTGAAATTGATAGACAAAGCCATAGACAAAGAAGACAAAAGGGATATGGAGGCATCCTATTGGTGGAAGCGGGTGGTTGCAATGGACAGAGGCAGTAAGTAATAGACTAACTAACGGCAACCCACGAGAAACCCGACAGTTGGTCCATCATTTTCACCCTTAGTCTATAGGAACCACACATTTTAACCAATGGGATCGCTCCATACTCCCTATGTCCTTTTTGTCTAACACTTTGTCTATCAATTTCAATAATTAGTCCGCTCTGTATTTAGATTTTAAAGTTTTGATCCAGGTTCTTCACTGGGAAAAAAAAAAAAAAAAAAAAAAAAAAAAAAAAAAAAAAAAAAAAAAAACACATTGGATCTAGAGTCCAGACTCTTGAAAACATTGAAAGAAGAAGGACTCTTGATTCAATCAGATTTAAGCTTAAATCAAAAGGAAATCCGCTTAAATTAAGAGGCTGGATTCTTGATTTAAGCTTAAATCTAATTGAATCAAGAGTATTTTTTCTTGTCGATGTTTTTAGGAGTCTGGACTCTAGATTCAATGTGTTTTTTTTCCCAGTGTTTGATGTTGCGACGCGGGGGGGGGGGGGGGGAGTAATGGCATTGATTAGAGGGGGCCAGGACCCCCTGTATTATTGTTTACCACCAAATACTTTGAAATCCGACAACCGCGGCGTTAAATTCCACTTTTTAATTTCAAAGTTATATTGCTCAGCTTCTATTATACAGTATCCACCCCCGCCACCGATCCCGACTCACCCGTCGTACAAAATACTGGTAATGAGTTTAAAAACATTTTTCCACGGGTGAATGGGGTGGGTCACGGCGGCGCATCCTCCCCTTCCAGCTCGGGTTCTTTTCATCGTTCCCGTGACGTTTCGTGGGGCCGCAACTCGTCCGAACGTTTCGTGACTGCCTTTGAGCCACGGTTCCACAGAAAGCGCGCGACGCCGAGTTCGACCGCGCAAAGTCAACTCCGCGGCGTGGCAGAGCTGCACATGATTTTGAAGTTGCCTGTTGCCTGCGAAAGCCCTGTCAACACTACTAGCAAAATTTCACGGAACTTTGCGCGAATGTTAAGTTCCGTAAACCTATCTCTATGTGGACAAGGTCCTCCATTTATAAGAAATGAACCAAAAAATTATGAAAGAACAAACATAAATGTGGTTTAATAATTTTAACTTCCGCCGCTGCGCCGCGCTGATCGCACTGCGATTGGCGCAATGCGTGAAGTATTCCTGCAGTCTTGTAGGCGCTATACGTTTCACGCCAACCGCTCCTGACCGCACTGTGTTTGGCGCAATGGGTGAAGTATTCATGCAGTCTTGTAGGCGCTAATATGTGTTACATGCCGATCGCCGCGCGGAGGGCTTGTCTTTTTCATCTCAAGTCCTCGTCATCATTCCTCTCTGCGTTGAGCTCCAGGCCAAATTGCGTGTTTAGTTCCTCTCTTCACTCTACTAATTAAAGATGCTACTTCTTGTATCACCGAAAAACGACAAAATTAGAAATTACTATACTCTCAGGAAAGAGAGATTTCGTCCCCTTTTCTCAATGATACTTTTATTTCTGAATCCGATTTTTTTATACCTACATTTAAAAAAATTGCAAAATTTGCCGCCCCGGACCGCGGTCCGTGTAGCCACCCCCTTGATCCGGCCCTGCCCATGTTTTAAATCCCTTTTTATTTATTCGTATATTCGGGCTGTTTTTTTTTTTTTTTTTTTTGCTTTATCGTAGTAACTAAGTATAAGCGCTTAACCATGTGCCGAGAGTACAAAAACACGGTGATAAAAGCAAATAAAACCCCGTTATCGCTCGTTTTGAAATATTTGCAATCAACTGCCGCCATTTCTGCGGTTCCTTGAGGCTTCGCACGGGACAAGATAGTTACACCTCCATCAGAAATGGATCCTTCAGAGCTCATATTCTCACAGTAAAGGTACTCGCTGAGGCAGGTGACAGATTCAGCATCATTGCAACCGGTCACGCGCTTTTCCACTTCGCGTCATGCGTTATCTGTGGAAGCGTGGCTTTTCGTGACTGCCTTTAATTTGGCTCGTCCCGACGCGTCCGGCGCCCGGCAGAGCGCGCTTCCCGCGTCATAAATGATCCCGTCTTTTTGTTTTCACCACCCGTCAACGCACCGGCTGTGAAATTTCTCTAAAACCTCAACTTTTTTATCAATGAAAAGAATGAAATTATGCTGGTTTTTTGGGCGGTTTGGCGACCGCGCGTCGACTCTGTCTCACTTTCCGTTCATTGTTGGCGAAGATGAGCGTTATAAATTAGACGCAATTTGCTACAGAAAAAGCGCCCCGAATTTTCACGGAGGTGTCGAGCTTGTTGAATGATCTCGTGGGTCACGCTTCTCCGGCCCGCGAGGATATTACCTGGTTTTCGGCGGAGAAAAAAACTCGACTCCTACGGCCACTTTCTTTTCTATGAAATATCCGGCCCGAGGGACCGGGTAAAAGGGATTTGATCATTTTTCTAAAGTGCCCGACGGGGAAATATCTTGGAGAGGAATAAAGATAACAACTGAGGTGTAAAGTCGTATTTTGTTCGGAGGCAACACTCGCAACATGTTGTGAAAACAAGCAACGATCGCATTTTGTTCGAAGTTGTTTTGTGTTATGGGGGCGGGGCTTATTTTCGCGCGCAAAATTTGGGAACCCCTACGGCAAAATTGTTGTACAACGACTGCAACGCGCTCAAAGCAAGTCGTTTTTAAGTTGATTAAAAAAGCAACGCTGTTTTCTAACCTTAAATTGGAAGTTGCTCTCTTATTGGTTGTTCAGAATCGCGTAAAGAAAAACAAGAAAAAAACGGAAACATTTTGTTGTTTCGAACAAAACACGACTTAACCATACGTGCATGGTTTTGTAACATTTATTTCGTTTCCTCATTCTGCTCTCTGTTCTCAAGCAAAATACATCGAGAAAATGTGTCCAGTTCATGATTTCCGAATTTTTCGTTCGAATTTTCAGTTCCTGGACATGGAACAAAAACTGGACATTTACGGATTTTTCAAGGCGTCACCCGAGAGCCCTGTAAAATACGGCGTAACAATAGATGCACTACGACGAAGTTCAAGAAAACATAAGAAATTCACCCAATCTCTAAACTTTTACAGACCCTCGTTGAAAATCGTTACCAACGGCGTTTCAAGCGTTGAACTGAACATACGTAATGTCTCGTCAGCGATTGCGTATTCCACAAGCATCATTTATAGGCGAGTTTAGAACCCCGCGAAAATTGAATATAAATAGGTTGAGGCTTCATGAACAGCCTTTTAGTTCCAGCTCGCAGGAAAGACCGGGGACGGAGCGGGGGGTGGGGGCTGAAAAATGAACCGGAGATAGGCAAGCAGCGTTACTGGGTCGGTTCGCGTTGCTAGCCCTGCAGGCTACAGCTCCACTGCCATACGAAAGGAAGAAAAACATAACTTCGATAGATGCCCTATGTGCAGACGCGGTTTTTGCTGAGTACAGTGCAACCCGGCTTTTCTTATTACGATCACAGTTGCCAGATCGAACGAATGAAATTCGAAAGACCTTCACGATGCGAGGACGCAATCCCGGGACTGGAAAAACTGAGACAACGCTGAACGTGGAAATGCGCGAAAATATTGCGGCGAAAATGCTCTCGTATATACACGGCCGATCGAAACAAAGGAGTGCCACCTTTGCTGTCACATTAGTCGCATAATAAAATATTAAAAGTGACTATACAAAAGTAGGGGGCTGCGCCCTTTGACCGCTTCGCGGTTCGACCCCCTGAGGCGCTCCGCGCCTCAGACATTGTGAGTTATGCGTTCCTCTCATCTAAATTTTCATTTCTAGTAACGCTAGCTCTAGAGTTCTACCGAACTGATTTTCATGTTCATGATTTTTGCGGTTACCGACAAGGAATAGTCTTTACATGAGCCTGCTCCATTCAGATTTTGAAAATATGGCACAAGTCCTTGTATATTACGAGGTAAAGTTGCGAATTTTCCCATATAAACAATGTAAATTTTCATTTTTTGTCACAGTGCGTTCTCGCGTTCTACCGAACCGATTTCCATGATTTTTGCGGTCATCCATAAGATAGTCTTTAGATGAGCTCGCTCTATTTATTTTGTAACAAGGTGGAGAAATGGTGTTGGATCCACGCCGTTTTGCGGGAAAACGAAGCCGAGAAGTTCCAAAAATTATAATTAGAGTCAAAAATAAATGTTTTTAACTCTAATGTTTTGTATTGTGTTTTGTACAGTTTTGTACTGGTACCCATTAAAGTTAAAACAATTTATTTTCGACTCTAATTATAATTTTTGGAACTTCTCGGTTTCGTTTTCCCCGCGAAATGGTGTGGATCCAGCATCATTCCTCCACCTTGTTATTCACACGTATTCGGGCCACTTCTCAAATCCACCAACTTCAAATTGCCTCAACTTCAGTTCGGTTAATAAATTTGTGTCCAGGAAACTGGCATTCGTTTTAAAAAGCTCGACTTCCGAAGAAAAACCAATAATAAACAGCCCTCCTTCAAAGAACAAAAACCCCTCCAGCATCCACTAATCTTTCTTGACCGAGTGCCAAAAATTTCACCCTTCCCCCTTTTATCGCCGGCGCTTCCCGAGTGGTGAAAATACCGGATTTAAAGCTCGATCTGACAAACGCGCTGCTGCGAAAGGGTGACTGCACCAGCGAATCCAGCCGGAAAAGCGGGTGGGGAGATGCAGGAAGTTACAGCATTGTCTTGGCTCTTATAGAGCGATGAGCTCCGCTCAACTTTATGGCAAATTTAGGGTCCCTCGAGACTTGACCAACGGTGTGGTCCGTTTCAACGCACTGTTGCTTTAGCCGAGAGCACTTGCACCATTGCCTTATGCGAAAGGTGGATATAAAATAATGACACAAGAGTCAGTAACTCTTGAGCTATAAGACCCCTTGGTCGTTGAGGAATCTAGGGCTAACGCGTTGCTAGGAATGAATTGGTAGACGGAACATTAAGGCAAACTACACGCTTCTTCATCAAAATTTCACGTAGGTTGAACTCAGCGAAAGCACCAAAATGTCAAAATTCAACTTAAACGTGAGGCTTAAGGAAGTACAGTTTTCTATGATCGTTAACTATAACTACCCACTCGCCAATAAACCTAAGATGACCTACTTACTTATTAGCGATATGTTGAATTAGTCACTGCGTTAATTTTAATTTACGGAAAAAACGGAATAGAGTTAACTATGTTTACTGCTTCTTCAGCGCCAACCAAGAATTGCACTTGAATTTGTCATCTTTCCGGTTGAGATGTCTCAAAGAATTGACAGACTTCTTCAGAAGAATACCATACTTGACTTAACCATACATCTTGGTTAGCGCAAAAAACAGCTACGAACACGGTGAAATCTGGTATTCCTTTTTTCCCCTAAAAAAGTCATGAAAAATCGATTCCATAGCGGTGCTAAATTTTCCGTGACAACTTTATATTTGTGAATAACACCAGAAAGACTATTTTTGTGAAACTAAACTCTCTTATTAGCCAAACTGATAAGAATGTTTCCAATATGATTGATTTAATCGACGTGTGTTGATTTGGTTACTATGTAAGCGGGAACTTTAAGGAATTTGAAGCTGTGTTGTAAGAGGAAACCTACCTTGAGATGTTTTAACCATTAACCTACTGTGTGCTCTGTTCGTTTTATCAATATTGGAAGACGGATATTATCATAATAACGCATCAGATGTGTTTTTTAGAGTGTTAACCGAATCTTCCGGCGCATATTGGGGAATATTTGTGCGAAACAAAAAGCTGATGCAAAGTACACGATTATACACCTAGCATTTGATAATGGACACATGCTTAAACATTTCTGTTTGCGGCCGAGTTTGGACGCCCGGTGCAGTTTACAACATTCAGGCTTCAGTAAAAATTTAATTAACAAAAAAGCTTATTATGCACCTAAATATTATATGATTAGATGAAAGATTGAGGTACGCTAGAGTGGTCTTTAGCCATTGCCTGCCAACTATACAACTTGAACCAGGAATAAAAGCAATAAACATTAACTCGTAAAATGGTGTCACGAAGGGAAAATTGCAGACAAAAATGTTCATGGTCATGCATATTTGAGTTCTAATGAAAACAATTAAGCTCATTGTTTCACTTTGCGAGGGGAAAATCGATACTGCGAAGTTCTGCAAGTTCCCGAGGAAAACAGAGTGACGGTCGGAAATGTTGACGTGCTTTGTTTGAGAGCACAAAAACGAGGAAACTTTAGCCAGAAGAAGGTCAAATTTGCAAGAGTATTTGCTCTATGAGACCCGATGTCTGGTAAAAAATTTACAAGATACTGTTGCGTCTCCCTCGACGCTGGAAACGCGGTCTGTCGTCTGGGTAAGCGAACAATGCGTCTTCATAATTTCATTGTTTAAAAATGTGAGAATTTATCATTTTGATATGCCTTCACGCAAAAAGTTTAACCTTAGAATTCAATCACGAAGAGCTACTTCCGTCAAATTTAATTAATTGATTAATTTGTTTATTGTTTATTTATTCGTGTATCTTTTATTCCTTTCTTTTTTATTTTCTAATTTGATCATGCCAAGGATTATAATAAATATACACAATCTTTGCATTATAGACGCAAAGAGCGAGCTGATAATAACACTGATTGTCAGTTGGTTTGTTTTGACGGTTTTTCAACTATTCGGGGCCGTTTAATTCAAGGACAATAAATTTCGGATGCGTTTTGGTTTTTTCAAAAGCACCTACTAGTACTTCTTTTTCTCATTTCAACGAAAGCATACAAACAGAATGGAGAAAAACATTGAAAGAATAGTTATCATCTTATCTCGGAAAAATAACAGCGGATTTTAAGGAGTTCTGATTGGTTAACCCCCGTGAAATAGGCAGAGAAAAACTTGCAACGTCGCAAATTGAGGTATGAATGTTTTTAATCACCGTCTCTAATGAGAAAATGTGTAACAGAACACGCGCCAGAGTGTGATTATAGCGGTGATAGTGATCTTCTGCCATCGAGTCGAAGTGACACTCTTGAAGGCGCTCTGAGCAACTATTCCACCACGGAAGTATTGAACATGCAGTATCAAACAAAAATGAAGGCGCTCTAACGTATGTATATCGTCGTTAACCACTGTGAAGAGTCCTAGCTAATTCTACGATACGCGGCTCCTTTTCAATCGTTTTTTGGTCAAACTTTGAGCCAGGGTGTATTTTTGACAGCAAACTAGAATTTCGACTCATATTTTCAAAATTCGAAAATTCAGTAAGATGGATGTGGCCTAAAATGCTATCTCGACTCCTGTTCGATGGACTTTTGTAAAACTTGGTGCTAAAGGATGTTTTTTGATGGGGAAACTAGAATCTCACTTCAAATTTTCAAAATTTGCGATTCCAAGATGGCGGAATGTTCCAAAGTATTATACACGGTGAAACATTAGCTAACATTGTAGTTAGCCAGGTTCAGGTTAATACCGTCTAATTCAAGGTGCCTACCAGTTATAAAAAACCAAAATTGGGGACTTTTGGGGGCTTTTAGGGGTGTTTTTTCAAGAAAATCGGGGACTTTTTTCCCCGAAATAGTAAGACAAATGGAGTTAGTTAGAGCGTTAAAAGGCGTATTGTATATGTCTAATTTTACAAGTCATGTTGAACCGATGAAAACATGTAAAAGCAAGCAACACTTCAGCTTTTTTATTCCTGGCCATACCGCGCCGCCGCGGCTGGCGGGAAAATTGGAAAATGCCGGAGTTCAGGACGATTTTGGTCATTTTTTTGGGACTTAAACAAGAAAAATGGGGACTTTCGGGGATAGCGGGGGCTTTTTGGGACCGGTAGACACCCTGTAACAGAATTTAGAAAATGAAATTCCCTGACATTTTCCTGATTTCCCTGACACATTTTGGTGAAATTCCCTGACAATTGAAGATCTGACGGATGGTTAAGAAGTCATAATTGAAAATAGTTTTCAGGCAACATTTCTTGTTCAAACTCTCAAACCCATTCTAGAAAGCAAATGAAGGTGATTTTAAAAATTTTTCCTGGCTTTTTAAAATTCCCTGACATTTCCCGGTTTTCTCGGTTTTCCCTGACGGTGGCAACCCTGCTGTAATTATATATTTATTGCACGCAGGTACCTGGTACCTGGCACCACCGTCTAAGATGACTCCAAGCTGGCACGGACCCATATTGGTCTTACTTCACTCTTTAACAGCATCATCCACCAACGAGTTCAGCCTCCGCCGGGACCCTCTCGGCCACGACCCCCAGATCGAAGTCGTCCACCTCTACCAACAGTTCCCGGTCGGTGTCGCCGTTTCCAGATCCGGCCGGCCGTTCACCTGCTACGCCCCAGGTCTCGACGCCCTCAACGTCTACAACAGCTCCAACGACGTCTACCAGGTCGTCGAGCTGACCGGCTTCGACACCGACGCCCCGTACCCGAACGCCTCCTACAACCAACCGCCAGGGGGCGCTGTCGACACCTCGGGCCCGTTCCCCGTGTCCGCGGGCCTCCCGGACTACTTCGTCAGCATCGAGTCCATCTTCATCGACTACGACGACGTGCTCTGGGTCCTCGACTGCGGGCGCGTCATCTACGAGAGCGTCCTCCTCGAATCCACCTACGGCGGGCCGAAACTCATCGCCTTCGACCTGGCGACCGACACAGTCATCAGGACCTACGTGTTCTCGACCGAGGCCGTCAGGCCGAACAGCTTCCTCGGGGACGTGCGGGTGGACACCGTGCGGCGGGTTGCCTACCTCCCGGACTTCAGCCCGGATCGGAATAACGCCATCTGCGTGCTGGACCTGGACACCGGCGACGCGTGGCGCACTCTGGCGAGGGATTTCATGGTCACCGCCATGGCGGGCTTCGTGCCCTTCGTGCAAGGGTTTCCACTATACGCGGTAAAGGTGAGTGGGAGTGGCCAAGCCATCGGCCCGGTCACTATCCCCTTTGGAGTGGACAGCGTGGCTTTATCACCCGACACGGATACTCTATACTATTCGACGGTGGGTGGTAGGTATCTATACTCCGTGCCGACGGATCTCCTCAGGAATCGCAACACGCCGGCAACGGAGATCGTGGCGGCCGTCCGGGTCCTCGGCGAGAAGGGTTTCGCGGTCGGGCTGACAACGGACTCACTGGGGTTCGTCTACGCGGACTGCAACGAACAGGACGCTGTCTCCAGGTTCGATCCGGACACCGGGAAAGTGGAAGTCTTCGTGCGGGACGAGCGGATCGACTTCGCGGCCAAGCTCTTCGCGGCGACGGACGGGTACTTGTACTTCGACGTCACTCAGTTCGACAAGCTACCGTCGGTCTTCAGGGGGCAGGGGCCGTTGGTGAGCGACCAGAGGGTCAGGCCGTTCGCGCTCCTCAGAGCCAGGTTGCCGGGCAACGCCACCAAGGGGGCTGGGGGTTAGAACCGATCGCATTCATAGTTTCCTTTAACAGTTCCCTATATTAGAGGGCTCCATAATGGTTTACATCATTACGAGGGAAGAGTCACGGAGATTACTAAAACATCATCATCATTATCATCATCATTATTAAAAGGACAATTTCAGTAAATCCGGGTTAAACTTGACAGTATAACTTTGGGCATGGGCCCTATCAAGGAATTCCAATGGTTTAACACTACAAAAAATACAAAATACGAAAGAAAATGTGCTCCAAGTTTAGTAAATTTGAAGGTAGGTTCGAACCTACCGTAAAGTTGGTCAAAATCATGGAATTTCGTCTTCCGTATGTTGCGCTTTTTACAGTAGCAAATCGTTGTAATCCCTTAGAAGAACCAATTTCCAAAGATATAATGCTGAAATTCAAAGTTTGCAAACATTGTTCTGTAAATGATGGGGTGTAGCAGATCTCCTTGAACCTCCCTTCATCATAAGGTAAACCAAGTGGGGCCTTCTGAGGAAGAGAACTCTTTGAGGAATGCTATGAATACGACCTTGAAACCACGCTTGAGTTGTCAGGTGATGATCTGAAGTTAAATAGGACCTGAGTAAAGCCAACTGGATAAAGCACGTACTTTAGTGGCTTTTTTATGAACGCATCTACCTGAATAAGAAAAATATAGCGAAAAAGTTGTTTCTAAATTGAGTAGAAAAAATTGTTCTTTTGTGCGGTGTGTAATCGAAGTCCGAGTACGCATAAGGGCTGAAATTACTAGGAGACATTCTAGGACATGCTTGATACATCAGGATGAGAAAATAAAACGTGAGGCACTGAGATCGTACTGATCTGGGGTCGACGAAACTAGTTGAAATTCCGTAAGTTTTATTTATTTAGACTCTTGTCTTCTCAAAAATATAGTACTATTTCTGTGGAGGAACTTTCCCTGATATATCATTCTCTCCTTCATACGGCACAGAATTCTAACCATTCGCCGATACAGAGCAGTCTAATCGCGTTCAAGTTCTTTGAACCATCGCTCATCAAAGACACCCGCCGATCGGGCGTATTAACCTGTTGAGTGGTGCTACTTGGGCGCTAAACAGAGCTTGTCTCGTTTCCCGAGGCGGATGAGAGTGCAGTGGGTGTGCCATTCGTAAAAGGCTTCGATCCCGAACCAGGAAGCCGATGCTGGATGCACATTGCACCCACAGTTGCCAAACATTGCTGATAATCGTAACTTTCCCTCATTCGAGCCCGTGTCAAACATCCACATTTTATCGTTTAATCTGGCAACCTTGATTGCACCCCTGCTCGGAATATGAATGCACCGCATTTCACTCCGTCGTTCGAACACGGAGCAATTACATTCCTCGAAAAGCCGAGGCTCCATTCTGCCGTGCCAAGGAAGAACGCCGTATGAACATTCGAGAGTTGCCAAATTTCCTTCGATAAAATATTTATTTTTGAGGAAAATTATGAATATTTTTCCTTAAAATTTTCAGGGACTTACGGTGAAATTACGAAAAAAATCGTCTGAAAAATTGAAGGAGAAATATTCGTAAATTTACCTGGGGATTCTTGTTTTATTAAAGGAAATTTGGCAACGCCTGAGGGTTCATACGGCGTTCTTCCTTAGCACGGCAGTATTTGCCGAGATAGCGACGACGACGCCGACGATAAGCCGCCGGGAGCGGTTTTCCGTGCTAACCTCTAAACACCTTCGAGAATCCGAGCTCATTACGGGGAGCGTGTCGGGGTGTCGGCGTGCCGATCCCCTCGTAAACCAAGGGTGACCGAGGTAGGTCATGTTAACCCAAGATTGACACAATTAAAGCACCTTGTAACTCGTAAGTTCATGTAGATCGGCCCCCGGAGAGGGGGGAAGGGGGGAGTTATGGGTCGGGATGGAGACGGAGTACGAGGGCATCAAGGCCTTTGAGATCGCGGTCGCCGGTCGCGAATGGACGGACGGGGTTGACCGCCCCCGGCGCACAGTGGAACGAGAATTTCGGAGATGTCGGATATGGAATTTTAGATTGTAGAGCTGTGAGTGGCTCAAAAGAGTTAGTTAGTTGGTTAGTTAGTTATTTTATTTATAGACATTCAGCGTCCTAGGCTATTAACGTAAAAATAATTTGGGAGATAGGTGTACATACAAAAATTCAGATTTTTAAATTAAGGGAGACAAAAAGTTTCAGTAGTTTGGTTGTGACATTGGGTTCATCGCAACGTAAGAATAAGCATTCTGAAACATGTACCGTGTTAAGCAGAAAGGAACCAAGCCACATCAACTGTTGCCAAATGGAACGGGGCGATTTATTTTTTTGGAAGAGAACGTTTGTGCGAATTCCTTTGAAAATGTTAAGGAATTTACTTCATATTATGCAGAAAATTCACTAAAATTGACACAAATATCTACACAACCGTTTTCATGTCCATACTGAAATTGTCAAATTAAATTTGGCAATAGTTGATGTGGCTTCGTTCCTTTCTGCTTACCGCGGTCTATATGTTCCTAAACCAAAAGTTCATGTAGACAAGGATTCACAGAGCGAAAATTACTACTGAAATTAACTCCTAACTAAGATATTCAATGTTTTCTGACACATAAATTCAAACCTTCGGTGCATCATGCAAACATGTGCGTCCGTAACTATCGTTACGCGCGGGTCTCGCTTGCTGCATGAGCGGCGTTCCGAAGGGGCACCTTCCAGCCCTGCGACCTTGAACCTTCTGCGTGTCGGCCTTTCGACCGAACGTGGCAACGACGCACCACGGTCAAGCCCTACGGCCCCCGCTCGTTACTCTGCCGCAACCCGCAAAGCACCGGGAACGGCATTGATTCCGATTGATCGGCCCTGGGGTCCGGTCCCCGGCTCGGCGGTGGAGTTACGAGCGGTCCCCTCATTTCCCTCGGACACGATTCGGCTCTTCCGCCGCAACAACAACATCCGCTTACCTCTCGATTTTTTGCGCCGAACTTTGACATTTCCCGCTTTGAGCACTCTCGAATCAATCCAGGTGAAAACTCGCCGCGTGGGAAGATCCGGAACCTCGCCGTTGAGTGAGCTTTACACGGGTATCGACTTTCCGTCATTCTCTGATGATTCCCCGTCTAAACGAGAATGATTTGTTGTTTCTATTTTTATGAGGAAAGAATCGACTGCGAATGAAATCTGAGGTATGCAGGATACAGTGGTGACTTTGCAAGTTGGCAACACTGTTTTTTCTCCATTTAAATCCATTGAAAAAATCGTTTTCAGCCTCACCGAGAATCGATTGTTTTACATCAGGGTGTCAACTAAAATAGGCTGGCCAACAATCAGTACTTTTGCAGTACTTTTTCAGTACATTCCCAAGAAATTCAGTACTTTCCTAACAGAAAAATTCAGTACTTTTTCAATACCTCCAATTGAAGAAATTCGAAGGGTTTCAAAGATTCGAATTTCTCGCTTAAAATGTGACAAAAATAACAAAAATCCGGACCTTCCGGCGGAATTTACGCACTTTTTCAGTACTTCCGGACCGCCCTCAAAAAATCAGTGCTATTTCCGGATTTTCCAGAAATTCCGGACTTGTAGACACTCTGTACATACATTTAAATGGGGGGAGGGGGGAGGCAGTGTTGCCAACTTTCATGAATCACCACTGGCAGGGTGATTCAAGATTACACCGCCAGACTGCAGGAGCGTGCTTAATAGGTCAATATAAGACTTTAATATTCTAATTTTTCCAAAAGTGATTTTGGGAGGCGCTATACAATCCCCCCAAGTTCTGAGAAATGAATAGTTTTTCCAGCATGTTGGCACAGATGATGCACCAAATTTCATGAAAATTTGTATGCACCCATACTTTGATACTATTTGAATTCACTAGTGGCATAGAAATGGGGTTACAGGATGTCCGTAACTCACCGCCTTAATACGCCGAAAAACCAAAATATTGGCTTTTTTTAAGTCTAAGACCCTTCAATTCGGTAACTAAATTTCGATAAGACTCTCGATGTATACTTTAAGTATTACGTTTTCAAGGAACTATACCGTTGAAAATCTTACATCAGGATCAAAATAAAGGTATAACATTTATGAACAAACAGTTAACTTAAAAATACTTCAATACTTTTACAATCTGAAACCAAGGTACATAAACGGCGAGTTTCATTAATCGATGACTTGAAGACGGTATTGCTTCGCTCCATGGAAACTCACTTCGACTCCGATCGACCTTCCGGATTCCTTGAGTGGCGACAACACCGCGAAACGGAGCTTTCCTTTTAAATATTCCGTGTCCACTTCAGCAAACAATGGCCCATTAAAGGCTCCAATTTCATTTTTGCGCGCAGCGCGATAAACATTCAAGGAACGTGCCCCTAACGGGCGCCTTTTCCGTAGGAGCAGAACCCAAAATGAGTCACGCACTCCGTTTAAGGAGCTACAATTTTACTTGACAGTGGAAAATAATTGAGATTCATCGTAGGGGGGGATTAAAAATACGTCTCGGGAGGGAAATTATGCCGTTCGGCCCTAATCAAGGAAGTTCTTTGAGGTGCCTGCGTTATGCAAACGACCGTACATGATCTCTCGCGGGCCATGTTCGAGAGTTTTTCAAGGGGTTCCGAATATGCGAACCTGATTAAAATCTGAGGGGGAAAAACACGTTCGTTCACTAAGGAGTGCAATTTTGAGGCTGCATATCAGCCCGAAAATCATTTTCCCTAGGGTTTTTTTGAAGAGTATTTTGTATGCAAACGCAACTAACTCTGGGAAAAAATATTTGACAGGCGTGAGTGCAAAAATGTGGACGAACAAATTGCTATGCTGGAGCATCCAATCAGTCAATGCAGATAAAAAAACATGACACACACGCGGTCGAGACCTAGATTTCCTGGTAAAAATTGGCGATATGAGCTGCGTTTCAAAATACCATAGGAGTTCTTATAGCCGACTAAAGAAGGCTATTGAAAATCATATAGCTGGCTGTAGAAAGCGGAGCAAATCATATAGCCGAGCTATACGAAGCTATAAAAAAGTATACAGTCGGGCTATTTCCTATCGCCGGGCTTTACACTTTATCGCCATTGGCTATAAAAGGCTATAAGAAATTGTGTAGAAATTCGTGCGCTTTGGAAATCATTAAGTTTGATATGAAACTACCTTAATGTTTACAGAACACAGATTATATTTTCCTTTAAAACACTTTTTTTTTCATCAATTAAAATGAGAATTATCCATACAGAGTGTGCAAACATTTCAAAATCATGAGTTGAAAATTGCTGACTCCGCAAGATTAAATATTAGAGCCTGACACAAAGCGGAGCGGCGACGCACTGGCGCTTACAAACCTAACAGGGATACTTCACGCATTGCGCAATACGTGAAGTATCCCTGTTAGGTTTGTAGGCGCTAATGCGCGTTTCGCGCTCTCTGCCCGCCCGCCGCGCCGCAGCGTGTCACGGCGTCTGAAGCAACTATTTCACACCATATAGGTATTGCACAGTATCATAAGAAATTGAACGCGCTCCAACATATTAAGAATAACAGGCATCCTTCAAAAGTATGGAACATTCCTCGCAAAATTAATCAAGATACTACAGCACAAAAATAGAGCGGTGGCCCAAAAACTAACTAAGTCCTAGTATCCGTATTTAGTAACGTTTAGCATAAACTTTATCGTCTGGCTGTTGCTTAGTCGCCATCGGCTATAGAAGGCTAAAAGAAATTGTACAGCCGGCTATAGAAGCTATTGGAAATCTTACAGCCGGCTTTAGGTCTATGGTATTTTGGGACACTGATTCTACTGCCAATTTTTACCAGGGTTCCGACTTTGCAATACGGCAGCTCTTATTTGAATCGGTTGTTACCAAAAAAGAGCAAGTCCATTTTTGCATGAACCTTACTTTGCATAAAAAGACATACTAACAGAGACTCTTCGAGAAATGAACCTGTTCCCTTTTGAAAAACAACTGACTCGTTTTAATTTTCAACGATCATCTTTAAAAGCCTTGCGACCTCGAGGCTCTCAAGAAAATCTACATAAATCAAAGCAAATATCGCGGAAAGTTTAGTATTTCTCACCTTCAAACACATAGAAATAACATAGACAACACTTCAAAAACTATCAAAATCGACATATCCTTTTTCTTGTTACCTTCCGAATCTCGTGTCTTTACTGCGTTTGGTTCAGATAGCCGATAATGATAAAAAATGGGAAGAAGCCTCGAGGCAAAAAGGAGGGGAAAAAGTTTGATGAAATGTAAAAATAAAGTATTAGAAAACATCGTACACCTAACTAGCTCTCTTTTTGACCTATTTCCTTTTTATCGCTTCACCGCGATACTCCTTGTTGCAACGTTGCGACCTTCTTAACGGGCTGCACCAGATGGAGAGTAAAACAGGTACGTTCGATACCGTAAAAGGCGAATAAAATCTAACGGCAACACTCCGGGTGAGCTATGAATATAAGACGAGAGCATCATACTCTACGCATTCGATGAATTACCCCATTCTCGGATGGAGCGAGTGTGTAAAGTGTGTAAAAACGCCGTTCGGAATGAGCGCTTTTCCGCAGTCGAAATAACCGTTCGTGAGCAATGCCCTATTTTCGGCGGGTGGTTTATATTCCGGGAGAAGGGGGAGGGGGGGGGAGTTGACTGAGCTCCTCGGCTCACGTCAAACCCGACGTTACCTTTTGGCATTTAACCGAGATGGATATGGAGCCCGTTTCCTGAGCTCCTGAAAAGGGTTCCCGCTCCGCCGCCAACGGGCACAACGTCTAGAATCGGAGGGTGGAATTTCCTGAGGACCGAGCACAGCCCGTTCTAGATCTTAAACGAGGGATTAGGCCCTTAACGATGCGTTGGACGGTCGTGGCTTCGTTAAATTTTTAGTGCAAGTTTTGGGGGGAAAATTCATAATTTTCCTCAAAGAACAGTAAATGGGTCGCGATTACCAGAGAGGCATCACCGAGCTGATTCTTGAAATTGATAGACAACGCGATAGACAAAGAAGACTTAGGGAGTATGGAGCGATTCTGTTGGATGAAAGGGGTAGTCCTTATAGACTAAGGGGGTGAATGATAGACTAACTATCTGGTCTCTCGTGGGTTGCCGTTAGTTTGTCTATTACCTGTGTCTTTTGTCCATTGCAACCACCCGCTTCCACCAATAGGATCCCTCCATATCCTTTTCGTCTTCTTTATCTATTGCTATGCCTATCGGTTTCAACAATCAGCCCGCAGGCAACATCAGCTAATGCAGGATTTAACTGGGCAATTTAATGTTTAACAAGTGAACGTTTATGATGATTCCTTTGAAACTTTAAAAAAAAATTCTTCTCACTACGCAAGGAATCCGCTGAAATTTGCATAGGTAAATAAAATTCCCTGACATTTCCCTGATTTCCCTGACACATTTTGGTGAAATTCCCTGACAATTTGAGATACGGCAAATGATGGAACAGACATAATTGAAAATAGTTTTCAGGCAAAATTTTTAGTTCGAAACCTCAAACCTATTTTAGAGAGCAAATTAAGAAGATTTGAAAATTTTTCCCTTACATTTTCTTCATTTTTTCAAACATTTCCCGATTTTTCCTGACTTTTTAAAAATCCCTTCCCTGACATTTCCCGGTTTTCGCTGACTGTGGCATCCCTGAAAGATGCTCCTTCGCCCTCAGGTCACAGCTCGCATCATCTTCGGGAAAATATCGAAGGGTTTTACTGGCTCAGCCGTTGCAGCCGAGAAAAAAAATGAGACCGCAATGCGATCCGCCTTTAGCGTAAGTGGGGACAATAATGAAATTAAACGGACGTATTGGAGCGGAGATAGATAGGTCGTTACTTGGGCTGGATCCGAGGTAATTACTCGGTTACATGCGACTTCCGCGGGGGTTTCTTGACCTCTGACCTCGGTCGACGAGAACCGAGCCAAAGGTGAGTGGGTGAATCCTGAGTGAGTGTTCAATGCTCGACTTGAGTCAGGGTGCAGCAGCGAGCTTTTCCGCAGTGGGTCGATTAAGGCCAAGGGTTGGATGTTTGGGGTGCAAGATTCTGACTCCCCTAATTTTTCGAGATCTTTAAAACTCGATATATTCTATGCTCGATTGGATCTTTCGGCCAAAACGCTGTGAATAGATTGAGTTACTATAAATGAGGGGCTTGGAGGACATAAGTGAAGTTTTTGAAAAAATTGATATATTAATGATTTCAAGTTAAACTAGTCTTTCCGCAGTAGGTCGATTAAGGCCAAGGGTTGGATGTTTGGGGTGCAACTTTCCGACTCCCCTAATTGTTCGAGATCTTTAACTCGATATATTCTATGCTCGATTGGATCTTTCGGCCAAAACGCTGTAAATGGATTGAGTTACTTTAAATTAGGGGCTTGGAGGACAAGGTGCATAAGTGAAGTTTTTGAAAAAAATTGAGATATTAACGATTTCAAGTTAAACTAGTCTTAATGCATATTCTGTGAAAAATTCGCTCCTAAACTCTAATATTCAAGCATCAAAAAGTCAGTTTGAACATTCTTTCCGCCATTAGAATCCACGTAATTTCGAAACTTCAAACGCGTATTTCTCAAAATAGCAACAACTACACTTATGCGCCTCACCCTCGAAGCCCCTCAAATGTATCTGCATACAATTACATTGCTGATGAGTGTGCCAGGAACTCTCCGGTCACCAGAGCGTAAAATTTTATTCAACACTTACAAATATTCAAATCATTGTACAAAAATGAACATTACGGGGTTATATTACTTTTTGACAAAAATTTGACTCAATTATTAGTTTGAGACAAACATTGTTTAACGATCATTTTTTAACAAATTATTTTTGTGAAATAAGAGGATATAATAGTTTTTTTAACAACAACTAGGTGACAGGTTAGATATAAGTAGGGGAAGTAGTGGGGATTTTTCTTATAAACTCGGTTTCAACAGGATGACGATCTATGCATTAGAATTATAATATTAAATTTTGAATTTACTTAGCACAAAAATAAAGTCAAAAGTACGGTCGAAAAAATTGTATGCATCGATAACGATACTCGATTTATTTTTAACTGTAAGTAAAGAAGTGAAGCAAGAGCTCATGACGAAACTAAATGCTCAGCAGCTGGTACAGTGCACCCATCGTGAACACGAATTGAATCCTGCAAATGAGACATTTGAGTTGAAACATGCAAGAACATATTTTGGCATTCTAGTGTTCCTGCACACTCATTAGTGTCAGCCGTGACCTTAGACATTATATCGGCGATATATCTAACTCTTTCCAGTTATATTCAGTGCCCGTTTATATGTTCATGACTCGGTTGGATTACATTTTGCAAAAAGGAACTAGTATCTCTTTCTCATCTTAGCTTGCCGTTCATTTTGCCTATAGTCCGTAGCAGTTCAAATATACCTCGTCCGACCCACTCTTGAGTCTGACGATTCCGGATGCACGTTCGATATCGGTCATAAGCACGGAGTCACTCTGCACGCGCAAAATTTCGGAGAAATTTCAAAAGAGACCGACCAATCCAACAAGTGGAGAATTTGCACACAAAACTTTTATTGCTTCATCTGAGAATACGTTATGCGCTGAGTTCCCAGTATTTTCCATAATTTTTTTTCTGACATGGGAAATTGTGGAAAATAGAGTTAAGAGTGAGAAAATTTGACGCATTGTGACGTCATACGGCGGAGTTTTCTATTTAAACCATTGTGTCTCCTTTTCTTGGCAAAGCTCATTCCCTGATTTTTCCCTAGTTTTCCCTGATTTTCAGGAGCTCATTCCCTGATGAGAAACCGAAGTTTCCTCCTACTTTCCCGGGATTTTCTTGGGGAAAAGAATATTATTTTTCCCTAGTTTCAGATATGAATATCGATTTTAATTAATCTTACGGCCATTTCTTTGGCGCACATTCAAAATTTTTTTTTAAAAAAATGTTCCTGATGTTGATATTATCTGCTCAATGAAAGAGATTCCCGGTTTCGGGAAGAGATTCCCTGATTTTCCCGGTAAATTTGCATTCCCTGATGAATCCCGGTTTTTTCCGGTTTTTAAAAAACTAGACACCATGATTTAAACACATGTATTTAAGCAAATGAGGTTATTTTGTCATGTTTTCTCCCATAATTGTCAAATTTAGAAACCAAGGATATCCTCGTATTCAGTTTTCCTAGCAGTACCATTTTAAAGATGAAATTCACAAAATTAAAGACAACTGCAAATTCTCTATTCGATCTCTCCGACAGCGTCGACTCTTCCACCCTGTCCACCCTGGCCCCTCACAGTAAGTTCGCGCCTCAATATTTATTGATCTTGCGAGCTTTCACACTTACAGCCTGGATTCTCGTCCTTATCACGCTCTGAGTTTTCGTTGTGACACGGTACGTTTTCCAGCTTTCCCAGCGCGGATCATTTCGGCGTTTCTACTTGGAAGCGGAGCTCGGTTCTTACGGGGGCACTTCCTCGTTGTTGACAGTCTATTCTTACTTCATCTGCCGAAGCCCACCAACTCAGCTCTTGGGTCGCATTTACACCAGAGAAATCCTCTTCATGGTTTTCAGCCTCACCAACATAATCATCTCGACAGTTTTCTCGGGTAACATGACCACTCTCCTGACCAAACAAATCCGTCGCCCGGAAATAGATTCCATTAACGACTTGCTTGAGGCTGGTTTATTCATCCAAGCGACGCACAATGGACCGAGTCAATTGCGGAGAAGTCGGACAAAATTTGGAAACTTTAAACGCTTGAAACTCCGATTACACAAAACTTTGAGATTCTAAAACACGGTCCTGATTTTTGAATGCTAAATCCTGATTTCATAATTTTTCCAAATTCTGATCGAATCCTGATTCTTTGCGGCGAAAAATTGGGAGAAAAATTGGCGAATGTAACTGCACAGAAATAGCTCGATAAATAAAATCCGATCGGACGGCCGACTTTTCTCGGATCCTGATTTTACGACCGATTTTTCCTCAAATCCTGATGAAATCGGGATTAATTCCTGATTGACCTCAAATCCTGATAGAATCGGGAAAATCCTGATGCTAGACACCCTGTAAAAGTGGCTCCATTAGTTTTCTCGTGAAATTTTCTTCAAGAAGCAACCTTAAAGTTGAATATGTGCCGAAATAAAAATCAAAATTTGCAGTTTTTGGCAAAAATTTCATGTCCGACCTCTCTAATTGACTCGATCCACTGTGCGACGGACGTAGCAACCACCTCGAAGTTGGAACTCCACAACGGGATTGTTGCTAAACTGACCGACAGCTTACGCGCTCTTCTGAATTTCATATTTTTCGAGATGTATCAAAACCATGGGTTATTTTACTATTTCCTGGACGACACATCAAATCTATTGATAAGTACCGATACCGACGATTATATGCTGAAAACAATAGACTACGCACACGCTATCTCGGAAACGGATGCGTTGTTGCAGAGGGTTCCGCAGGCGACTTGAGTTAGGTTTGTTTGGTTAGGTCACGCAACTAAATTAACTCCCCGGTAAGGCGGAGAGTATCAGCGGAGTTGAAGGCGCTTCAAGCCGAGGTCGTTCCCTCGGAGTACTTTACCATTGAGACTTGTACGATGTAGACACGAATTTTTGCAATTTGACGGGTTAACAAGTATGCTGCTTGCAAATCTCGGCAATTGATGATTGCCTGTGATATATACTAAAATTTGACGTAATATTAAAAGATAGATTTATTTCTTTGCTTAACCTATTATCAAGTCTACTTATCATGAAAACCTGTAAAATATTTTTCTGCACCCATGCATAACTATCCACAAAAGACATAAATTTATTAGTCTCACATATCTGGCAATATTACTGTTGGCGAAAGTCGATTCTCTTCTAGCTTATGACTTCACAAAAAGGCACATTTGGCATTTCTAATCTGTAAATACACATACTGAAGTTTAAAGCAATTAAAACTTTAAGCATGAGGCAATTTTTATGGACTTTTTTGAAAACCCTATCAGTAATCCGTTTTAAAATTCCACAAAAAGCCTATCAATATATTTCTGATAAATGCGGGTCTGGCATTAGGAGTAATGTTTTATACATATTCAATGTATGTACGAAATGATTGGCTTCACAATTGCTGTCATTGTTTTTGAGTGTGACTCAAAATGGGGGAGAGGGGGACGCCCATTTTATAGGATTGAATAACTCCTTCTAACTGCAAGGAGGGCGAGAAATGAAAAGCTCGATTGCTTGTTCGAAATTACAGCTCTACACTCTGCCGTGTTAAAGAAGAACCCCGTATGAGCCTTCAAACGTTGCCTAATTTCCTTCGTTACAGTACGAACTTCCACGCTAATTTGTAGATATTTTTCCTCTAATTTTTCAGAGATTTTAATTTGCAATTGGACTATAATACTGAAAATTTCACGGAAAAAACCAAAAATTCATAACTCTCCTTTCAAAAAAACATTACATTGAAGGAAATTTGGCAACTCTCAATTGTTCATACGGTGTTTTTCCTTTGGCACGGCAGTACTGTGGTCATATAGTGCACACTTGTAAATCATGATTGATCTCGAGTTTCCTATCCTGAATTTCAGCCATTAAGTCTGTTTTCCTTGCAGAGTGAATCCATTAAAAAACTCACCGAAGTTTTGACCCGCTGAACCAGAGAGAAAACTCGCGCATTTCAGGAGTATATTTAATCAGTTCCATTCCAGTTCCAAGTAGGAAACGATATACGAAACAAAAAGTTTCAGAGAACAAAGTGCTAGACAAAACATACACGTGTGCATCTATCGCTGATCACCTCACGGAGCTATTCATCGATTTACATTAAGCTAATGGTACTTTACACACTCAAAAGCTCGCAAGTAGATTAACCTTCGATGTTTCGTTGAGAGCGATTCAGCGAAATGCGTCGCTCTTCTAGCTCAAACTTTTCTTTAGGGCGTATTGAGCAAATGTAGAATTGGGATCAGAGAACAAATGTAACACGCTGCTTGACTTAAAATCATATTTCACCTTGTAAGGAGTTTTCCATGTTTCTCATAATTATTGTTTTTTTTTTGTTTTTTTTAAATGAAAAACAGATGATTTTACTATTCTACTTCCTCATTTATCACGTTCAAATTATTCTGTAAAAGTTTTAAAAAAAATTAATCTCTTCTTCGAGCTCCTTCACTTTTTGACCTCACGATACGCCGTCCATTCAGATTGAACAAACCTTCCAATTGAACGTATTTATGCTAAAAGGAACTATGATGCACGCAAACCCTTTGCACATAGTTCTTTTTGGTATGAATACGTCCAATATATTGTAGTCCTAAAAGCCTTCAGTGGTCGTAAATTTTTGCAAGCAAGAGGAAGAGCATTAATGGGAAATCACGCTTCATACCATTCCGTGTCCATTGGTTCGAGTTTCAGGGAACTGCAAAACCTACGATCTAGAACATCAGTAAACGCGGGCTCTATTCTAATATTTGACGGCTCATCTGAAGTGAGTTCAGGGAAAACAAGTATTGAAGAAGTTTCGAGTTCGGTTGAGTTACCTCTTCAGAGGTTTTTTTTCTTTCACTTCCAGAATTGCGCGTCGGACGCACTTCAGATCTGCCCTTCGAAATCGAGGAGGTTTGATATCGGTGAAACCTACGTATCAGGCGATTGAAACTGAAAAGTAGGAGGCATAGAAGGAAGGAATACGAAGAATCATTGGAGGGTTTTGCAAAAGACGGAAGAATTGAGAAGCGCTTTCAGAAAAAATTGAAACATCGGTTGATTTGAGTGGAAATAATCTCGGCGAACATCTGAACCTTTGCAGCTCTCCTGTAGTGTCTTCACTTAGTGTCGAAAAGTCCCGTACAAATTTTCTACAAATGTAAAGAGACTTGTTTCCCCAGAAATTGGAAAGATTAAATCTGTGACATACCATTCAAAGCACGTAAATCAATGCTCGGTGCTAGTATTAGGGGATTCTATTTCTAGTGCTCCAGAGATTTTCCTGTTGAAGTTTGAGATTATTCCTGTGGTTAGGATGTAACATTCACCGTAATCACAGAGTACCTATTTAATCGTAACGGAAAGTATTTCGAAACTTTAACAGACAAACTTTTGGACCCCTCTGAGACTTGAAGTTTTTTGTCATCAGCATTGATTATACTTAATGACATCAAAGATCATGATTTACTGAGAATTCAACTCGGAAACTACAATAACGGACGTCGTTGCCCATTGACTAAATGTGCGAGAGAGAGAGATAGATGTTATATCGTTATCTCTCTCTTACACATAAAGTGGAGGGCGACTTCCGTTTTGGTAGTGTCCGATATAAATTTTGGGTGAATTTTTCATAAATTTGATTTCATTCTATTCAGTATTAATGCTGCTACACGTTATTGATCAGTTTTTCGCATCACCTTGTATACATTGCCATAATGGAGAAGTTGCACACAATAATTTTATTGCTTCATCTGAGAGTGCCTAATAAGCTGAGTTCGCAAAATTTTTCATACTGTTTTTCTGACATGGGAAATTGGAGAAAAATGTATTTAAAGGGGAGAAAATATGCCGCCTTATGATGTATTCTAGCGGCATTTTCCATTTAACCACATATATATTGGCAGATTAGGTTATTTTGTCGTATTTTCTCTAATAATTGTCCAATTTAGAAACCAAGGATATCCTAGGACTCAGTGTTCCTAGCAGTATCATTTTAAAGATGAAATTCACAAAATTCAAGACACCTGTAAATTCACTATTATTGCTTCTCAAAGACGCAAACCGTGTAGGAGCGCAACGCAGTGGCAAATCTAGTCCTAGATAACTTGGAATCACCTCAATTTAAGTACTCAATAGTTAGTTTGCCGCTACAGGAGGCTTATGCTGCCGTGCTAAGGAAGAACGCCGTATGAGCATTCAGGCGTTGCCAAGTTTCCTCCCATAAAAACCGAATTCACTGAGAAAATCGTAAATATTGTTTTCCACAACTTTCAGACAATTTTGTACTCTATTTCATCTAAAATATCTGAAAATTTCAAGGAATGTTGTCAAAATTACATGTTTTATCGAAGAATATTTGGTAACTCTCGAATTTTCATACGGCGTTCTTCCTTAGCATGGCAGTATAGTAGAGGTCTCTAAAGTAGCATTCCTCCCTTGGCACCGTCGAGTCATTAAATCATCAAAGATCAAATGGAGAAAGACGTAAATCAGAAGTAGCAAGACGAGAAGCGGACTGATATTCGAAGGGAGACCCAATAGTGGGGGTCGGGGGAGGTCGGGGGGAGGAGTCGGGGCACCAGCAGGGTGCTTGAGTGGAACGTGCCCCTCCGTAAAGAGCCGAGATTAGTGGGGGCGACCACCTCGCGAAGGGGGGCGGCGGCCCGGGGCTGATAAATGCCGTCGTAAAATAGTAGATTTCGTCCGGTCTGCGCTCAAGAAATGATGAGGGGAATCGAATAAAAAGGTGTGAAAGACCGCCGGAGGTGAGAAATGAGGCAAGGAGCGGGGAAGATTGCACGTTCGTACATCCGGGCGTTTATTCGCGCAACATACTGCGCCGAGGAAGCTCGCATTTCGACACTTTTAAGCACATCGTTACTTTTCGTGAGATCTACTTCGGCCAAGGATATTGCAGGAAAGATAAAGATAAACGAATGAAAATACTAATTACTGTAACTGATGACGTCATCATACACATCATAAAAGACATTTGCGGTATCGTATTCCATACATATACTACATACATATATACGCACTGAAAAAAAAACCCACATTGGATCTAGAGTCCAGACTCTTGAAAACATTGACAAGAAAAAATACTCTTGATTCAATCGGATTTTTGCTTGAATCAAAACGAAATCTGCTTAAATTAAGAGGCTTGGTCCTTGATTTAAGCTAGATTCTGATTGAATCAAGAGTACTTTTTCTTGTCGATGTTTTTAAGAGTCTGTACTCTAGATCCAATGTGTTTTTCCCAGTGCGTTCACAACCATGAGATAATGCATTGACACTTGAGATTGTTACATGACAAAATTTAGCATGGTGAAAAATAGACCTCGGTTAAAAACCTCCAAATCACAGATTCAGACAGAAGTTCTCAATTCAGGTGCTAGAAATTTTTGGTCATACAAACAAACTTTAATTGGGCCGATCAATGCAAAAAAGAACTGCAGTGAGTAAATTAATAAAATCAAAAGGATCTACAAATCATGTAAATTCTATATACTAAGTTCTTTTTTATTGTGTTTAATTGCGAACAGTTTTTACAGCATAAATTTGTCAACTCAGATACCAAAGTATTGAATAAGAAGTAAACGAGTTTCGCAGTAGGGTCGAAAACTTGCGTTGAACCAAACATTTTTGTGGGGCATATTATGGATGACAGTTTTTACCCAATCTGGCTTCTGACTGTCAGGGACCTTAAGCTCGCGCAAGGAAAGCGAAATCGGTCTGAGATCAAGCCGAAGTTACAAAAATGGTTCTCACAAATAAAAAGAGAAAAATTCGAACCGACAAGAATTTAAATCGCTCAATGTAGAGACTATGAAAGCATCTTCCACCCGTACAATTTCTGATTAAATATTTTCATTTTAGGATATTCTGCCGGGAATAAAAACCACAATTTACGATCAAATCTATGTGCTAAACCAGGCATGCACGTAAAATTAAAAAAAACTGCTTGTTTGACCCCATTTTGATTTTAAGTCTAACCTCCTAACGTAAATGCAATAACTGGATGAAGTAGTTTCCGCAGGTTTGCGGCTTCGACGATCAGTTATGATGATGGGGATATTGCATTCACTGCGCGGAACAAGTGAATAATTTTATTACATGCAAACCGCAGTTTACGACATGTAATTTCATGAGCTAATAATAAGGCGCTGTAAGCGCACTGCCGAGAGGTTTTGTCAAAGTTTGATTGGTTTGCCAGAAATTTACATGAAACCAAGGATGAAGGAGGAAAAAGAAGACGAGAAATTGTCATATTTGCCAAGAAAAAATACAGTATATTTGGGCAGAGTTACCTACTAAAAAAAACAAGAATTGATAAGAGCGAGAGTCTAAGGTCGGTTTATAAAAACGGACTTTTGAAAATTGTGCGAGAGAACTTGAATTCCTCGAAAGTAACTTCTGTCTCATCCGTTTTAAGACTGTCGCAATACGATACAGATAAGGTACAGGATAATTAATCTCTGATCGCGTCATAAGTGCAAATATGAAATATGGTACAAAAGGACTATAGCCACAATATTAGTAGAAAAATTGACAGAGTAGAGGATACGGGTATTAAGGCTTCTGTGCGAGCATTTAAGCATACTCGATTTTTTGAAGGCGCGCACTGCAAGCTGACTGTCCAACTAGAATTCAGTCATATGTCTACATGTTGGCGCCCATAAAAGATAGAAACGTGTGTGGAAACATTCATGCAAGTATACACTTATTTATCTGAAACCTACAGTTGGCTTAAACATCCAAAAATATTGAGTCCTCAATTCTTATCAACATGCATTTTCATAATTAAACAAACGAAATCAAGGAAACCAGGTCTCAATATAACGAGGAATCGGTCCTTGGCAGTTTTTTGTCGTGCTGAAGAAAATGCTTGTTTTACATCAAAGAAGCGACTTGTTACACCAGGTAATGTTCACCCACACAAGGGTGGTTTCTTTGTTGTGATACAATTTTTGTAGTCTGGTGCGGAATCGCTTAGTTTTCCTGTCAATATTTTCGCGACGAAAAAAATTTCCTCGGGCATGACTATTCATTTTCCTACTTGTAAGTGTATAAATGATAAAAATAAAGTCCAACCTGCAGAGAAAAGACAAAATCAGGCTGATGATACACTGTAAGAAATTCGATCCTGAACAACAAAACAAATCATCAGTCTCCTTAACAGTTTGTCCTCATGCTCAGAGGGCTCACTTTTAGATTATAATTAGTTCTTAAAGGACTTCCTTCCATAGGTTTATTTCTATTATTTTTCATCTGTTAATGTTTTCTGTCTAACCTCAATTCTCTGTGAGAAAATCCTCAATGGATCCCTCCATTACTCCTCTTAAAAAATAGGGTAGCCGGCCGTCTTGGCGGATGCGGGGCTAGGCGAATAAATAGGTGAACGCGGGGGACCATGCAATCGCAGCCCCCCGTCGTCCCCCTCCCGGGCAACTTACGGATCCCTGATTCCACTATTACACACCTCGCCCCCGGGCGCACACCTGCAACAACCGTGCATAACTTCTCGCCTAATCAATTTACACCGCGTAAGCAGGAGGAAATAAGATTACAGCAGTGGAACAAGGGGCCACGCGCGGCGAGGGGCGCGGACGGCGGAGCAAGGGGGAGGGGGAGAGGTAAATAAAAACAGGGGAGGCGCGGGGTTTCGGAGTTGGCAGCCCTGAGCGGAGGGTAGACAAAATCAATACGTCGCTCCGGCTCCTACGTAGCGGGAGTTAGGTTACACGCTCGGCTCGGCTCGACGCTCGGTCGAGGCGCGGTACCGCGTGCCCTCCGCCACCGCCCCCTGGCGGACGTCCGCGGCGGCGCACGCCGCTTCGCCCCCCTTCTCCGTTCGTCCGCCAGCCGGAGGCAAGTTGTGCAACTTGCGAACTTTCGCCCGCGCGCCCCTTCCTTCAGGGTCACCCCGAAAAGCGGGGACCTCCCGCGGCGGTTGTACTCCGGGCGGGGGATGAAGGGACAGAAAATTCCCCGATGCTGAACTAGCTAATTTGAAATTGTAAGTGACACGAAAATAATTAACGAAAAAAATAATTGTTAAAATAAAAAAGGAGAAAACATAGAGAACTGGGACCCATTAGTTCTGCAGATAAAAATGAAAACTAATCTTGGTGAATAAATAAATTGAATACAAGTGAAATTATGCAGTGAGGCACCTCGACAGTCAAAACGAGAGAAACGAATTGTCGTTGTCTCCATAAAAAGATAGAAAGTCAAGCAATTCCAGTCCATTTCAACTGAAAGAATTTCATCGCTACAAGTAAACTTTCGTAGTCACAATTGGAAAATTCTTTTGCATGAGAAACAGCTTCTTTGGCCCTACACTACAAGTATTTCTGAGGCCCAGAGAAACTGTCATGGAAACGGTTTAATGGTTATTAATCCGCGATTTCTCTCAGGATAACATTGAACGGATCAAAACCTGAAGTAAATTTGATGATTCCATTCTCCTTAAAAAGAACCTTGACATTTACGACATTCCTTTAGTTAGATCCCTATAAGGATTTCCTCTCCTAATTAATTGTAAGGTTCATGTCCTAAATTTTATCTTCTTTTTAGAGTGAGGAAATCACATTTTTTTTTTGGAAAAATAGTATAGGGCCAAGCCTCGTTAGTAAATGGTAGGATTTTCCGGACGAATCAAAGTAAATTCATATACACTCATTGTTGGTTCCTTCTCCGGAGTAAATTCCATTTTTCGGGAATCTGAAGCGTCAGTTTCGGTACCACTTATTGTGAGAGAAACTACCTCAAATTATAACTTTTTAATAAAAAGTGGTATGCAGTGAAGTTCAAAGTTAAATGGAAACCGAGGACTGGCGTCAGCTGTATCTTCTTGTCTTAGATGCTAAAGCACCGCTTTGAAAGAAACTCATCTTACTACTAAAGTGCATTCGTAAATACAGGCAAGCGTGGAAAAAATAAACGTAAGAACCGCAAAGCTAAGGTCTAGAGCCCTAGGAAGCTGCAGCGTACACGAGATTCTTGGAACTTTAAGAACTGGTACCAAGCATATGACGTGCCTTTTTAGCTACTTTCCTTTCATGGTAGCAACCGAGGCTAGGTAGGATGGGTTGATCGATATCGAACATTACTCAGGGAACCTGAATGAAATGACCCAAAAGTCATGTAAAAAAAGTTATGCTTATCGTGGAGGACCAAATCAAAGCCATACGATAACACAACACTTTGGGCAAAATTAGGTTGTAGGTGTAGAATCTGACTGGTTTCTAGTACCTAAGGGGAAATTGGGGATGCCGAGGGTGAACATTGATCCAGCATTTGATGGAAAACCGCCCTAAATAACTTAACAATCATATTTTAGCAATTTTTACAGTAAAATATCTTATGAAATGCGTAAATTTACAAAGGCAAATACAATCAGACAAGGAACAAATTCAATAATCAGACCACTGAGCTCGTAGGATCAAGCTTTTCTTTCCAGTGCAAATACTTAACTCCATCAACTCGTAGTCGATTCGTAGTCATCAGGCGGGAATTAGTGTCGATCCTTGACCGTCACTAATATATCAGTGCCACACTGCTCGCTCGGGTCTCCGGAATAATTTGTCTCGAAGCGGGGCGAACGGTCTGTTCGGATCCCCCCTCGAGCGTCGCGACGTCCGCCGGATCGGAGGAAACTTCGCCGACGACGACGTTCGCCAAACTCGACAGAACGAGACGCTACGTCGGAGGAGTTGACAAACCAAGAGGCGGCCCGCGCAGGTGCTCGCAACTTCCAACTTCCACCCGACTTAACTCCACTCTTCCCGCGGTTTACATTAAATATTAATCACCGGGAGGGCTGCTATTAGCGAGCGCCGGGGCTCCGCCGTGTCGTGTCAGACAGTTTAGGGGCGTTAGGCTCTCATTCCATCAATGTCACAACCTTCAATGGAGCTCCGAGCCAGAGGTTTCTCTCTTTCACAGCGACTCGAGCGTGTACACTGCCATGCTAAGGAAGAACGCCGTATGAACATTCGAGAGTTGCCAAATTTCCTTCGATTTCAAGTTGCCTTCGATTGCCTTCAATACAACATTTGATTTTGGCAACATTCGTGCGTATTTTTCCTTGAAATTTTCAGATATTTTAGATGAAATAGAGTACAAAATTGTATGAAAGATTGAGTCGCTAGTTTCGAATTTGATGTCAAATTGCCTACATTTTAACACCCTGACCTATTAAATGTGGGCAAGTTTGTGGCATGCTGCGGCCGGCGCGGCGTGCTGCCACTGCCAGCTCGAAACGCGCACTGACTCCTACAAACCTAAGTGGATACTTCAAGCATTGCGCAATGCGTGAAGTAGCCCTTTAGGTTTGTAGGCGTCAATGCGCGTTTCGAGCTGGCAGCACAATATTCACAATTTTCTCAGTGAATTCGGTTATTAAGGGAGGAAACTTGGCAACGCCTGAATGCTCATACGACGTTCTTCCTTAGCACGGCAGTACAAGTCTGTGAGATGGATGTCGGTGAGGTTGGAAATCAGTTTTAACTAAACTGAAAAGACGACTGGTGCTGGGCCGTGGATTGGTATTACCCAGGGGTGCAGAAAATGCTTGATCATGCACCCGTTCGTTCAGGCGCGTAAAAATGTGAAAAAGCACCCCCCCCCCCCCCAATGTGGAAAAAGGAAAATTTTGGAAGGGTCAATAGTTGAAAATCAACGAAAAACAGAAAAAAGGTCATTTTTTTAATAGGTGGAAAATTTTGTAGAAAACCGATGAGAAGAATGTGGAAAGCTGGCGGGCAGCGCAAGAAAATGTGGCAGCTTGGAAAATTCTGCATCCCTGGAGTATCACCTAGATTTTGGGACGGACCAGACTTACAATTGACGTACCTCATAAAGGTAAATCAACAATTTTCCCCTACCACTTCCGTCAAATTCCCTGACGATTTCAGGTTTTCCCTGACATTTCCCGGTATTTCCTGACTGTGGCAACCATGACACTAAAATCAGGGTTGCCATAGAATTTGGAAAATTAAATTCCCTGACATTTCCCTGATATATTTTAGTAAAATACCCTGACAACTGACCAAACGCCAGATTGTTAAAAATACGTAGTTGGAAATAGTTTTCACACAGAATTTGTTGTTAGAAACGTCAAACCCACTCGAGAAAGCAAATGAAGGTGATTTGACGATTTTACCCCGACATTTTTGTCATTTCCCCTGACATTTCCAGGTTTTTCCTGATTTTGTAAAATTCCCTGACATTTCCCGGTATTCCCTGATTATGGCAACCCTGTAAAATGGCGAGACATTTCAGTTATAGACAATCGCAAACGAAAAGAATCGAAGGAATCGCTGAACCTCGTCGACAAGACAGTTTCACCTCATCCTAGGTCAAAGATCCCTGAGCCAAGACCTGGAGCTTAGAGTCGTCTGAGCCGGGCGTTCTCCGGATTGTCCCGTGCAAACAGCGGAGATTTATCGGTCTTCCCGGGCAAAAAGATACCGGGACACAGAAAAAGCGACTGCATCAGCGTGGGAGGGGGCGGCGGGTCGGTAACCCTATCCACGAAATTGTCGTCCGCGTAATTGCCCATATTAATTTCATCAATTGATTATTCAACCCCGCTAATTGGAGCCCTCGGCGTGATTGTGAGATAGCTCGGAAAATCGCGAGTTTCCACCGCGGAGAAGATGCTTGTTCGACGAAAGAATCACGGGAGGACTCGGCAGGCAATTTTAAATTTTACATTTTACACCGTGGAACGAAAAAAATCAGGAAAATGAACCCACCTCTGAGGACTTAGCACTAAAATTACACTTACAGCACGGATTTTCGAGGATAAATTCGATTGCATTTCGCAAAAAGGAACCAGTAGCATTGGCATGATGCGAAAATTGTGCAACTTCACCCTTTGCGATACAATTACTTAAATCATGAAAAAACATGAAATTTATATGGTAATTTTTGTCTTGAAACAATTTTTAGCGAGTAATGTAGAAACTGTTAATGGATGATCAGGTTTTTCTTCCAAGACAAAAGAACTTGCACATGCACAATCTTAGCGACATTTCAATACTCCTGGTTCCTTTATGCAAAATGCAATCCAATTAATTGTTCAAGACTACTTAGACTCGGCTTTCATACCTTCTTCGGATCGGTCTTTTTTGCTCTCGAACAAAAGCTCTACACCAGAAAAAAAAAGTCGATTATTTGAGCTGAACATACGGTGATCCATATCACTTGAACTATTCGGTTTGACGAGGCGAAATTTCGACTTGTGGGATCAAACGTTCGAATCGAGCGAGCATTCAAACTCCGTTTTTATCATTTCGGTTCAATCGAAAAGTTTGATCTCAAGAAGCGAAAATTCAACCCTACAAATCGAAATTTCGCTATGCTTCGATCGATATTGCATGGAACTCAGAACATTAGGCTTATGCAATCGAACTTTTTTTGTAGTTAAGTGTAGAATAGGCTCTTAGACGTGCAGGATCATATTTCGCCTTCATTTGGGCAGGTAGGCAAAAAAACATCCTCCGCGTTGAGATAGTCGTATCCTCCGAGTTAGATGTGTCAACTCAACATTTCAGCACGACTTTCAAATCCAACGCCAACCTAGTTACATTATGCATTTCAACGTGACTGACGTTACCTACGCATCAAAGCGTTTTCTACGACATACGGTAAATTTTCGTGCTTTTAGGGGCAGATTTTAATCGACCTATGGCTAAAATCACCAATGTACAAAGGTGGAAATTCTAACATCCCAAAATAATACGAAATTTTAGTTACTACTATTTACTGAGTAAGCCTCATATAGAACCTAAAATTCAGCTCGTATTACGATAAAACCTACCACAACGTTTACATTTTGGTTATTTTTTCCGCAACATATTCAGTGGATAGTCAGTTATACTTCGCGAATTTTTCCGTACCTACATTTCATTTCATCACCGTTCTTTTTCATGCTAGCTGAGTGGTTTCGGAAAATGAATCTCTCACATCTGAACCGGAACACACACTGGAAAAAAAACACATTGGATCTAGAGTCTAGACTCTGGAAAACATTGACAAGAAAAAATACTCTTGATTCAATCGGATTTTTGCTTGAATCAAAACGAAATCCGCTTAAATTAAGAGGCTTGGTTCTTGATTTAAGCTAGATTCTGATAGAATCAAGAGTACTTTTTCTTGTCGATGTTTTTAAGGGTCTAGACTCTAGATCCAATGTGTTTTTTTTTCCAGTGCACATTCAAACTCCACACTCCCTAGCAAAATACAGTGATTTCGCGACGAGCCGACAACGCCGCAGAGCCGATCTCTCCCGGGTCTCCTGACGCGGCGCAGGACTAAGAGACAATCAAAGATTATGACCCTATCAATAACTCGTAGCGCCTTCCCAATCTAGGCGCCGTAACACGCAGCACGCCGACCCCGCGCGCTTTGCCTATGTGCTCTGTACGGCGCGCCGGGGTTTCCCGATTGAATTATCCGCCCTAACCCAGTTGGCGTCTGATTGATACTGGCGCAATATGATTTCCGAAGCAGTTCGGCGAACCGCACCATAATGCACGGTAGCACGGCCACAATTCCTCGATCCTCCGACATAACGGCGTATCTTGCTTTCCGCATGAGCCCCAGATAGCGTGGATTTATATGTAAACCAGGACTCACGTGAACATTGAGATACGCCCTTACGTCGGAGGGACGACAAATTTCCACATCCCCTGCGGCGGCGTCGCTCCCTCCGGCTTTTGGTTTACGAAAGGCGTTTGATGAAAGCGAACCTCGGAGGACGAAACGTAAGCGTAAGAAGCTTAGCCAGCGACTTACTTCGTGCGAATGGAAAATTTCCGACTGCATTCAGGAAAAAATAATATCGAGTTTCTTGTGCTAACCTAGTTTTTTTTCTAGGATTTTAGTTGTAAAAAAACGAACTGATAATTCCAACTTCCTTAAACCCGAAACGTACAATATGTCACATTTTTTTATGTTGTATGTACTACTCCAGTAGAGTCCACGCTATTAAATTTACGCACTTATAGACTGCGACAAAAGAACCGCCATCTTGATTCTTCTTTTGTAAAAGTGACGTCAGATGATCTTCTGTCGCAGTCTAAACTCTAATAATGCGTTAACTTATGTGGCGTGGACTCAACGTAATTGATGACATTATCAAAACGAGCAAACCTTTAGCTCACACTGAAAAAAAAAAAAAAAAAAAAAAAAAAAAAGACTGATAGAATTTACCATTCCTTCACGCTGTATTTCACACAGCGTTAATTCAGAGTCAACTCTGCCAGAAGAAATAAGGTAAACGTTACTTAATACTGGACTGGTACAGGTAATCATTCCTCTGGGTTAATCGACTTGAAGATTGGTAGAATTTACCATTCCTTCACGCTGTGTGAAATGAATGGTAAATTCTACCAATCTTTTTTTTCAGTGCAGTACTGAAAACTGGACCAAAATATCTCTGAATAGGGAATTAAAATACCTACATGCGCTCCGGCGAGACTGACTGATGAACGTTTCAGAAAGAAAGGTATACAATTAAGGACGATGAGGGTAAATTATACCTCATTATGTGGAAAGATATAAAGTTGAAAATGTACGAAAGAAGATTTCTTAGTGAGATCTCATGGAAGTCATTATGAAATGGACTTACTTGTTTACATACGAGAGTATTAATAATGTCTTGAGTAATTTGAACAAACTTGCTGATAACTTACCTGAAACAATAAAGAAAAGATCAGATTAGTAAAGATAAAAGAGGACTTTCATTTTTTCTACTCCTACTAACAAGTCGCTCTTGTAGCGCCCTGGTAAAAATTGGCGATAGGAACTGCGTTTCAAAATACCATAGGAGTTCTCATAGCCGACTATAGAAGGCTATTGAAAATCATATGGCTGGCTGTAGAAAGCGGAGCAAATCATATAGCCGGGCTATACGAAGCTATTAAAAAGTATACAGTCGGGCTACAGTTCCTATCGCCGGGCTTTACACTTTATCGCCATTAGCTATAAAAGGCTATAAGAAATTGTGTAGAAATTCGTGTGCTTTGAAAACCATTAAGTTTGATACGGAACTACCTTAATATTTACAGAACACACATTATATTTTCCTTTAAAACATATTTTTTTTTCATCAATTAAAATGAGAATTATCCATACAGAGTGTGTGCAAACATTTCAAAATCATGAGTTGAAAAACGCTGATTCGGCAAGATTAAATATTAGAGCCTAACACAAAGCGGAGCGGCGACGCACTGGCGCCTACAAACCTAACAGGGATACTTCACGCATTGCGCAATACGTGAAGTATCCCTGTTAGGTTTGAAGGCGCTAATGCGCGTTTCGCGCTCTCTGCCCGCCCGCCGCGCCGCAGCGTCTGAAGCAACTATTTCACACCAGAGATATTGCATAGTATCATAAGAAATTGAAGGCGCTCTAACATATTAAGAATGACAGGCATCCTTCAAAAGTACGGAACATTCCTTGCAAAATAAATCAAGATACTACGGCACAAAAAGGCTACAGAAGCTATTAGAGATCTTACAGCCGGCTTTAGGTCTATGGTATTTTGGAACACAGATTCTACTGCCAATTTCGCTTGCCAAAAAAATTCCGGACCTTTTTGCGGAATTTCCGCACTTTTTCAGTACTTCCGGACCGCCCGCCCTTAAAAAATCAGTACTATCTCCGAACTTTCCGAAAATTCCGGACTTACAGACACCCTGGGAAACCAATCAGAAATGGATTCGTGTTGCCTTTACTCTGAGTATAAAGGGACTTGAGCTCATCCTTTTGGTCGGACGTCACGATAACACCTGAACGTGTGACGACACGAGTGTCAAGAAGAGAGGTCGCCTGGCCCTGGCGGCCTCCCCGTTCCAGTTTGTGTAAGCGCGGTATGCTGTGCGGGGGCTTGGCGCAAACAGCCGAGCGCGCCCTCGACGCGGTGGTGGCTTGATTCATAATTTGCTGTTTACCCTGTGTTTCGCCCCTCGAGTGGCTCCGCTCATTAGAACAGAAGTTACCACTCCCTCGAGTGGCCGCCCAAACAAGGGCTCCGGCCCATCTACGACTCGCCTTAGATCCCGCCAACTTGACTTGCCTATCCCAAGATGAACTCTGAGCTCCATACGCAAGTTGTTTTCTGGAGCTCATCGGACGAAAAACGTGCTCGGTTTTAACATTGACTGGTTTAGTCATGCCCTGGCACACTTCTGGGCTTTGATGGGTTCCCTGCCTCCCGTTCAATTGCGGGCTGATTGTTGAACTTAATAGACAAAGAAGACAGATTGTTGAAATTAATAGACAAAGAAGACAGATTGTTGAAATTAATAGACAAAGAAGACAGATTGTTGAAATTAATAGACAAAGAAGACAATGGGACTATGAAGCGATCCTATTAATCGTATTTGATACATCAAACAGGTGAGACTGTATCGATATCGATTGGTTCAACATGTAAACATCGCCTCAAAAGTCAATTCAGAAATCTCAGGGAACGGATCTTTTGTGATAGATTTTTTATTTTCTTGAATACCAAATGCCGATAAAAAGTGAAATTTAGCGATTTTTTCATTTCCAGCTTTTCCCACGTAAATCCTAAAATTTTTGTTTGAAGTGGGTTATGTGTTAAACTAGACGATACATCGACCTTCTATCGAATACGATCTATATTGGCTGAAACAGGTGGTTCTTAGGGACTAAGGGGGAAAATGATGGACTAACTGTAGGGTCCCTGGTCGGTTGCCGTTAGTTAGCATATTTACTTAACCCCCTTTTCCATTGCAACCACCCGCTCCCATCGACGGGACCGTCCCAATTTCCCTCTGTTTTTTTAAGTCCATCGTTTTGTCAAGATCGTTTTCAATTTCAACCTGACGAATTCATTTCCTGGATAAACTATGAGCTCCATTGGTAAGCTTATACGCTATAGCTCATCAGACGATAGACATGCTCGGTATTAACACTAACCGATTCATTTATAATGTGGCACCCCCCGGTGATTTGCGGAGAGCCTACTTTCCGTTAGATTCTTGAGGGCATTCAAGGACTTTTAGGGCTGATTTTAATATATCCTGGGTCATTGAGTCACATTTTGAAGAACAGAAAAAGTGATAGCTCTATTTTGATGCTATTTTTATAAGCATTAAGGATGCCGATTTCGGTCTTAAAATTTTTCTTTAACTTTTAAAAGCACCCAATGATAAAAAACTTGTGTCCAGTAACGCACTGAGCTACATATATTCTCTCAAGAACTTTGGATATAAATGAATGAAGAGAGGAAAACCAGATCAATTTTTATGGCAAAATTATACTTGGCAAATTTCACTCCAGTGTTCTGAGGGTTGCCTACCCCCTCCGCTGCGGTCAGAGGGATGCAGGGAGAGGAGGTACGGTTCAATTTTTGTCTTGACTGTAGACAGCAACCGGTGATTAAAATGTAAAGAAAATCTTGCGTCCAGCACCACTCCGTATGTATATTCTCACCAAGGCTTTGCATTTAAATGAACGAAGAAAAGAAAAACCGGATCAATTTTTACAGCAAAATTATACGTAACCAACTTCACTCCAGTGTTCCGGGGGTTGCCTACCCCTCCGCTGCGGTCAAAGGGATGCGGGGGGCGAGAGTGCGGTTCTAGAACCGTCGCTGCTTTCCCGTTTTCCTCCGCTCAGGAAATCTCGACACGGGCTTCAACGCAACCCCTCCCCCCTTCTCCACTTCTTCCCTTTTTGATTCCCGAGCTTTTTCCATGACTTTGAACAATTCTTATTTTTTCATTGTTATTCTTCTTCTTTTTTTCGACTCGAGTTGTTTTCTCGGTGAATGACTGGCGAAGGAAAACAAGCGAAGTTGTTTTTCGAGGCAATTAATTCAAAGCACGCTTCGCTGAGGTTGCGAGACCGTGCTAAAAAAATCGGGAGCTTCCAATCTACCGAAAAATGAAAAAAGTTGATATCGTGGAAAACGTGGCAAATTATTCTGTTTGCGATGCATGGAGGTAAAACTATGCAACAAGGAAACGAGATTGCAGCGTTGTAAAGTTGGGCAATTTCAATTGAAACTTTATTCTGCCATTTTAGTTTTTCTACTTTCATTTCAATATGAGCGGAAAATATCAGTCGATTTACGAGTATTTGACGGAAACGCTACACAATTTCACAGCACATACTTGAAAGTATACCGGTAGTTGATTAGAATTAGTTTCATAACAAACATTGACTGTGTGACACCAAAAATTAAGTTTAAACATTTAATTAGAGTGTGAAGGGAAGGATGCATACATTTTGGATCCTGCAACTTTAGGTCCGTAAGATTTTGACATTAACGCGAACGGAAATGAAACGGTTCGGTTCACCTAACGGTTCGGAAACCTAACAGTGGCGTGGCGTGAATTGCGATGTATCGATTGTTCTGCCATTTAAACTTATGGTAAAGAATCGATTATTGAGGTGTTCGCTACGCACACCCTGATTATCGATCCTTTGTCATAGGTTTAAATGGCATAACAATCGATATATCGCAAAGCACGCCACGCCACTGGTTCGGAAATACACCTGAAAACAGCCTGAATCGACAATCCCGCGACGCGCGAAATAGGTCGCGCGGCGGAAAATGCTAGTGACTCGAGTTGGTTGGCAGAAAATTGTGCAACTAATTTGATTAATTATTTTTCTTGCATTTCAGTTTTGATGTTAAGCACTTCGGAGTCATCTATTGTAAAAAGCTTCGGACGGGCGGGAATTCTTTCTGCTGAGCCCTTCCTCTTGTTCCCTCTATATTCGTCGGAAAAATACTTCGGAAATTACCTCTGGTTGACCTGAATGTTCCCGGCATTGGAGCCTTGATTGAATTATACATTTATTCGGAAAAGGCGTTTCTACCCGCCTGCGAACGCTGTCAATATTATGGAACTTCGAATGCACTTCGTAGCGGACCGATAAAACGCTCGACTGAAAATTTTTTCCAGAAATATTGACTGAGACTTTCGATGAATATTGTAATAATAAGGTGGTTGACCCGAGCTGAGAAAGAGGGGGTGGCAATGGTGGCAAAGAGAGCAATCTGCTTGGGAGCTTCTATCAGGACTACATTTTGCAATTGGAATTTAAGATTTCTGGCTCGCCCTAAAAGCGGCTGTCTATACAGGGAAACTATAAGCACACGGGTCGTTTTTTAAAATTAGACCAAAAAACGCAGTTCCTAATTGCAAAGTGTGGTCCATTTGGCGTATCGCGAAAGTCATGAGAATATTTTGGAAGTATTTCAGAATATTTTAAGACCGAAACGTCAGTATAAGGAGAGAACTTCTCAATTGGACTGCTTCTGTAAAAGTGAAAATATTATGAGTTTGTTCTGGTGTAAAAAAGAGGAAAACCATGATTTCTCTGATTGTGGCCACGGAAATCCAAAATTGATCTATCGGTGCTAGTACATAGAAGAGTTTCCTACAAAAATTTAGGTCTGAAACTTTCCCTGAATCAAAGCGAATTATGAAGCTTTGAAGTTTCTGGGGGGGGGAAAATGTAGTTCTGAAAAATGAACTATTTAAAATCAAGTCAGTTCGGAAGAGGGCTCGACATCTTTGGATTAAAATGTGACGGTGCAGTACGCCCTAAAACTTTCGCATCTCATTCTGTTGTATACCACCATAGAGATTTTTTATGCATTTGATCGATCCGAGAAATTTAAAAAATTTAATTTTTGACTCAACTTGACAAATCGCTGTGTTTCACTACCCTAACGTTCCTCTTTCTGTGAACGATCATATTCATGCATTGACACTTTTAATGGATACCGTCTCAATTGTTGCTGTTGTTCGCCGAAAACAGAGAGAAAAAAAAAAAACTAATAAAGTATTTAGTGGCGTGGCGTGCTTTCCGATGTATCGTTTGATCTGCTACTTAAACCTATGGAAAATGATCGAAAGACAGGGTGTTGGCAACGGACACCTAAATAATCGATTCTTTACTTCGTTTCAAATGGGGCAATATCGATAATCGATTTACGCTGAAAGCATGTGCAGCAACGGAACCGAAAGTGCGATAACGCGGGCGGAGGAAAAAAAAAGTTGAAAGGCCTCGCTCGCGATGTCCAAAATTAACAATACAAACAAAACAATATGGAGACAAATTTGGACGAGAGCAAGGATAGGAATAGACTTTTGTTTACTTAATTAATTTCGTGCGAACACGGACGGGAGAGGTTAATGACGGTAGTCGAAAGTGACAGTGCTAACAAAACAAAATGAATGATAGGGATTAAATAAACGCATCTCTAGACGATTCACAGGGAGTCTAAAAAGTTGGTTCGACATTACGTCCGCCTAAAGTGACTTTAATACTGCGGTTGTCTACGATTTTGAGGGTAGAGAACTCTTTTTTAAAAAGACTTGGAAAACGTACCGCTCATTTGGGCAACTTCTCCCCAAGCATACTTTAACTGCATTGGATACATAAAAAGAAAAACAAAGAAAAGAAGAGAAAAAAACGTGTCTTAGGATGATGATGATATTTTTTTCAAGTTGAAGCTACGGACATCATGGAAAAAATTGGAAAATACAACGATTTTGACTGTATAATTTAGGAAACAATGAGCTTGTTCAGCAATTCGTAATTCTTGCATTTTTGGAAACTAGAGAGTGCACAGAGTTCACAGGAATTTTCCCCGATTTTTTTGAGCAATATTAACCCACGAAATACGAGTCCAAAAGTCCGTATTTTGGGCTCCCATTTAAACGCGCGCCGCTTGGCCCATCTCAAAATGGCGCCCATTTTCTCCGTCCGGCGGTGGCCACACTTTTGACCCGGCGTGCCGGCGAGGTACCTCTGCATGCCTCTGCCGTGTGTGGTCCGTCGTATAAACAAACGAAGATTGATAACACAAATGATCCAAACAACTCGAAATCTCTTAATTTTAATTAATTTAAATCCATTTTCGACTTCAACCAAGCATTTGGCAATAATATTCATCGTATTTTACAACCAGGAGCCACGGCCTATCGGCTCATTTTAAGGTGCATTCTGAAAATCAGTCTTACAAGTCCAGTGTCCAAACCCAGACTTTCTTCTTTTACTTTTTTTGACCATTCTCTTTCCATTTTCGCCTCAAATCAAATGTTTTGCAGTTTCTTTGTCTTAAGTATGTGGTCCTGAATTCATTCAAGAGTTAGAAGTTCACCATTTATTTAGTATTATAGCCTTTTAACCTCTCAAGCTTTACCGATATGATCTCATGTAGTTCGAGGTTTCTTTGGCCCAAACCAAGTGATTACACATCTGATGTGTGTCTTATGGCTCTTCAAATTCGCAGTTTAGAACTAAATCAGAGACTGCAGTTACTTAATCCAGTTCTGCTCTCTTGTTCAATGTTTGTCATAAGTGTTTGTTCGTGTCTGTTCTTTATAAGTGACCTCTGTAGTGCATATACTTATACACAGTTATGCTATCGGTACAGGTATTATTTCTTGTTTTCTACACTCAGGACTTTCTCTTAAGCGCAACAATTTACCAAAGAAATTCACCTAGTTGCGTAAATAATTTGGTGTATAGATATTCTGTTAATGTCTCCTTGCGGTGATTCAAAGTTTCTGAGATCTATCACAAGTGGATTTTGCATTTAGACGGTCACTCTTGTCTGATAAAATTACTGCTATAGCAGCTTCAAATTTATACTTTGATCTCTGATTCATCACTAAATGACACTCATGCGGTGTCATTTATCTTTAATCAGTTCAAAGCTATTTCGACAATGAATCATCAAAGGTCCGATCGAAGAAGGAATTTTCTGGTGAGTGCTGCGGCTGAACCGACATCACAACTCTACTATCGAAAGCATCAACCAAGACATGATCATTCGTCTGGAAGTGGAAATATTTTGCAACTCATCAGCAGGCCGATTATTGAAGGCTTAGAGCAACCTGACAAGACATCAAATTCGAATATATTGCATGGATATGATAGGGCTATGTCTTTTCATGTCGGGCTGACATAGTTTCAATAATCGGGCAGCTGGTAGTTTAACAGGTAAGATTTGTAAAGTCACTTAGGTATCACAAGTTACATTCGAATCTCTTGTGGTACAGTTTTTGTAAGTATGCTTACCTTTGTGGAGATTAATTGATAACAAAACGAGCATATCAATGTCATAGCCTAACTAGAAAACCACTACTGTAGATTTACAAAGTTTCAGACTTTCTGTTTCTCTTCGATTATAAAATCATGCAACGAAATGTTACAAATGTCATCCCCAGATATCTTAACCATGTTCCTGACTTATTCTTATGGGAGGATGTAATTCTATGTCTTTTCAAAATCCTTCCATCCATCTGTACCTGAGAAATTCAGTAAACCAGCCGACTTTCGGACTTTTAACAAGAATCGTTGGCAACTTTACCATTGAAATGATTCTTAGGTGTTTTTGAACAAAGGGATTTTATTAAAATGTTTGTTGGACAGGTTTGATTCACCCTGAATTCTTAAATAGAGAGAAAAAAAAATATTTTCTTCACTCTAGGTAGACATGAAACTGACCAAGCTGTAGGTAAGTAAAGTAGTTTTTGATTACTTCATTCCATGAAATATGATGAGCCTTGTTTCTGCAGGAAACACAACATACTAGCAGGAATCCTCAAATAAGTTTTCTGTCTTGTACAATATCTGTTGATACTTAAGTATTTGATGATACCTATGAAGTACAAAATTTCTGAAAAAACCCTGGGAATACCAGCAGAGTCGCCTCCAAATTTTCTCTCAGGAACAAATCTAAAAATTGTGGAAGTTTCCTAAGAATGCTCTCAAGACGAATTTACGTATTATTCATAGATGAAGTGTAGCCTGCTACATATCATGTCATATTCCTCTTCAAATAAACATGCAGGTGAGTAGATTTTGAAATTTTGAGCGCACAATTTGCTCATGAAAGAAGCGAGCACTACCATGATTTCCGCTTACCGTTACCACTTCCTGATAAATTTTTATAAGTTGATGCTTTTGAAAGTTGAGTTGTGATGTCGGTTCAGCCGCAGCACTCACCAGAAAATTCCTTCTTCGATCGGACCTTTGATGATTCATTGTCGAAATAGCTTTGAACTGATTAAAGATAAATGACACCGCATGAGTGTCATTTAGTGATGAATCAGAGATCAAAGTATAAATTTGAAGCTGCTATAGCAGTAATTTTATCAGACAAGAGTGACCGTCTAAATGCAAAATCCACTTGTGATAGATCTCAGAAACTTTGAATCACCGCAAGGAGACATTAACAGAATATCTATACACCAAATTATTTACGCAACTAGGTGAATTTCTTTGGTAAATTGTTGCGCTTAAGAGAAAGTCCTGAGTGTAGAAAACAAGAAATAATACCTGTACCGATAGCATAACTGTGTATAAGTATATGCACTACAGAGGTCACTTATAAAGAACAGACACGAACAAACACTTATGACAAACATTGAACAAGAGAGCAGAACTGGATTAAGTAACTGCAGTCTCTGATTTAGTTCTAAACTGCGAATTTGAAGAGCCATAAGACACACATCAGATGTGTAATCACTTGGTTTGGGCCAAAGAAACCTCGAACTACATGAGATCATATCGGTAAAGCTTGAGAGGTTAAAAGGCTATAATACTAAATAAATGGTGAACTTCTAACTCTTGAATGAATTCAGGACCACATACTTAAGACAAAGAAACTGCAAAACATTTGATTTGAGGCGAAAATGGAAAGAGAATGGTCAAAAAAAGTAAAAGAAGAAAGTCTGGGTTTGGACACTGGACTTGTAAGACTGATTTTCAGAATGCACCTTAAAATGAGCCGATAGGCCGTGGCTCCTGGTTGTAAAATACGATGAATATTATTGCCAAATGCTTGGTTGAAGTCGAAAATGGATTTAAATTAATTAAAATTAAGAGATTTCGAGTTGTTTGGATCATTTGTGTTATCAATCTTCGTTTGTTTATACGACGGACCCACACACGGCAGAGGCATGCAGAGGTACCTCGCCGGCACGCCGGGTCAAAAGTGTGGCCACCGCCGGACGGAGAAAATGGGCGCCATTTTGAGATGGGCCAAGCGGCGCGCGTTTAAATGGGAGCCCAAAATACGGACTTTTGGACTCGTATTTCGTGGGTTAATATTGCTCAAAAAAATCGGGGAAAATTCCTGTGAACTCTGTGCACTCTCTAGTTTCCAAAAATGCAAGAATTACGAATTGCTGAACAAGCTCATTATTATAAGGAGAAAAAAAAGAATTTTTTTTCTTTATAGTTTAGGCTTAGTCTAGTGGCGCTTTGGGTACAAATCGCCGACTTTCCCAGAGCTCCTTTACAGGAAAAGACAAGTCTATGGGAGACAGAGCCCAGACTCTTAAAAACTTTGACAAAAAAAAAATACTCTGGGTTCAATCGGATTTATATTCGAATCAAAAGGAAATCCGACCAATTAATTAAAAGGCTTGACTCTCGATTCAAGCACAAATCTGATTGAATCAAGAGCATTTTCTCTTGTCAGATTTTTCAGGAGTCTGAACTCTAGATCCAAGAGCCTCTCTTTCCCAGTGCTTGACTTTTCAAAAACTTATCACCTCGTCATAATAAGTTTCCTTCGCGACAGGGACAATTTCCCTCACCACGGCGGCTTATTTTCCCGAGTGCGCCAAGAGAAAACAAGCAAGTTTCGCGGGCGTTTCCCTGCGTTCGGGACCCGGTGTTTGAGTTGCCCGTTTCTCGCCGAGTGAGACGTTCACGCAAGTTGCGGCGCCCTTCGGGCCGCGTAATCACTTAGAGCGGAATTGGCAGAAAATGACAAGTTACGGGGCGGAAAAGGGAGGGAGCGGGGGTGGGGAAGGGTGCGAAAACCGATAAGAAAGTTGCCGTTCGCTTCGGCGAGGCGCGAGAGGCGGATTCGAGAGAGTGGCGACAAACAAGCGAGGCCCAAGTTGCGGGCTGGTCGGAGGAGGTGTTTATCTTTTTTTCTCCGTTCCTTGCCGATCCCGCGCCGCGCCGAGCAGTCGAAAGTTCCCAGTCGGAGCGCATTATCTCGGGCTCCTCGTCATACTTGCAGGCGCCCCCCTACCCTCCCGCCCCGCGAGGAAAAACGCCGTATGAGCTTTTGAATGTTGCCAAATTTACCGTGCTAAGAAAAACGTCGGAGAGCGTCGTCGCATAGTGGAACGAGCTTCAAGAAGGGGTCAGATGTGAACTTTTCGGCTAAAGTTTCGAATTTTGATGTTTATTCCGTCACAAATTCAATTTGTTTCTGTAAAAAAATACGATAAAACGAATGGAACCACTCTTAAACTTTTTTGTTTCATATTTTCGAAAAGATAGGCTTTCAAAGTTTCTGGACTTTGTCCGACTTCTATCGACTCGGTTCGGTGAGCGCGGTAAGACTTATAAGTACACAAACGTGTGATTTTTTTTTTTCATTTTTCATAGCTTGAGTTTGTTAGAGATTTTTTTTGCAATATACCAGGATGTCTACTAAAATTTAATTTTGGATTGTCCGGAGCTTTTAGACGAGATTTCCTGATTTCTTACGGGAATAATTTGGCATTTGTTTGATTTAAATAAACAACATATGTAATGGAATTAATCAAAATTATGAAAATTGCTTGAGACACTCAGAATTTCCTGATCCATGATCTATTGTCCCAGTTTTTTCCTGATACCATTGAATTTTCTGATATTTTCTGATATTTTCCGGTTTTACTGACTGTAAACGCCGCCCTGATTACTCCGGACCCATCTGAATATTTCAAATAAAAATATTCAAAACGGTTTTTAAAAATGAATCTTATATCCCCAGAAACTTGGAAACATTTGATTGTTAATGCTGCATTATTTTTGGGCAGGGCAGACGTGTCAACTTTTTCATTTGTGTAGAGGGGATATCTGCGATAAAAAATTACGTTTGTGGAGACAATTTTCTAGAGGGAGGAGGAGGGAGGCGTAGACCCTCTGGATCCACTGGAAAAAACACATTGGATCTAAAATCCAGACTCTTAAAAACATCGACAAGAAAAAGTACTCTTGATTCAATCAGAATCTAGCTTATATCAAGAACCAAGCCTCTTAATTTAAGCGGATTTCGTTTTGATTCAAACAAAAATCCGATTGAATCAAGAGTATTTTTTCTTGTCAATGTTTTCAAGAGTCTAGACTCTAGATCCAATGTGTTTTCTTTTCAGTGTCCCATATGCGCTATGAATATTTTTCCTCAAAATTTTCAGATGCAATAGTTCGAATTGTAGACAAAATTAATTGAAAAATATTTCAGAATTTCCCGGAAGATACGAATTTCATCGTACCGAATTTGGTAACGTTTGAATGTTCGTACGGTGTTTTTCCTTAGCACGGCAGCGTAATAAACTGTCTGGGCTTCGCACCGAGGCGGCCGGAGGGTGGACTACAGATCGATCCTGGGCGATGAGTCACGCTATTCGCTCCAGACGGTAGTGATATGTGTCTGCTCCGAGCACTGTATGAGTTAAAATCGGCCGAATAACCTCCGTGTCGAAGATGAACAAAATAATACGATTTGAAAACTGAACAAAAAACGAATGGAAAACTCCACATTGGAAAAAAAACACATTTGGATCCAGAGTCCAGACTCTTAAAAACATCGACAAGAAAAAATACTCTTGATTCAATCGGATTTTTGCTTAAATCAAGAACCAAGCCTCTTAATTTGAGCGGATTTCCTTCTGATTTAAGCAAAAATCCGATTGCATCAAGAGTATTTTTTCTTGTCAATGTTTTCAAGAGTCTGGACTCTAGATCCAATGTGTTTTTTCTCTAGTGCTCAAGTATATTTGCATCGAGAAACAATGTAAAATCGTCGTCGTCTGACGTAAGAGCGTATCTCAATCGCTGCATGAACCCTGTTGTCCATATAAAGCCATGTTTTCCGCGGCTCATGTGGGAATAAAGATACGCTCCTATTTCAGAGGAGCGACGAAATTAGGAGGCGGGTGGAAAAAACTGAAGTCCACGATTGAATTGGGCAAGGGCGATTTTGCAAGTTGGCAAAACTATTGTTCCATCATATAAATCCATTAAAAGTATTGATTTTAGGCGAGGCAAGCTGTCTCATCAAGAATCGATTTATTTACATACATTTAACTGGAGGAAAAACAATGGTGCCAACTTTCAAGAATCGCCTTTGAAGTTGGGCATATGCTCTGATGCTCCCACACATTTCCATGGCCGTATCTCAATTTTTAAGAAGGTTATCGGATTTTTTTAGACGGTAAAGTATTCGACGGTGAATATACGTGTTTTTGGACGATTTGTGTCTGTCCATGCTTGAAGTAGAACCTTGCGACTTTTAGACGAATTTCATCCTATTTTTGCTGATCATCAAGAGAGGATTTTATTATATGACAAGCCCAACAAACCTCTTGGAGTCATTGAGTATAACATGATACATTTAAAGAAGGAGGGTTGAACTGCGCCCCATTACGATAGAGAAGTTGAATGGCACACCAAACAAAGCGTGGCATGGATGAAAAGAGGACTTTTTCCACAGACAAATCATATTGAAAAAAGTTCGGATCTTTTGGAACGGGACGGCGATGGCCCCACGTCCAACTATATTGACCAACATTACCTAGTATGGAATGGATGTGCAAAGAACGCACCGTATGCATGAAAAGAGATTATGTGACAGATCTGCATTATAACAGCAGCACTTTTCCTGATTATAAAACTTAAACACTACTCCTAAATAAATGACGATGATAAATTTTTGATAACACGATCATGGAAGCACCACGAACCGTCACATCATTGTAATACAAGTCTCTCAACGCTAATGAGTTGCCTCATATTAAAGAAAATTAAAATTCAAAAATTGAAAAAGACGCAGAGTACATCTGCTCGAAAATAGAATGAAATCCCTCACGAATATTTGATGAAAGGCTCTGGTATGCTTCACTTCTTTTCTGTACCATTTTATTGTCGTGGAAAATTCCCATATCATTGCATTTGAACAAGCCTCGCACTAAATTAGAAACCTGTTTTCTTTTCTCCTCTCGTTCCTCCTTCCTTACCTACATTATTTTCCACTGGAAAGTCCATTCATCCCCACGGATTCTACTCTCGTTGCGGCAAGCGATTCCTTGAAATACTTCCATCAGAGAAACGCGTTTAAAAAGTATGAGTATGAAAACTAACTCGATTTAATAGACCAACGTACCAGGATGAATTGAAAATACAACGAATACTATGACTATGAACGATGTATTCGTGACCCAAAAATGGCACAAAACTTCTTTCTCTCGTCTCTGCGTTCCCACTCATGAGCGTATGGGAGTGACCTAATTGCTCCCTTTTGGCGCGTTTCGGGGAAGACTAATTGGCTGCAACTCATATGCCTATGGTGCCAGTAACTTCCTTTTAGAATAGAAGTTTCCTATGGAATGAGAGGCCCCTGAGTCAACAAGTTGCCTACAAAGCCGGGCGCTTGCTTATAGGAGTGCGCCTGTCGAGTCACGTTCTTATGCCGAGACGTTGTCTAATTTCTAGCTAAACAATACTGCCGTGCTAAGGAAGAACGCCGTATGAGCCTTCAGACGTTGCCAAGTTTCCACCGCTAAAAAGCGAATTTATTGGGAAAATTGCAAATCTTATTTTCCCGAATTTTCAGACAATTTTGTAGCAATCTGATCTAAAATACCTGAAAATTTCAAGGAAAAATATGCATGAATGTTGTCAAAAATACGTATTTTTCAAGGGAAATTTGGCAACTCTCGAAAGTTCATACGGCGTTCTTCCTTAGCACGACAGAATATGACACAAATCAATCGAACAGGGCGGAGACTTCACATGTGAAAAGCTTCCTGTAGAGCCAGGCAGTAGCCGTTAAAGAAATACCGACCAAGAAAGATTTTCCAGAAATAACATTGGCGGACCTGTCGGTGGTTCTCTTGAATAACAATTTCCTCCGAATCTAAGTGTTTGCATGCTGAGTATGTGAGTGTGTGGAACCAACGCAATATGGAAATAGAGCAAGAGTCGAGATGAGCGATTATGACAGCGCAGAGATACAACTATTCGTACTTGATGGGTGTCCATGTTGTATCTGCAAAATTGAAGGCGCAATAGCGCGAGGCGTGAACTCGCAATCTTCACTGCCAATGATCTGTCGCTCAGGCAAACTTCAAATCTTCTTTTCGCGATTCGATCTTGGTGGAACTTGGCCCCTCCCTAACAAATTCTGTCCGAAAGTTCCACCAGAATACCTGGTTGAATCGCAAATTCACCAGTACGCCAGGTACTCTACTGCAGGTTCTCCTGCAAAAAAGTGACCTAGCAGCCAACGGCTCTCGGCCAAGACAGTTTCACAGTTGCTCGCCAAATGGAAGGAGCCTCCAAAGTGAAAAGATTGTCTTCACCCTCACATACAACCGGGTGTCTACTAAAACAGGCTGGCCAAAAATCAGTACTTTTACAGTACTTTTTCAGGACATTCCCAAAAAATTCAGTACCTCCTCAACAGAAAAATTCAGAAAATTTTCAATACCTCCATTTGACGAAATTCGAAAAATTTCAAACATTTTAATTTCTCGCTCAAATTGCGACAAAAATGCCAAAAAAAATGAAACAAAATTCCGGACTCCTTGCGAAATTTCCGCATTTACTCAGTACTTCCGGACCGCCCTTAAAAAATCAATACAATTTCCGGACTTTCCGGAGAGTCCGGACTTATACACACCCTGGTTACAAGCACGGGATGGGGGAAGGGTGCCTGCCGAGCCGGAACCAGCTTCAAAATTGCCTAACAAGTCAGGAGCACCGAACCTCCCCTTCCACCCGGGGTGGGGGCCGTGACGTTGTAAACATACCGGTTCCTCCGACCGCACTTACCGTTGACGATTCGCCGACACTACTTAACCTCAAACTTGCCACATCGTGCGGGGCGCTGATGTAGAATCTGCGACGTGGGAGCGTTTCACACCCAGAAGGGCGACGCCTCCACTTAGCCGTCGCCGGCGCCGCGACGCCTTTGCGACGGAAAGCGACGGCGGGCATCCGTCACCCGCGACCGTAATTAATTACCGGGGACCTCTCAGAGATGACTTGACTGCACCTGTCGATATCGCTGCGCAACGGGGAACGGGGACGAACCCCACGCTCCTAATGAGCTGGAACCGCCGACTCGACGAAAAACTCATGTTGGAGATAAAACCCGGGTACACCCGGGAAAAATGTGTCCCGTTAAGTTATACAGGGTGTCCCAGGATTAAATACGAATATTGAAGGAGTCGATTCTTTGGGTCAAAAAAAGACGTTTCTGTGGTATAAATTGTTTTCCAAAAACGCTTTCCCTGGGCGCCACGACTCCCCAAAATTGGAGGGAAAAAATCGTCTTTTTAACACTGCGGCAATGTTTATGAACCAATATTAATGAAAATTGGTAACTGGGAGTAATTTTTAGCGTTCTTTTCATTTTTGACCTCCAAGAAGGGAAAACTCATTTTGAGGGGGGTTTAGGGGGGGGGGGGGGTACCGAACCTAAAAGTGGCCAAAATAGTTAATGTTCCTAGCAACAAAAGTTGAATTTTGACGGCACCACAAGATTCAACGTTGAAAAATATTGAGAATATGTCTTCTGCGTTATATGTATACTGTGTATACTAAATATCAATATACTGCTCTCAAAACTGTGAACCGTAGGTGGATGAACCCGCGTATTGTAACTTCTTTTCGATACCACGAAAGAGTGGCAGGTTCCCGGAAAACACGCCGAGAAAACCCGAAAGAAATAAAGACGTCAAGATCGAATGGAAACGTGAATGGAAAGCTTATAACAACCCCACGCAGTAATCCGAAAGAGGTCATAAATTTGATGTTGGAGAACAATCGAGTTCATGCATAAAAAATTAATCCGTACATAAATTATAATCACCGCATTTCAACTTGAGAGTAAAGTCATGTTGGCACCGGCCGAACGATACCAAAAGCCAGATGCCCTGTCACGCTAATAACTTCTGTCAACTGGATGTCAATTTGTGGCCAGATGAAATAAACTTTTCCTCGTGAACCTCGCGAACTCGATTCGACGAAATGATAGACCTGGAGGCAGTTTCGACTAGAAATATCCGCATATACGAAGGGAGAATAATCAATTATTGATCACACTTTGAACAATACACTAACAAGAACTTTCCTTACCAAACTTGAAAATAATCTCGAGGTTCTAAAAATGATTGCTCCCTTTCTCCACAAATGCATTATTTGTTATTTTATTTTTTTTTTTTTCAATTCTTTGGGGGAATTTGACCCAGTAACTCAACAGGCACCCCCACAGTTTTGACATGCAGGAGAGGGGCCGCTTGAAAGCCCTCTGCCGCACAGTGGTTCGAGTCAATGGTCGGACATGAAATTTTCGACTAAAACTGCAAATTTTTACGTTTATTTCGTCACATTTTACATTTTCAAGGGTGCTTCTGGAAGAAAATACCACGAGGAAACTAATTGAGCCAATTTTAGAACCTCAAAATTCTGCATACATAGAGTTATAAGGTTTCCAAGATTCCAAATTTTGTTCGACCTCACCTATTGACTCGAATTTTCTTGAAAACTTTCGATGCGGTTTAGCGCATATCCAGGACGGGGGAAAAATGTCTCGGAGTCGGCGATGATATTTCAGCTATATTCTTTTCACTCCAGCGCAAAAGGCGCTGGAATAAGCGCACGAAAAGAAACCCACTAAAGAGCTAGGTTGGCGATTCATGAAGAAATCTTATTACTATCTTGCTGTGTAGACAATAAGATCTGAAAAAACTGCTGATTTTTTAGAAGTCCATCAGACTTTCTCATGAGAACTTTCTCCGAAAAAAAAAATGTATTGTAGGGAAGAAAAAGGAGGGAGAATGTAAACAAAGAGGAAGCAAAAGAAGAGGAGGACATAGGAGAGAAAGAGAGATGAAAAAGAGGAACAATGAGAAGAAAAGAAGAGGAAGAATATTTGCACAAAATTTATAACGCAGACTGGTGGAAAATTCTTTGAGTATTTTTCACGGAGGAAACAAAAACACATCAGCATTATGTAGAAATGAAAATAATTCACTTCACTATTTACAGAGAATTAATGCAATGATGCAAATGACAACGTGCGATGGGCGGTATTATACCTTAAGAAGAATTCTTCGGATTTTTCAGTAAAAAGTATTTCATCAGCTAAATTGGGAGCGTTGCCAATGTGCAAGAATTCTCGGAATTAAGACGCGAAGACGAGAGAATCAAATCATACGAGAGGTGGTAATTCAAAACCTGATACGCTTCACCAGGTATTGTAAAAATTGAATATGCAATTATTTTTTTTTTTATTTGAAGGGGCTCTAATGGGTTGAGAATATACTAGTGCAATGTTCGTAAAAAATGGACAGATTTAACAAAACTCAACAAGACTGCATTTCACAATGCCTGATTTTCTCTTTTTTATTTTAGAGAACTTAAAAAGGTAACACCTTTGAACTTTCTATAAATTCCACCCAAACCATGAGAAATATACTTATAAAGTCTAGATACTGCTTGATTACCTACTAAAAAAGGCAAACATGAGAATAAAGTTGTCGTTTGATGTAGTTCACCTGATTCTGGCTGAGTCCTTTCAAATATACGTCGCCCTCAACTAAAGAGCGTGACTACATTCTACAATGAACCTTGCTGTCCATATAACTCAACGCTTTTACGGGCTCATCTCAATATGGTATTCATCCCCTTTTGTCAATACAACTAAAATTTACTGAAAATTCCCCGACAAAATATTCATACAGCAAAAGCATAGAAAATACTATCGCAGAAAGGCATATCACAAATAATTTTAGCAGCACCCAATAGCGCCTGCCAAGTAGAGGCTTAATTCGTCCCTCCAAAAGCTCAATTTTACCACCAAAAAAAGGACAACTGCGTGAAAATGGCTGGAGACCGCGGCGCGCGCGAGATGCACCGCGAGCAGGTCACAATAATACCACCCCTCATCTACAACCCCCGACCCCCGACCGACCCGGACCGAGTTTAATCTTCGATATTGTGGCTGCCGACTCAGCCTTCCCCTTGCTCCTCCTTCCACCGATATTCTCATGGCGAAGAGAGTCGAGTCGATTAACTTCAATGAGAATTCTTCGCGGACCGAGGAAGGGGGTGTAGGAGAGCGGGGGGGTAGAGGGGTGGGGGTTGGGGCTGGGAACGCTCCCGGAAATTTAACCACCGCGGGGCCGCGGATCCCTCCGTCTCACGTTGCAGCCGAGTGCGTGAGATTTCGGGATGCGCGAGAGGAAATTAAGAAGTTGAGTTATTTGCGAGTGTCGAGAAGGAGAAATAATAAAACGGTGTTATTTAAGATGTACCGCAAAAAACGAAGTGCTCCTCCCTCGTAAAAAGTGAGGTAGCGACTGTGTATACTGCCGTGCAAGGAAAAACGCCGTATGAGCCTTTCGGCGTCGCCCAATTTCCCCCGACAAATCACTGATTTTCGGCAAAATTTTTAAATCTTTGTACATCAATTTGGCCGATAGTTTTTTTTTTTTGTAATTTGATCTAAACGTCTGAAAATTTCAGGGAAAAATATTCAAAATATTCATAAAAAATAAACATTCCATCGAAGGAAATTTGGAAACTCTCGAATGTTCATACGGCGTTTCTCCTTAGCACGGCAGTATACGGGTCGCTACTTTTTATTCTGAAAATTGTGTGAAGCGAATCCCTCCGAAGACTCCGGGTCAAATCAAACCTAACCTCAGGGTTGCCACAGAATTTAGAAAAAAAAAATTCATAACTAACTGAAGGGTTTCTCCTTGAATTGCCGCCGTGAGTTTGTCAACCTACCTCCATATAGGCCCTCCATATCCTTTGCGTTTTTTGTCTATAGCTTTGTCTATCAGTATCAACAATCAGCCCGCTGGTTTGATCCTGGCGGCTGGCGACTGACTTTTAACGAGGTTGCAGATTTTAAACACAAAGATTTGGTCGATTTGACACAGCGAAAACTAACACAAAATAACGACCACCAGCTTGTGATACGGTTATTTATCCTTACTGAGCACCGCGGGTGCACCCGCTTTCCACCTATGAGATTGCTCAGTTTTCTCTTTGTCTACATCTTTACCTATCAATCTCGATAACCAGCCCAGCGCCCCAGCTCCTGGTGATGAAGAGCTAAATTAGACGAACCGATACTAAAGTAACGACAAACGCAGCCTCCGCTAACGACTCGACGACAAGTTTCCAAAGTTTAGTGATACGCGAATCGCGTTGACTAACTACAGTAACACGTTCCGTCGAATCGGAAGTTTTCGCCAATCAATTAATTACCGATGATTAACGGGCCGGATCGACACCGATATTCACGAAAAATGGACCGACGAGCATGCATGAACACACATTCGCCTCGTATATAGGCATCTGTTCTTGGCACGAATCCAGTGACGTCACATGAGGCTTTCGGGTTTAGGGTACCCGGGGGGGGGGGGGGGGGCGTGAGGGGTTTGAGTGCCAGTTCCCCAATCTCGGCAGTACGTCGCAGCTAATCAATACTTGGAGTCATTTTCGAGTTGTTGGGCGGAAGAGTTCATTGCGATGGCTTGACGTAATCTCCTCAACTTCAACGGAGGAAACGGGAGTAGTGAAGGTGGTATCTTAAACTCTAAGAGATCACAGCTCTCATCGGTGCATGAGAGTGAAAGTATATCTGACACCTCTCCTACCATTCCTCTTGACCGGTGATATTTTCTGGATAAAAATGGGCCTGTTGCAAACTTTTGCTAGAGCAGAATGAAGAGTTGTTTCCTATAGATAATGCCTCAAAAATCACGATGAGCGCATCGGCAATGTCTGAAATGCACTCATAAATTCACAATCTGCGTAAGAAATTTGCGTTATTTTGAGCTTCCCGCTTCAAAAACGATACTACTGCACAGGTGAACATTTTGTTAGAGGAGTCGCTCCATCGTCGGCAATATTCATCATGGCCGACGCTTGCGCAGTTCCTCGCGTAATTCGAGGAGAGTTCAAGGTCAATTAAGGCGGGCGAGGAAAATATGAACGTAAACACGTCGATTGTTATATGGTTTAATCCTGTTCAGGTGTTATCTCGTCCCATCACACGTGCTTTGGCGGACTGGCGTCGGCCATGATGAGTATTGTCGCCAATGGAACGACTCCTCTAACAAAATGTTCACCTGTACCGTAGTATCGTTTTCGAAGCGGGAAGCTCAAAAAACCGCAAATTTCTTACGCAGATTGTGAAGTTATGAGTGCATTTCAGACTTTGCCGATGCGCTCATCGTGATTTTTGAGGCATTATCTGTAGGAAACAACTCTTAGTTTTGCTCTAGCAAAAGTTTGCAACAGGCCCATTGGACCGCCTTAAACGGGAAGGAACCAAGCCACAACAGGTTTTGCCATTTAATTGGGCAATTTAATTTTTTACATGATTGTTGTGCGGATTTTCGTACAAATTTCAGTTAATTTTCTCTTCAGTACGAAGCGAATTCCTTGATATTTTCAACGGCAATCGCAAAAACGTTCTCTCGTAAAAAATTAAATTGCCCAGTTAAATTTGGCAATAGCTGATGTAGCTTGGTCCCTTCCACCGCAATCACACGCTGAATGTGGGAGCTGAATGTGGCTTGAATGTGGAAGTCATCGGCCCGATGCCTGAATTTTGCGCGTCACGCGCAAAATTCACATGCAACGATTCTCAGCAACCATCGGACCAATTTTGAATTTGTCTGAACTATTCGAGTAGATTTAATACACATCTGGATGAAAATAACTCGAATTTTCTAAATTTCAGCCGTTGGGCGATGACTGTTGACTTCCACATTCAGCTGCTAAATTCATAGCGTCTGATTGCGGCATTCCTGTAAAACGCGGTCTATAATTATGAGCGAGCAGAATGGGCGCCGAATGGGCCCAATGGTAAAACGTCACTGCTATTGGTTACGTCTCTGATATCTTTCAATTTTCACAGTCGGTCAGATACGCTGGTCACAGAATCGTGTTTTGACGGTTGATTCTTGTAGGTTAGCTAAAAATAATTAGATCTGTTCAACCAGCAACTCTCTTCGTTCTATATTAACCAAGATATCGCGCCAGAAAAAAGTCGGTTTTTGACGTCATCCATCGCTGTGTTGATACCCTTGGTTTTTCCCACCTTGATTTCATCCGAGTCTCGCGTCGAGTCCCCAGTGCAAATGCGTGTCACCCCGACTGATGAAACCAAGGTGGAGGAAATGGATGCTGTCCAACTATAAGGCGGTGGATGACGTCATAAATTGAATTTTCCGAAGCGCGGTATGTCGGTTACTAGCGAATGTAGAAAGTTGCTGTTTGGACAGATCTGATAATTTTTAGCTAAAATACAAGAAACAATAATCGAAACACGACTCTGTGAGCAGCGCAAAATGACCCATTTAGACTCCGGTCAACCTACTTTGAGGCTTTTTTTCGTACTTCACGAAATCAAACTCCTTTCAACTGGATTTTTCGACACATGATATCTTTTTACAAAAACGTTCGTTTGCTCTAATTGTTCATCCGGCACAGAGTCAAGCTCAGTCTGAAGACGGAATTCTTGAGGCGCGGTCTCCAACTCTCCATTTCCTATGGAGTCGTCAAAGATAATCCCGAAGTACATTTTAAATTAGCTGTATATCTCTTCACTCCAGTTTCACGTAAGAGCGTACTTTGTGGTTCCAATTTATCTTTCCTGTGTTTATTCTTAGTTTGTTTGTTTACTTTATGAGGAGAGTCGTGGTGTGCAATGTGTCCCATGTATCAGTCGGAGTTTTTTGCGCACCTATCGTCGCAGAAACGAAATCAGGTTTCGTTGTATGGTTTCGTTACAGTCTGCGAGTTAGTCTACAACTGTTCTCAAGTTTTTACCTTTTGACCGGGACGTTTTACTTGAGGAAAATCCTCGCTGTGACAAGAAAGCGATCTGTTATGCTTCGAATTAAACTTCAGTTGTGACAAAAAAAAGTCTCCTGGTCGAAACTTCATTTTCCTGGTCGTCTTTAACAAAATGTCACTGCCACAAGGAGACTTTCATTGTCACGATCAAGATTTTTTTTGTCGTAAAAAATCATTTCCTTGACGCAACTAGTGTTCTCATTAGCGAAGAAAGGGGCTTCCAAGGATACGCTTTGTTCAGTTGTAACAAATCTGAATTTTACATATGAACACACTTTTCAATTTGTAAGGATAGTAAGAACTGAGCAGTGAGATTTTTTTAAAAAAATTATCATTTGAAAGACGCGAAAGTTACTTAAATTATTTGTCTACAGTTTTCTGTTCCTCTACTCATAACGCTGTCCATGATGTAAATTGTTGGTCATTTTTGCAAACAGGAAAACAGCCCATCCACTTGGTGAATCAAGATCCCTTTAAGGAAAAATCAGGAGGCCATTGATTTCCCGAGGATCCTAAAAGGAAAACACGCGAGAAGGGAGTATACCCTCCGCGTGCGATGCGCGTGGCCTACCTGCCAGGCTGACAAACTTTACAGGCTCTTAAAGAGGGATTGATTTTCTTCGAAATCCTTCGTACCACTACCCACGCTCATCATCTCGCCTCGTCTGAAAGACAACGACAACCTCCTTCGAGGCTTTTAATTAATTCACTCGACTCTAGGACCACAAAGCCTTGACCTCGCGGAGGGGGTCACCTTAAAACCCCAAATTAAGCGCGAGCAATAACGCTATGCTCCTGGAAAAAACGCGTCACCACGTGGAATTCCCATCGGAGATACGCGTTTTTTGTTTCAGCAGGGCAGAAATACGCTCCGAGTCATAAATGTTTCAGGCTCGACCTTTTCAGGATGCAGGGCCGGGGCTGTTTCAGTTAAAGAGGTGACGGAGGTTTTCTCAGGATTATTCCCTTTGAAGCCGGAGCGTTTCAGCCGTTTCAGCTCCCGGATTAACATACCGTTTTCGAGCGCGCGCGCTTTCATTATGAAGCTGCAGCGCTCGGATGGGCTCGCGATTTCAGCGGGTATAATCCGCGCGGAACAATTTCGCGAGGAACTTGTTGGCCCTGGTATAATAATTCACCGGGAGATCAGCCACCGCGACAGGCGTTACCTAGTTCTCTCTAGAGATTGCAATTTTTATAAAATCATCCGAAAGAGTTCTTATCTGCGAGCTGATTATTAAAACTGATACTGAATTGAATCAGTGAGTTCGAAAACACACCAACTCGGGTTTTTTTCGATTCTCACTTTTTTGCGGTTTCGAAACACTTATGGATGGACGCATCTGCACGCAGAAGGAAATTTCGAAATTGCAATCGGAAGTGCTCGAAACAGCGACGGGAAAAGGGAAGAATCGAAGTATTTCATTGGAAATACCAATTTTTGGCCATTTCGAGGGAAAAGGGTGACCGTCCGATTTAGCGGTTTTCTTTTTTCGGTTCAGTAAACCTCGTACCAACAAGTTATATAAATATTCAAGCGTTATTCAGGTCGAAAAATATAAATTTTTCAGGGCAGACTATGAAAAATCAGTATCTATAAGTCGGTGAGAATGAAAACACACCAAACTCGGAAATTTTTAAAGGCTTAATTCTCCGTCATGAAAAATGGTGTATCGATTTCATATTGGTGCTTTTCAAAGTCTCTAAGTACTTGTCCTTTGGCACCAAAAAGGTTTTTCTTAAACTAACTTCTTCGCCCGCTACGCAGTTTTAGGTGTTTCCTGAACAATTTTTTTTTCCGAGTTGGTGCGTTTTCGGACTCACTGATTTAATTATTACTAATATTAAAAATTAAAAGCAAGAGACTAAAAAATCGTATTTAATTAAATGAAATTTGGCAACTGACGAAGGTTTGTGCCGCGTTTCTCCTTAGCACGGCAGTATGGTATATATAATTTAGTCTCTAATCGTGTCGCGACAAATTTCGTATCGAGGCGAATCCGACGGTGCTGCGCTCTGCCGACGCGCGCCACGTGTTCCAGGCCTGGCTTGGGAGCGCGGGTAAAATGAAATTATTGCCCAGCCACCCGCTTAAAACGTGTTTATTATGCTCATAAGTGATCATTTCATGCTCGATTTGGTGTTCCGCTTTCGTTCCGATTCATCCGATCATGCAGCCCAACAACCCCTTGTCTCTCGTCTCACCTTATTCTCCACGCTGCCTCATCCGCTCCGCATTCGATCCCGCCTTGATTTCCATCCTCCCGATTAACTTACCACATGCTCGGCAGAAGCCCGATAAAGCACAATGCTGCCTTGCTAAAGAGCCAGATACACCTATACACCAGCCATCCAAAGTAGGATCCGATACTACTGCGGCGCCTACACCCGCGCGTCTTGACCCGAAATATTAGGAATCCGATCCTACTTTGAGCGACGTTATCGTGTAGCGAGCTGCGACCTGATTGGCTACGAAGATTGCCGAACACGGCCGAAGGCCTACTCGCCGCTCAAGACGCGCGTCTAGCTCGCAGGTGTATCTGCCCCTTAAGGAAGAACGCCGTATGAGCCTTCAGGCGTTGCCAAATTCCCCCTGGCAAATCAGTAATTTGCAGGAAAATTTTGGAATATTTGTCTACAAATTTCGCAGATAATTTTGTTTGTAATTTGATCTAAAACGTCTGAAAATGTCAAGGGAATATAAGTATTCATAGTTTTCCAAAAAATTAATATTTTATCGAAGGAAATTCGACAACTCTCGAATGTTCTTACGGCGTTCTTCCTTAGCAAGGCAGAATGCCAACTTGGTATGCAGCCGTGCTAAGGGAAAACGCCCTATGAACATTCGGAAGTTGCCAAATTCCCTCCGATAAGATGTGTATTTTTGAGAAAAGTTATCGATATTTTTCTTTAAATTGTTTAGACTATTTAATTAAATCAAATTACGAGCAAAATTCCCTGAAAAATCGAAAGAAAAATGTTTGTAAATATCCACGAAAATTCGTGATTATCAAAGGAAATTTGGCAACGCTTAAAGGCTCATACGACGCTTATCCTTAGCGCGGCAGTATGAACGTCGGAAGAAAAAAACTACCGCTCAGCCCATTGAAGTCGCCATATGAATGCGAAGGAATATTAGGTCACCAAAGTTACTGAAATTAAGCTACTACGTATCAACGAAGCGCATGAAACAATATGACATTAATGAAACCCATAGTACAACATGGGGCCATTTGACACGAGTCCAGCCTTGAAAGTTCGAAAGATCACATTTACGTCGCAGACAATGAACAATAACCGGCAAATTGCAATTTATAAGTCTTGAGAGGAAAAATAAAATTCAAGGTAAGAAGAAAAATGGAGGAATGAAAATCTTAATTCAACATACGTTTTTCCTTCCTTGAATGCATGGTACTAGTTAGTACACTGGCAAGTGAGTGTAGTGAAATCAGCGACCCGAGTTGGGCTCGGTTAGGTCACGCAACTAAACTAACTCTCCGGCAAAGTGGAGAGTATCGGCGGAGTTGAAGGCGCCCCAAAATTCATCGACGGTTAGGTCACGCAACTAAACTAACTCTCCGGCAAAGCGGAGAGTATCGGCGGGGTTGAAGGCGCTCCAAACTTCATCGAAGGTTAGGTCACGCAACTAAACTAACTCTCCGGCAAAGCGGAGAGTATCAGCGGGGTTGAAGGCGCTCCGAGCTTCATCAATACCTCGGTTAGGTCACGCAACTTAACTAACTCCCCGGCAAAGCGGAGAGTATCAGCGGGGTTGAAGGCGCTCCAAGCTACATCAATCATTGAAACGTTTACAATGTCATGCGAGTTTTGGCAATATGAAGTGTTGAAACTATGTCAGCACGACAGGACTAGATAAAGTCCTCTCTTAACCATGCAATAGATACGCATTTCGATGTCGTACCAAGCTGCTTCGAACTTTCAATAATCGCCGCAGGTGCTGATGGTACGGGACCTCTGGACTACTTTGTAAATGAATCATGACTGATCTCTGATTTTATACACAAGTCAAAATGTAACCCCCAAATCAAAACCTTGATGAGACCTACCCTCCAAAATTACAGACATCCATACTCTCCCTGTCTCGGAACTTTACACGTCCATCCATCGCTGCAAGCCGGGGCGATTGAAGGTGTGAACTCGTGTGATGGGTCGCTCGGGACGCGTCGCACAGTGGATCGAGTTAATAGAGGAGGTCGGACAAAATTTGGAAACTTTTAACGCTTATGACTTCATTTATATAAAACGTTGAGGTTCTAAAAATGGTTTCATTGGTTACCTCGTAAAATTTTCTTCAGTAATCAATCCTTAAAATTTAGCAGGGTTGCCACAGAATTTAGAAAATGAAATTCCCTGACATTTCCCTGATTTCCCCGACACATTTTGGTGAAATTCCCTGACAATTGAAGATGTAACGGATGGTTAAGAAGACATAACTGAAAACAGTTTTTGGGAAAAATTTCTTGTTCAAAATCTCAAGCCCATTCTAGAAAGCAAATAAAGGTGATTTAACAAATTTTCCCAGACATTTTTGTCATTTTCCCTGACATTTCCCGGTTTTCCCTGACACTTCCCGGTTTCCCTGACTGTGGCAACCCTGTTTAATATGTGACCAAATAAACATCAAAATTTGCAGTCTTAGTAAAAAATTTCAGGTTCGGCCTCTCTCATTGACTCGATCCACTGAGCGTCGTGGCGAAGGCGAGAGGGCAGATCGTCGCTCTTCGGACATAAGGACGTATCTACACACTTGGCGATGACCCCTGTCTTTCATACACTTAAACGCTTTCCCGAGCTCTTATCTTAGGTGTAGTTACGTCCTTTCGTCAGCCAAGCGACGAGTTGTTGCTCGCCGCTGGCTCATAAGTTTCGCCATCGGTCATTCGGATCTCCTTCGGGATCCTCACCCATCAATGTCAGCTGACGAGTGCATCATCCCGCCTTAGCATATTAAATAAACGAGCTCATTTACCTCCGTGTGTCACGTTACGCCCTCCTGACGGCCGGACCTCCAGACTCAAGGTCGCCTTTCCACGGGCCAGTGATCCGAATCCGTCTTTCTTCAGTTTACACGGCAGTGGCGTGGCATGCTTTGCGATCTATCGATATTTCCCCATTTGAATCTGTGGTAAATAATCGATTACTAAGGTGTTCGCTGCGACACCCTGTTTATCGATACTCTTCCATAGGTTTAAATGGCCGATCAATCGATATATCGCAAAGCACGCCACGCCACTGTTACACGGCAAGATTGCAGTCGGCAAAAAAGCCTACGCTGACAGAGGGTGTTTACCAGGGTGTCTAGTTTTTTTTCATTTCGGGAAATCCTGATAAAATCCTGACTTTCCTGATTTTTGACTGCTAAATCCTGATTTCATAATTTTTCAAAATCCTGATTTTTTGCGGCAAAAAATTGAAATGTATTGCATACGCGTGTGCGAAAGCATAAAAAAATCCGATCGGACAGCCGACTTTTCTCAAATCCTGATTTTACGACCAATTTTTCTTCAAATCCTGATGAAATCGGGATTAAATCCTGATTGACCTCAAACCCTGATAGAATCGGGAAAATCCTGATGCTAGACACCCTGCTTACTGTTCCTCTTTAGAAGTACAAAATTTAAAAAAAAAAAAAAAAAAAAAAAAAAAAAAAAAAAACTGCATGCTTTCATAAAATGCCGTTTGTTCCATTTTACTCAAAGCTGTCCTAATGATAAAAAATCACTTCGAATGAAAAGTTCTGGTATTGGTCAGGAACTTAGTGCATTCAATTCACTGAGTTCATACAGCGGCCAAAGCAGCGTCACAATACGGGAGTCATTTAGTCAGCGATAAATGGAGTTGCATTAATCTTGCTGATCTCAATAAACAGATAATGAGGCAGTCTTTCAAATAAAACCAATAATAAAGTCATGGTTTCGAAGCTGGAGCGAAAATCCGTGTACTTGAGAGTTGGGACAGCTCCTATTCACAAAAGCAAATATTCAGAGCGTAGACCAAATAACTCAGAGCTACTGGGGCAATAAAGGGGCATTAAAAAAATGTAGCGATTGTCCCATCTTTCAGCTTAAGAGGAAGCTGAAGCGACCTAGTTTTGAAGAGATTCGCTGAGGCAGAATAAACACTTTAAAATGCTAATCACAGAAAAGAAAAATGGACAGGAAAAGCTTTTTGCCCTCTAGGCTAGATTAGCGTTGCCATATCTTTGAACCATGTGATGGGGCAATAAACGATGTACAATTAAGCATCTACGCTTTTAAGTCTTGTGTAAAAAAAAAAAAAAAAATAAGCACAATACGACAAATTCATGGATCGACTATACTAACAATAAGCTAGATATTAGAGCCTGACTTGAAATTCAGGAAAATGGAAAAACTGATAACGTAAAATAAATTTTTACATAGTAATACGGACCGATACGTTGAAATTTTCATAAATTATTATTTCCTTTTTGTTCCCCATTTATCTTGGACGCATGCGTAGAATATGATGTTAAAGTAGAGACAAGAAGCAAAAAGTTTGATGAAGGAAAAATGTTTGGAGAGTTTGGAGCAATTATGTATTGTTGAAACATCCCCGTGTGTATTCGATTATTCTAGCGATTAGCAATTCTGAGCATGAAAAATCGCAGCCAGTTCCATGGAAACCATTACGGCAGCAATTAGAAATTTCCGCCAATCAGCGTAGAGGAACACCTTTTTATTCTTCAAGGACATAATAAGTTGTGGGTGCACTGGGTAGGCGCTATCAGTTGGTAACACTACTTTCTCTCTATTTAAAACTGAGTAAAAGAATAGATTCTTGATAGAGCACCCGGAGTCCGGACCCTCCAAAAATCGATTCTTCATCGTAGGTTTAGAAGGAGAGAATCCAATGCTGCCACTTTGCTGGATCCCGCGGAACATTGCAATTTTAAAACTTCTTATTTCATAACTAATCGAGGAATGCATTCACTTGAAATCCCGTGACTGGGACGACAATGAATTTAGAATTATCAGGCGCACGAAATGTTCGCAGAGGAAAAAAAACTCGGGCAGCGAGAGGTGAGGTGGAGCTATGAATATTTGATTGCGTTCGCAATTTTGCAGGAGTTGCCAAAGGTACAGTGCGGCCAAGGAGAGAGTAGAATGAGAGAGAAGAGGATGCGATTACTGCCACCTGTGACGTTGCCAGGTCAAAAATGTCCACTCTTTTCTTTTTTTCATTTTCCCTGGTAAAATTTTTAAAAACTTCGGAATTACCTAATAGCTTGTACAGCGTAAAGTCTGTGATAAACTCTGGAAACTCGTTTGGAGACTGGCCGCTAAATTCTAAATATTAAATTTCCCGACGCTTGCAGGTTTTTCTAGACCGATTATAAGAAAATTTCCAGACGTACTAAGACGACACAGGATGATAAATAATAACTTTAAGAGTTTCCAACTAGGCTGAGAAACAAGTTGAAGTCATGTGTCGTGAAACGTAAAAATTCACCGCTTGCGTCAGGGTGATTTTTCTTAGAATTTGGGTTAATTTTGCTCTCTTCCTGAATTTTTTCAGTTTTTCCTATGTGGAGCAAGAATTTGCAAAAATCATAAATTATTATGCTACACACCTGACAAGAGGAATTTTCCTACCTCGCCTCTGAAAAATGTCAACCCAAAATCATGTTGTCATTCTTAGAAAAAAATCTGTTCGAGAACAAATTTCACTCTCCCAAAAATAAGGATGAGTATTTCGTGCGAAAGTAAACATTTCCATAAAGATATAGGTACGTCACGATAATATATTGTTTTGTTATTTATGTTGATAGTACGACATGCTAGCGGGATTGATTTCGACTACACGTATTTTTGATGGGTTTCATTATAATTACATATAGATTGATTAATATTATTAATTAAGTATTATATTTTTATATATATTGGGGTTAAATATGATTGATAGGAAATTTTTCTTTTTACTTTGACCTGAAAAAGCCACCTAAAAAGTGCACGTGGCACGTACGGAGCGCCAAAGATCATGGTTAAGTCTCTCGAGCATAGACTAGAAAATGCGCATCACCAGTTGATTTCAGCACTCCTCCAAACATATCAAAATACTGGAATAATTACAAGGGAAGGAGAGGGGATGAAAAATGGTCCGTCCCCGATCTCGCACCTCAGAAAAGTGAAAAATGACAGGAGCAGCGATGCCATGCTGCAGCCGAATTCCCTCCCTTCACACCGACTTCCATGAAAAATTCAGCAAGACCTGCCAACCTCGACGAGCGGGGAGGGGAGAGCCGCATCTGTAGGAGATTTGAATTCGCAAAGTAATTTCCAATCTAATCTCCCGCCCCGTCCGCGGCGGGGTAGGTCGCCCCGCGCCTTCCCGCTTCGAGGCAGGCCACCCGCCCTACCGGCACCCCACAGTGGATCGAGTCAACAGGAGAGGTCGGACAAAATTCGGAAACTTTAAACGCTTATAACTTCGTTTATACAAAACTTTGACGTTTTACAAGTGGCTCCATTGGTTTTCTCGTGAAATTTTCTACTGGATGCACCCCTCAAAATTTAAAATGTGACGAAATAAACATCAAAATTAGCAGTTTTAGTGAAAAATTTCATGTCCGATCTCTCTCATTGACTCGATCCACTGTGCGCCCCTTCCCGCGCCCGGGCAGGCAACCCGCCTCGCGACCGGTGATTTAATTCAAATAATATTTCGTCTGGAACTGGATCAGTCGATGTTGGAACCGGAGATGTCCGTTTCGTAATGACCCCTAGAATGCAGTCGTTCTCACGGGGTTCACGGCTTATCGGGAAATGAACTTGATCGGTTTGAGAATTTAACTGTGACGGAAATAATGGCGATCGATGGACTGAGCTCGTCTCGCTGTTTGAATTGGGTCCGTCACGTCGAGGCGAAGAAGTGGCGTCGATTCGAGATGAAATTGATTAAGAATCGAGAGTGAACGGGCGGCGACTCGCGGCACTCGTCACTGTCAGAAACTTTTAAAGGTTCGAGCGCGCTCAGGTGACGTACGAGGGAGTTCTTCCGATGCGCTCGTATTATTTGCTGAGCTCGCCGGAAAGAAATTCTACCCCGGGAAAAAACAGGAAAGAAAATACAGGGTGTCTACTAAAACAGGCTGGACAAAAATCAGTACTTTTACAGTACATTCCCAAGAAATCCAGTAGCTCCACAGCGGAAAAATTCAGTACTGTTTCAGTACCTCCAATTGACGAACTTTGACAAATTTCAAAAATTTGAATTTCTAGCTCAAATTGCGACGAATGTAACAGAATCCGGGAAAAATTCTGGACCTTTTCGCGGAATTTCCGCACTTTTTCAGTGCTTCCGGACCGCCCTTAAAAAATCAGTACTATTTCCGGGCTTTCCGGAAATTCCGGTATTGTTGACACCCTGAAATAAGTCTTGCCCCTAGCAACCTTGGTTGGTGCTGTGCACCAACAAGATTAGTACATACCGATGATGGCTTTAGAGCGGAACCACGGATCTCCAGTTCGGTGTTTCAGAATTCCCGCTCCTACTTTATTTTTTCGAGAAGAGGCAAGACAACTTTATGGCTTGAAATTAAAATAAAATATTCTGCTTACTGCAGAGAGGGAGTTTTCAAGAAATTTTGTTAACTAGTTTTCCAAGGAAAAAATTAATGATGATAGGAAGTCTGCAAACGGAGATACGAGGTTTTGCACTAATACAGTCGCATCAGGCACTTTGACAAACGTCTATTGGCAAGATGGTCCAATTTTCGAGTTTTATTATTACACATGATTATAACTTGCAGTTTTTTACACGGAAAGAAGTTTTACCTTCAGATGATGGGCCTTATTCTAAAATGGCATGCATACGTTCTTCCTCCTTTCTTTCTTTCAGATATGATAAAAAAAAGGCAATTTCAACTCATATCGGAAAAAAGGGTAATTAACAATAACCCTTCATCAAGAAATATCTGGGATAAAATGTTTCTTCTGAACTTACTCTCATTACTAACAACTGAGCTTCTACGATAAAGTAGAACCATTCATAATGGCGCATACGTGGTAAGAATTTGAGTGCCCCTTCACTTTGATGATTATGCGTTGTGTTGTGAGCTTCCAGGAAAATGTAAGTATTGCATCAACTCTTCGTTCCGAGAAAGAGGGTTTCATTGAGAAGTTTAATTTGTCTACTTCGAATGGTTACCATGGAATATACACAAACACTCTGTTCGAATTTTTCCTCTGACATCTTTTTTCCTAGAACTTCGCCCTTTTTCATTAAAATCATCGCGCTTCATGGATACGAAACATTTTTTTTTTATTTTCTTCCTGTTCGCTTCGAAGCGTTTACCGTCCAGATATGAGCGATGATGTTACCCGCGCACACCTCTTTTCCCTTTGGTCCCATCATCTATTGCTGTAAAGTTAATTTTAACTGAGCATGAAGGGAGGACCTTTGTCAACTGGCCCGTTTGGATCGCGATCACAATTATGAGTTTGAGCATTGTAAATAGTTCCTACCGAGCGAGAATTTCTTCAGGAAACTTTCATAAGAAGAGAAAAAAGTTTACAATTGTACATGTTATTGATTCATGGAAGGGTTTTACCTTGGTCTATTTCAGCTCACTTTTAATATTCCATCATTTGTCATTTTTCCCTCTTTTACTGAATTTATTTTCCTCCCTTGCACGCAAATATTTTTTTTTTGACGGACCCATTTCTAAGTTAAATATTAAACCAGGGCGAGAAACCAATTTTCTTCACCCATTCGCATCCCTTGTTTGGGCTTACAGCATCTAATCTGAACTCTCAAGGATAAGAATCGGGAAGAGTAAATCTTCAGACCCGCGTGTCGCGTAGCGTATAAATGACAATGTATATTCATGTGTTTCAGCTCCATTCGCACATTCTTTGAAGAAAGAAAGGAAATTCCTAAGGGCTGAGCTCGCGAATAATTGGGCTAAATTTTGCAATTAAGAACTACAGTTGCTGGTTTGGTCTAGAAACAACGTATGCATCGTTAGTTTCCATATGCACATAAGTGTTTTTTCTGATAAGTCAGAAATTATAGTTCCTAATTGCAAAATGTAGTCTAATTGTAAGTTTTTCTCAGAAGAACTGGACTGCATTTTGCAATTAGGAACTTTAAATTCCGGCCCAGTTTAAAAACAATGTATGTGCCATTAGTTTCCCTATGCACATAAGTGTTTTTTCAGATGAGCCAGAATTTATAGTTCCAAATTGCAAAATGCAGTCCAACTGTTTGTATCCCAAATCGAACACAATGGCCCATTCGGCGGACTTACACACGGAGGAAAAAACTTCGTGCGTGGGATCCGAAGTTTAGGTCATATGGATCTCTGAAGTTTTCGGATTGAGCATCTGAACACTTTAGATCTAGCTTTCGAGGTTCGGATCACGCATCTGAAACTTCAGTTCTTACATCGGAAGTACTTCGGTTTTCACATCCGAAAAACTTCGGTTCTCACATCTGAAGTACTATTCAGATGTAAGAACTGAAGTTTCAGATGTGTAATCCAAAGCTCGACAGCTAGATCTAAAGTGTTCAGATGCTCGATTTGAAAACTCCAGAGATCCATATGACCTAAACTTCGGGTCCCACGCACCACGTTTTTTTCTCCGTGCAGAATCGAATCTGAACTCATAGGGATAAGAAGAGAATATACGAAAGCATCAGCACCCACTGCGTCCTGGAAAGGTAAGGGCTCCTGTTTTCTCATGGGGCGTCTCCGATAACTGTGGTCTGGAAGTCAAAACCATCTTTGAAATTGGAGCCGTTTTATTGGACCCCTGATTTCCCATCGCGTAAACGCAGTCGGAAACTGCAATCCGCATGTTCGCGTGCATTCTGCGAACGGTGCAAGATGGTGCTGGTGGGAAATCGCTAGGGCGCGCGGGGAAGACGACGCTCAGGAAGGCAAGTCATTCATGGAGGTTGGACAATAAATTTTTGACTGAAACTGCGAATTCTGATGTATTCCGTCGCATTTGAAAGTTGAAAAAGTTGTTCATACAGGAGATTTTATGAAAAAAAAAAACGATACCTAGAACCACTTTTCACGTTTTGTCTTAATACACGGAATAAGAGGTGTTAGGGATGATACCTTCATTCCTATTTAATTGCGGTGGTACGGCAACTCAAGTTTGGGTAGTCAGGGTTGCCACAGAGTTTAGAAAATGAGATTCCCTGAAATTTCCCTGACATATTTGGTGGAATTCCCTGACAATTGAAGATGTGACGGATGGCGAAGAGGGCATAATTGAAAAAAGTTTTCAGGCAAAGTTTGTTTGTTCGAGACCTCAAACCCATTCCAGAGAGCAAAATGAAGGTGATTTAACAAATTTTCCCTGACATTTGCGTCATTTTCCCTGACATCTACCGGTTTTTCCTGACTTTTTAAATTTTTTTGACATTTTCCGGTTTTCCCTGACTGCGGCAACCCTGGGTAGTACCGCATCATTTGGATTAGTACCCTGCTATAATGCTATATTGGAGTACTACACCACCAACATTAATTGGATAAGCCCATCGCATCCAACAACCCTTACCTCTTCTTTTTCCGTGTACAGATGCATGTCGGTGGCCGAAGTGCGGAGCCATGTATCTCCGTTTGCGGCGTTGCAGACTTCCTATCATAGTTTATTTTAGGGGGTAGGGAAGGACTTGCCAATGTGATTTCTCAAAAAGTTTCTGGATTTTTCTCCTTCGTTTCTAAAATATTCTGGAAAATATTCAAGCTATGAAGTCGTCTTGTTTCTCTTCGAAGAATAAATTGGAGGCGGGCATTTTGAAACACCGCTATGGAGATACGTGGTTCCGCAGTTTCACCATCGCACTGGAAAAAAAAACATTGGATCTAGAGTCCAGACTCTTGGAAACGTTGACAAGAAAAAGGACTCTTGATTCAAGCAGATTTAAGCTTAAATCAAAAGGAAATTCGCTCAAATTGAGAGGCTTGGTTCTTGATCTAAGCTTAAATCTGATTGAATCAAGAGTATTTTTTCTTGTCGATGTTTTTAAGAGTTTGGACTCTAGATACAATGTGTTTTTTTCCCAGTGCACATCATGATGTCCAGCTGCCTGGCGTCCCTCTGTGCGACGGGAACGTTTCTGTCCGAAGATCCGCGAACCCTCGCGTGACGCTCACCAATTTCTGCCGGCCGAATTAATCTGCGTCCTGCTCGAGTCCGCGACATCGCTTTTCGTGAAGCTCGCACGCCAGCGCAGCGTTGGGCGCCGGATTTCCCGGCACGCAGAGGAAGCAGAATTCTGCCGTGCTACGGAAAAACGCCGCGCCGTATGAACATTCGAGAGTTGCTTAATTCTATTCGATAAAATGTTCATTTTTGAGGAAAATTATGCGTATTTTTCCTTTAAATTTTCAAACACCGTGGATCAAATTACGAACAAAATTGTCTGAGAAACCGGCAGAAAAACATTTAAAACTGTGCCTAAAAATAAGTGATTTGCCAGAGAAAATTTGGCAACGCCTGAAGGCTCATACGGCGTTCTTCCTTAGCACGGCAGAATTGCTCTGTATTGAAAACTTTTGAGCGAAAGGTGAAGTTGATCGTTGCAGAAAATGACTTGAAAATCAAGGTGGACGCAACGGAAAAGTCTGAAATTCACTCCGGGGAGGCCGATCATAAAATGGACCGCGTCAAGTAGGAAGGAACCAAGCCACATCAGCTATTGCCGAATTAATTCGGCTGATTTAATTTTTTACATAAGAACGGTACTTGAGCGGATTTTTCGGCGAATTTCCGTGAATTTTCTAAATAGAACGAAGCAACTTCCTTGATATTTTCCAAGGAATCCGCACAAACGTTAAAGTGTAAAAAACTAAATTCCACAGTGCAATTTGGCAATAGCTAATGTGGCTTGGTTCCTTAATTCTAAATGCGGTCCAAATCTGTAACGCTCTAGTAGGAAAGGAGCACTGAAAAAAAAACCACATTGGATCTAGAGTTCAGACTCTTGAAAACATTAACAAGAAAAAGAACTCTTGACTCAATCAGATTTAAGCTTAAATCAAAAGGAAATTCGCTCAAATTAAGAGGCTTGGTTCTCGATTTAAGCTTAAATCTGAATGAATCAAGAGTATGTTTTCTTGTCGATGTTTTTAAGAGTCTGGACTCCAGATCCAATGTGTTTTTTTTCCAGTGAGCCTAAGAGGGTAAAGGGATGACAATGAGCATGCCTTGAATAAATAAAGCCCAAAGAATACGCCCAAAAAGGATTTTGCGCGTACCAATCAGGCAACTCCGTTCTTTGCGCATCGCAGATATCGGACTCCAAGCACTTTTCGCAGTTTCCCACTTTCCTGCGAATCCTTCGGTAATCAAAACACGGTGCGGTGATCAGAGCGTGATCACGGCTCGAATTTCGTGTCAACGTTGTTTTGCTTATTCTGAGCAAATCGAGACAAGTGATTTTCAGTAATATTCTCGGTGGTCATGTCTGGCGACACGATGCAACTCTCAGTTTCTTGGTAGGGAAAGTAGTTAGTAGTTAGTCAGGAAGTACGGTGTCATTGTTGATCCTTTAGTCAGCAGACACCGGACTAGTTGTATTACAGGGCTTCTCTCAGGGTTGCCACAGAATTTGGAAAATGAAATTCCCTGACATTTCCCTGATTTCCCTGACGCATTTTGGTGAAATTCCCTGACAGTTGAAGATATGGCAAATGGTTAAGAAGACATAATTAAGAATAGTTTTCGGGCAAAATTTGGAGTCTGAAACCTCAAACCCATTTTGGAAAGCAAAAAAAGAAGATTTAATAAATTGTCGGTGACATTTTCGTCATTTTCCCTGACATTTCCCGGTTTTCCCTGACTTTTGAAAATTCCCGGACATTTCGCAACCCGCTGGCGTAAACAAAAAGGATAACAAAGTAAAAGAGTAACGATCAAATTATTTAGATCCGACTCACAGTACTATCACGCAAGAATGAACCCTCTGATGAAAACGTAGTGGATCACTTACCTGAAAAAAGAAAAGCAAAAGTTAGGAAAAATAATATATTGGAAGACAAAACGTTGACATAAATTAGCTCGCACTGAACAAAAAGGAACCAGCGCGATTAAAGTGTTTTCAAAATCTTGCAACTACTCCTTTTCTTTCAAAAATACCTAATATATATGCTCTATTCAAATCTACACAATTATTTTCCTTTAAAATTAACAATTTTTTGGTGGGAACCCAAAACTAACATCTATTCTGGGATATTTTTTAAATAATTATGAAGAAGCAACATTTTTACAACACTGTGTCGCTGGTTCCCTTTTGCTAAATGCAATTCATTTGAAAGGTAAAAACAGTTGCACAGCCTTAGCGACATTGAAACACTCTTGGTTCCTTTTTCAAAATAAGTTCCAATTTGATGTGTCCTGATTGTTCTTACAGTGAGGTTGGGTATCGAAACCAGTAAACGTAAAAGCAACTTCAAAGTTTCTTTTAATAACTACTGAAACCGTGATTGCCACCGGAAAACTCTGAAAATTTAAGGGTTCGCCAGGGTTTTCCTCATATTTTTCACCATAAGAAGTAATATTTTTGTTTTCTTCATTAAAATGGAAACTGGCTCCCTTGGCGTTTCGGGCAATCCGCTCGAGCGTGAGAAATCTGCATCGATGATCGATTATAATTATCGATGGTTCCCCATTTGAAGCTGTGGGAAAGCATCGATTATTAAAGATGTTCGTTGCAAACACCCTGTACATCGATCCTTTTCCATAGGTTTAAACGGCGAATCAATCGACATATCGCAAAGCACGCTACGCCACCGGCATGGGCCCCAGCGACATGGATCCCCCGGGTAAGAACAAGGCCTTTTTTTTAAAACCGGGACCCGGGCGAAATTGGGTTGACTCCCGTACGTGCGGCCGGGACCCGCGCTCACCGCCACGGGAAATTAGTCGCGAAGAAAAGCCCGCAACTTTTCCGCCTTTTCAAAGCCCTCTCGCCATTATTCCCGTGCTCCGCGCCTCGGAAAATTCCTAATTCATCTCCGCTCCCGCTAGGCGCTTTCAACTCCAGAACCTTTGCTCCGCGGCCTTTGTCGTCGGGAGTGTTCTATTGAACTCCGGCTCGGCTCCTTCGGGTTTGTAGTGCTTTGCGATGGATCGATTGATCTGCCATTTAACCGTACGGAGAAGGATCGATTATTCGGATGCGCAAGCTGAACGCCTTCGTAATCGATTCTCCACCATAGCCTTAAATGAGAAAAGATCGATAGTCGATGATGCATGCTCCGCCACTGTTGCGTTAAGATTATCTAGACCGCGTGGCGTCTTTTGGTAGATTGTTAAAGTGCGAAACCGCCTTTAAAAACACGAAATTCTCATCTGGTTAAAATCGCGAGAGCTTTCACCATCAAAAGCCTGCTGCCGAGAATTTTTCCTCGTTTTATTTTATTCCACAAATCATCGTTCCCCTCACGAAAGTACGTGACTACATTTCGATTTTGCCGAATTCCTCTTCGCATACTGCATTTTACGGGGAAAACTTTGGACATTTCTTGCTGAGAATTTGACAGATTTTTCCTCCGATCTCATGCTAAAATCAGAAAAATTTTGAAGGAAAATTGCCCGGGTACGTTCTTATGGAAATTAATATTATTGTTTGAGTTAATGGTGCAACTTCGGGGTGAAGTAAGGTTCCTTCGTACGAGAAACGACGAACTTTTCCCTGATCAGGGCGACACATATTGGACTGCATTTTGCAATTTGGACCTATAAATTCTGGCTCATCTGAAAAAACACTTATGTGACGAGGAAACTAATGGCACATACGTTGTTTTTAAACCGGGCCGGAATTTATAGTTCCTAATTGCAAAATGCAGTCAATTTAGACCAAGTTCAGCAGTAAAGAACCCCGAACCCGGTACATAGCAACGCTGTGAAGATTGCTCAACTTTTTCTCCTGTGTAATAAATAAAAATTGATTTTAAAAATGAAAAAAATATAAAAGGTATCTGAGTGGAGACGGATGAAATTCCTGGTTTTTAATACCTCATCCCTAACCATCCCGCATATTCTTCGTTCCTTGATGAATCCCTCCCCGACTCTCTCATAGCGGCGCACAGTGGATCGAGTCAATAGAAGAGGTCGGACAAAATTTGGAAACTTTAAGAGCTTATAACTCCGTTTATACACAATTTTGAGGTTCTAATAGTGGTTCCATTGGTTTCCTCGTAGAATTTTCTTCTAGAAGCACCCCTTAAATTTACAATAAGACGAATTAAACATCAAATTTTGCAGTTTTATAAAAAAAATATTATGTCAGACCTCTCTGATTGACTTGATTCACTGTGCGGCGGCGAATTCTTTCCAGCAGTGGCGTGGCGTGCTTTGCGATCTATCGATATTTCCCCATTTGAAGCTGTGGATAAATAATCGATTATTAAGGTGTTCGCTGCGAACACCCTGTTTATCGATACTTTTCCATAGGTTTAAATGACCGATCAATCGATATATCGCAGTCCACGCCACGCCACTGCTTTCCAACCTCTGGCGCGACAAATATGTAAATCCAGCCCTGGTGTGCTAAGATGAATTGACCCTCTCTGAATTTCTCTTGAAACTTTTAAATTATTCCCATTTTTCCCCTTTGTGGTTTTTATTTTCCGTCTTTCGTCCGTCAAATTGTGTTACTCCTTCGATTCTTTCGATATTGATGAAATAACCTCGTGAAAATTCCTGTCATTCCGAGGCGAGCTCTATCGATAACCAAATGAGAATGTCACGGGCGAAATATCGCGCTGATTCTCCGAACAGCGCCTTACATCAGCGAAACAACGGAGCGCTACACAGTGGGCCAACCAATGAGAGAGGCTTGATATGATTTGGAAACTTAGAAAGCTTTTATTTTCAGAAAACAGATGAGTATGAAAGTGGTTCGCGTTCTTGTAAACATTTCTTCGGAAGCATCTCTTGAATGGAGAAGTTGCATGTGTGAGGAATTTGCGATTTGACTATTGATTCTTCTGTAAAAGTTTGCGAGAAACACGATAGTGCCACTGGTTTGCTCTGAAATCATCTCCCAAGCTCAAAAAAAGCTCTGAACTTGAGGCCAAAATGGACGGGATATCCCACGCTGTCCTGAGAGTCCACCTCTACATCAAAACAATCTCTCCATGCAAAGATAGGGAGCAAATTCATTGACAGGGCTGCCACTTTATTAGGGGACTCCAAAACTGAATACACGGAAATCCTGCTAATGTATTTGCTTCCTATCTTTGCATGGAAGATTGCTCTGATGTAGAGGTGGACTCTCAGGATAGCGTGGGATATCCCCTCCATTTTAGCTCCAACTTGAAGCTTTTTTTGAGCTTGGGAGATGATTTCAGAGAAAACCAGTAGCACTATCGTGTTTCTAGCGAAATTTTACATAGGAATCAACAGTCAAATTGCAAATTCCTCACACATGCAACATCTCCATTGTGGCGAAACAGACATCAAATTTTGGCGTTCTCGTAAAAATTCATGTCCGATCTCAGGGAGTGACTCGTTCTCATGTGCGGCGAAAACTGTGCAAAAAATGCAGAAAAACAAGGTTTACACACAATCGGCGAATTAGTCTGGCGTCGAGCACGAGAGGAATGTGCGGCCATCATTTCCGCCCGCGCAGCGGGCCGAAATCAGCCAGTTAAAAAAACTCTGCCCAGGTGCGAGCGAACAGTATCCACACTGGACGCTACGGTTGTCATGTTAGTTCGTCATTAATCACCCTTGTCCCCAACTGAATCGGTCGATGTTCCAACCGAATATGTTCTTTAACCGACGTGTTCTAGAATATAAGCATTCTTATGGACTGCAGGTCTCGTCGGAAAATCGGTTTCGACACTGACCGATGCGACTGATTCATTCACTAATGCCCACTTCGCAGTTTAGATCTCAACGAGACGACCTTGGTATTTTATTTTTGTTGGTTAAGATATCGTAGTAAATATACATGCGCCTACGAGAAAAATTTGCGGCAGCGTTGCGGGGGTTCCTTTTTTTCCCTTCTCTTTTGAATACGAAATCATTGGTTTAGCAACCTCCAGATGCAAGCTTAAATTAAGTTGTCTGAATTGCATTACCTGAACGGGGAAAAAATCTTTCTTCCACACGACGGTGTGTAAAATTAATTGTTGTGTGGGTGAATATCAAGATTACGCATTTGAGGTTTGAATGATGGATTTTTGCAAAATTTAGGTACAGTCGATTAATACAGTTGAATTGACCTAAAAGCATAAGTTATTCTAATACTGCTGTGCTAAGGAAAAACGCCGTATGAATCTTCAGGCGCTGACAAATTTCGATTGATAAAACGCGAATTTTCTGGTAAACTTATGTATATTTTTCTTCCAATTTTTCAGATAACGTTGTTCGCAAATTTACCTAAAAATCTTGAAAAATTTCAAGGAAAAAATTCCCGTCTTTCCTCAAAAATTCACATTTTATTGACGGAAATTTGGCAACTCTCAAATGTTCATGCGGCGTTCTTCCTCAGCACGGCAGAATAGGCATATGATAGGTATGCACATTGCTTAGTTGATTGCGTGCAGATGATTTTACAATCATATACTACGTACGAGTGCATACCAACACACACACGCAGTGATAAAGTGATATAAGTTAGTTGGTTATTTTTATCAGAGTCATTCAGCAACTTAAGCTATTAATGTCTTCATTACAGAAAATCATGTTACTTTCATAGGTTGCATACGTTGCCGAGAGACTTGAATTAAGAGGAATTAGGTCCCATTGTGCAAACACATCATCCGAAAAGCAACAGAAGCTTTACTGCAAAAAAAACACATTAGATCTAGAGTCCAGACTCTTAAAAACATCGACAAGAAAAAATACTCTTGATTCAATCGGATTTTTGCTTAAATCAAAAGGAAATCCGCTCAAATTAAGAGGCTTGGTTCTTGCCTTAAGCAAAAATCCGATTGAATCAAGAGTATTTTTTCTTGTCGATGTTTTTAAGAGTCTGGACTCTAGATCCAATGTGTGTGTGTTTTTTTTCCAGTGTCCTAGTCATGCCGTTACAATTTCGAATTCGTTCAAGACAAAACAATGACATAGACTGTGCCAATACCAACAACGGGAATAAACCGATAAATATTCCTCTTCTGGGACGCAACTGTAACAACGCCTATCCCACAAATGAGGTTAGTACATACAATGAAAAATCCACGCACTGCGGCATACCACTATACAATGGGCCTGTTGCAAACTTTTGCTAGAGCAAAACTAAGAGTTGTTTCTTATAGATAATGCCTCAAAAATCACGATGAGCGCATCGGCAAACTCTGAAATGCACTCATAACTTCACAATCTGCGTAAGAAATTTGCGGTTTTTTGAGCTTCCCGCTTCAAAAACGATACTACGGCACAGGTGAACATTTTGTAAGAGGAGTCGTTCCATCGTCGGCAATAATCATCATAGCCGACGCCAATCCGCCAAAACACGTTCAATGGGACGAGATAACACCTGAACTGGATTAGACCAGACAACAATCGGTGTGTTAACGTTCATATTTTCCACGCCCGAATTGATTGACCTTGAACTCTCCTTGAATTACGCGCGGAACTGCGTGCAAGCGTCGGCCATGATGAATATCGCCGACGATGGAGCGACTCCTCTAACAAAATGTTCACCTATGCCGTAGTATCGTTTTTGAAGCGGGAAGCTTAAAAAAACGCAAATTTCTTACGCAGATTGTGAAGTTATGAGTGCATTTCAGACTTTGCCGATGCGCTCATCGTGATTTTTGAGACATTATCTACAAGAAACAACTCTTATTTTTGCTCTAGCAAAAGTTTGCAACAGGCCCATTGCAGCTCATTTTGTCCATGCTAACTCATCATTCGTGTACTGCAAGAGGCATTCTCACTTTTTTGAAGGCGCGCCCCATTGACATACACTACAATTTCAAGAATCGTTTATTTCCCGCTACAAATTGGTTCCGACGATCATTGACGTAAACGAAGGAGCTATTTTAGACGGAATGAAAATATAAAGGCAATTTGCAAGACCTCCAACTTGGACTTGACAAGAGTGAAGTCTATTCTAAAGCAGCTTCGCGCGGGATGCGTGAAGCTGTATAAATACAGAATATTACAGAGGGGAGGGGAAAGGGGACCCCCGGAGAAGCATCGAGCGTACTGTGCGGTGGTATTGTGAGAAAAGATGAATGAAACCTCTGTGACGCGTCATCTCGGCTCAGATTTATGGCAGAACACAAAGAAAAATATAGCGGAGGAAGCATTAATTTCCTGAAGTCGGATGAACAGAAAATATTCTCACAATATGCCCGGCTGGTGGAACTGATTAATATCAATCAAAGCGAATGCAAAATTAAAAACTGCATAAAGGCATGAGCTCGAAATAAAAATTAACTTGGTTTCGAAGGTTCCATACATTGCACGAATTATTGTGACAAGTATACCTACGTGATGCTAGAGATTTTAAAGCTGGCAGAACTGGTGCAGGTTCGCTAAAATTTTCGTAGCATTTTCATAAACGCATTAAACTCTTCAGATATTTAAAAAAAAAAAAAAAAAAAAAAAAAAAAAAAAAAAAAAAAACTCGAAACACCAATTAAAATACGAGGAGCGTACTTTCATCTTAGCCATCGAACAGACATGACAAGCTTAAATAATAAGACTGAGGGTGACATAATCTGATTGTGAGTTCACATTTTTACTACGGCAAGTGCGGCTTGCATGATTTAAAACAATGCTTTCACTGCCATAAGTTTCTTTTTTATGACCAATGCATGCCCACAGGTGGATTTCGATAACGACGTCACTAACTTTAGGGGAAGTACCTAAGTAGAACTATTTTAGCTTCTAAATCTAGATTATGCCATTTTTATTTTCAGCTTGCACCTTGGTAAATTAATGGTAAATTAATGACTCAATTAGTTTAAAGCATTACTAGCCACTTTAATTTTGAGCTCTTAACACTCCGATGAGCATTCGTCTTTTTACACCTAATGCGACCATGGGCAAACAAGAAAATAACAGCCAGCATTTTATCAGAATTATGTGCATAAAAAAATAGAGAAGCTCAAAATGAGTGTTACAGGTTTTTCCGTTGCGAAGTTTAATCTTCTCTTGAAAAATAAAACAAATAATATAAATGAAAAAAGGGGGAAAATGACACGAGACTTGAGACACAGCGCGACTTCCGGCTTTTTCATTCACCGTCGCCGTTTTCAACATCAGTGATTAATCCGGGATCAATCGTCTTGCCCGGTGAAAACTTTAATTGGAAAAATGGAATTAAATGGGACAGCTCGCTCATTAAATGCTCGAGTTCAATCATTCTGAGCCGTAACTGCCGCTTCTTGCGGGAAAATCCTCCTATTTCTATGAACTGAGAGAGGAAAATTCAAGATACGCTCTGCAGAGTAGAACCTATGCTCAGCGAGCGACTCAAAAGCTCTTAAACGCCGTACAATGCTTTAGAATTGAGTTTCGGCGGCACAAATCAGATAACTTTCAAAATATGGCGACGGCTTCCACTTGTAGCGTAGCCCCTCGATATGTTTCATTACGTTGTCGGCTACGTGACTCCAAATTTCATTTTATGCCATAATAATCTTTTTATCAGCCATCCTAAAATATATTCTTCCATCTCTCTACTTACTGATGTTTATTAAATACATTTTTTGTATTTATTCATTTATTTATTTAAATATATTCAAGTGCTTTCTTATTAGTACAGCACTTAATTATTGTTAAATACATTCTTCTACCTCAATGTTTGCTAAATATATTTTTTATATTCATTTATTTAAACGTGTTCAAGTGCTGTTTTATTAGTACCGCTCTTAAATATTCTTACATATATCCTTTTATCTCTCTACTTACTAATGTTTATTAAAAAAATATTTTATTTACTTAAATATAAAGAGATATACATTTATATATCAAAAGATTTTTCGGACCTATCTTCCAGATGTTTTGGTTTTAAACAGGTACTAATCTCTAGACTCTTCTGAAAGGGAAACAAAACCGGAGAGAAACCAAAAATTAGAATTAGTGATTCAAGACGAATATGTAAATCGGATTACACCGAAGCAAATCGCAAAGCAACACAAAGCAGAACGTAATTACTAAGTACACTGCCAGAGATCAGTTCGTGCCGCGGGCGTAAAAATCGCCTTCAATTGGGAGGGTATGCAATTCCACGACTGCCGTGTTCGAAAATTTGTCGTTTGGAAGAGCACTTCTTTCCTCGGTGAATATTGAACCGTTCTGCGATCTGCAGTGACGAATTTCCGTCTCGCTTCGATCCACTGTGCGGCACGCCGTTTAGCGCGAGACTTCTCATCGTGCCCCTGACGTAAGGGCGTACCTCGATTTCCACATGAGCCCTAGAAAACATGGATTTACACGCAAAACAGGGCTCATGTGACGATCGAGATACGCCCTTACGTCGAAGAGGCGACGTTTTCAGGGCGTACCACTCGGAATAAATCAGACGTGCTCAAGTTTTTATAATTTAAAAGTTCGGTCCGTGAGGGCTTATTTCATACGACGATGAACTTTCAGATATTATTTTCCTCTTTGCAGAACTTGAAATCAAGTGCAGATACGGGACCGAGCGACGACAACTTTACTGCTCGGCGGAATGTTCCGCGTCTCTCGTAAATTAAAAGCTTTAACATTCATTACCCCGAAAAATTCGAAAGTATTTTGACATGAAAAATTCGTGAATAATTGCTGGTAGAACTTTTTTTGACGCTGGTGTTCCTCGCGGTGTTGGAGGTGAAATTACATCCCTTAGACAAATTTTTCATTCGGATGTTCTTTAACAGAAAATCTAAACAATTGGCTAACTTCGATTGGATATACAAAGTGATTTGAGGTGACCAAAAATCTTGCAATTCCAAAAAAATTTTCGACTTAAAAAGAGTCTTTCCCAAAAATTATACCTATTCGGGAACATTTAACAGAATTCATGATATTTTCAAAATTGAAAGTTAATCCCGAACCTTCAGGAGATCGCATGAATAAAGAAGTAAAATAGACTTGAGCACTGCAATCATTCGCGATGACAAAATTACGGAATGGGAACTAAAGTTATGAACAATTTCGATTAAGTGACTATCCTCCTCGCTAAATCAAGATACAGTCCACTACAAATTCTTCCGGATTTGTTCTTCAAGATTGTAAAAACTGAGATCACTCCGTTGAATTTCGCTTTAGCTGATGTGGTTTGGTTCCTTTCTGCTACACGCGGCCAATTAGGAAACAGCCCTATAAGCAGTGGCGTAACGGGCGCCCCCGCAGACCCTGCTATGCAGGGGGGCCCTGGCGCCTAGGGGGCCCTCGGCCGCCGGATTTTTTTTCTCTCTCTCTCTTTGATCCTCAGCTTTGGTTTCAAACTTTGGGCCTTTACTTATCGAGATGGGGCTTCTTCCTTTGATTTTTATTGTTAGCTCGGGGTTTTTCATACTTTTCTTGGACTGTTCCTAACTTTTTGTTTGCTGGAGGGCCCCTGCCTTCCCATGTCCACTCAATGATTCCACTTTTCGTATTTCGGGTTTTGGGAGGCCCAAGAATCTAAAAGCCTTGGGGGCCCTTTGATTCATGGGCCTGGGCTGAGCCCCCGCCTTCCTTTAGATCATTGATCTTTTAGGGGCTCCATTTAATCGGGTACTTTTACGTTTTTATTTTTTTTTAAATATATTTATTTGCGCAAACATGCAAGTGAATCAAATTCCACCTCAGAACATAAAGTAAAAGAAGGCTAAATCCTGCACATACCATACCTAAAGGTAAAAAGATATAAGCTGCTGCCACTTTGATTTTTTGGTGGTTAAGGCTGATTTTCTCAAAAATTTTCGGGCTGCGGGCCTAGACCATACGAGAAAAAACGGGAAGGGGTGAGGAAGGGAGAGGGGGGGATAATTTTGGAATTTTATCGACTTAGGAGGCCCCTAGAAAAAATTTTGCAGGGGGGCCCAGCGGAAGTCCGTTACGCCACTGCCTATAAGTCCTTATAAGTCCGAATTTGCGGATACTTCGAGCGAAAACCGAAGTAAGTCCAGCAGTGACGAGGCGTTGATGATCAATGATCGAAAATCGATACATCCCCATTTGAAGCTGCGATAAAGAATCGATTATTAAGGTATTCGTTGCGAACACCCTGTTTATCGATCCTTTTCCATAGGTTTAAACGGCAGACCAATCGATGTATCGCAAAGCACGCAACGTCACTGAAGTCCAAGTAAGTTCAGGAGAATCATCCACAAAAACTCCTCCGGGCAGAGCTCTTATTTCCCGGAACTAGAACTGAATTTCGGAACTTTTGGGACTTTCCGGAATTTTCCCGAAACTTTTGAAATTCCCGAAAGGTTCCGGATCTTTTGCATTTTCCGGAACTTACGAAAACATCTGAAAAGAATCCCGGAACTTTTGACGGTCATGGAGTGGGAAAAATTGGAACAAAAAAGTTCCGAATCCCGGAACATTTGACGGACCTGTAATGGGAGCACTCCTCCGGGAAGCGTTGACGACGACGAAATTACTTATCGGAACGGAGGAGTGACGCGATGCGCGATGCGATGTCGCAAGGTGCGCCCTTTTGAATGGTCTGGTCGGTTTCCGCTCGGATGCACCGGGACAAGGCGGCAAAAAAGGACACATTTCAGGTAATAGAGCGACCGAGCACAAAACCACCTGGCGGCTCATTACCCATCCTGAATGGCCCGCCCTCCAGTTGCTCAAGATTATCTCCCGGCTTAACCTATATCCCGATTTTAACTGACTTATAACCTCGAATTCTCCGTCCTCCGAGCCGCGGTTGCCGCGAGCCCTACAAAAAATGAGGTTCCTTTGCCTTATCCCTCGCCAGGTATTGTACAAAAATAGAAACCAGGCAAAAATGAGATTCCTTTGCCTTATTCAGGTTTGCCGTGATTTCTTCATGTTTGAGTTCCCTGGGATAAGACTTCCACTTTGATTTTTTCCCTTTAAATTACGCTCACTTCTGCTAAACGCTAATTCCCTGACCTTTTGTGTGAGTTCCCTGACTTTCCCTGATTTTTCCCGGTCGCCACAAATTCCTTAACTTTCTCGGTATTCCAGACGGCCGGCGCACGGTGGATCGAGTCAATTAGAGAGGTCGGACATGAAATTTTTGACTAAAACTGCAAATTTTGATTTATCATTCGTTACATTTTAAATTTAAAGGGGCGTTCCGAGAAGAAAATTTCTCGAAGAAACCAATGGAACCATTTTTATAACCTCAAAAGTTTGTATAAACGGAGTTATAAGCGTTAAAAGTTTCCAAATTTTGTCTGACCTCTCCTATTGACTCGATCCACTGTGCGGCGATCCTGCTTATTCCACGCGAAGTGTTGGGTGGAACAAGGAACCACGTATGAATGCTGCCTAACTTAAGAACGTTTCGACTATGTTTCCTTGAATTTTCATATACTTCAGATTTCATGGCGAATAAAGTTCTCCAAGAAATTGAAGAAAAAATATTCAAAAATCCCTTTACGTGTTTAATCAAACGAAATTTGGCAACGTCTGAAGGCTCATACAACGTTCTTCCTTAGCACGGTAGTGTATGCAACTTCAGTAGTAAAAAGACTTATGCGTATTTCGCTTTTTTGTTTGGACAGATAAGACAAACGGAACCAATACAACATGGAAAAAGAGCAAGGGAAATGATGCATGTTGATGACGGTGCAAAGATACGACTATTCAAGCTTGATGAATGTCCGTGTTGCATCTGCAAAATTGAAGGTGACACAGCACGACGCGTGAGCTCGTAATGTTGAGCGCTCCGCTTCGGGAGAAAAGTTTGAAAATGAGTGCGGATTATGCCTATCTACCTCCGACTGTGCGCTGCTCACGTAGTCCTTGAAGCACCACTACAAATAAGAAAAACGGAACCTTCACAACATGGAAATAGAGCAAGGGAAAAGAAGCACGAGGATGACAGCCAAAGACATGACGGCGCAGAGATGCAACTATTCGTGCTTGATGGATGTCTGTGTTGCATCAGCAAAATTGAAGGCGCTATGCATGAACTCGCAAGCTCCGAACTTACGTAATATAACGTAGAAAAATTCGTCCCATAACACTCTGCTAAATACTGCCCTAGTCTCTGTGACGATAGCTATGGGTAGCATTCGGCATTCTCTTGGACCATTCCGCAATTAACTGAAGTTCCCTACTTCGAAATAAAAAAAAGAAGGATAAAACAAGAATTTGAGGAATCTCATAACCTGGCAAAAAGCTACTCGGTTTCTCTGCTTCGCGAAAACTCATTGGAGCAAGAAAACTGACTCAGAGATCCAATTTCCAGGATTCCGTCAAATAGAGAGCTCCAGATCAATGGCCACCACGCGACCCGGCGATTCTCCGACCCGTGGAAGAGGATTAAACGTCAATTAATTAAAGTGAAGACGAAGCCCGTGCCAGGTTGCCGGATCTCGACCGAAAAATCCAAATTCCGCATCTTTTTCGGTCATGCGTGGAAAAACTCATCTGATGCAAGATCTGGCAATGCCGCTCCTGGCCTGGGGTGGGATTTGCGCCTCACTTTACAGCCGCTTGGATGGTCCATCCCTTATCGGAGTCAAGGACGGTCGCCACCTTAAACACTTCCGCCCACTGTTACAGTCGAGGTTGCGTTATCACGGCGACCTTGATCATGGGGAAGATGAGACCAGGAAGGTTTAATTGAAGGCTTAATGGAGGAGATTCTTTTCTGGTCCGGGGTATCGCATGGAATAGGGACTCATGCAACGCTTTGAGTGAATGTGTAAATCAGGTGGATTCATGGCTTATGTCGATGGGTAAAGGGTTCATAAATAACATGTCAGGAAAAATCGAGTTGTTACTTTTTTCAGTGGGCTTGGGAGGGTCTCGATACGTGAAAAAACAATGGGTCAGTTGCGCCGTCAGAATCGTCAGTTGCGTCAGAATCGTCTTTTGACGCTTGATTCTTGTAGATCAGCTAAAAATAATCAGATCTGTCCAAACAGCAGTTTAAGCAGTCTAAGTTTAATATGAACCAAGATATCGCCGATTGTAAAGTCGTGTTTTTGACGTCATCCACTGCGGTAGTGACATCCTTGGTTTCTTCCATCTTGCTGTCATCCGAGTTCCTTGTTGAGTAACCAGTGCAAATGTGCGTCACACTTACTGATGAAAGCAAGGTGGAGGAAACCAAGGGTGTCACCATACCGCGGTGGGTGACGTCAAAAACTCTACTTTCCAAAGCGCGCTATTTTGGTTGATATTTAACGCAGAAAGTTCTTGTTTGGACAGAACTTATTATTTTAGCTTATCTACAAGAATCTAGCATCAAAACACGATTCTGAGACCAGCGCAACTGACCCATTTCACAGTGCTGCCAGCGCAAAACGCGTACTCGTACTCGCGCCTACAAGACTGCATGGATACTTCACGCATTGCGCGAACACCACGGAGGATACTGCACGCATTGCGCGTACATTACGGTGCGTTTGCGCAAGGCGTGAAGTATCCATGCAGTCTTGTAGGCACTAATACGCTTTCTGCGCTGGCCGAACTGTCATTTCAAGAGTCCCGACTGTGAAGGGATGTAAGAGTTGTACGACGCCGATAGTAAAATTGCCAATTTCATGAGTCAGATCGAAAGACCACAGTGTCTCCGATCACGAGAGAACAGGCAAAACGCATTGATCGATTGTCGATATTTCCCCATTTGAAACCGTGCTAAAGAATCGATTATTAGGGTGTTCGCTGCAAACACCCTGTTAATTGATCCTTTTCCATAGGTTTGAATGGCATAGTAATCGATATATCGCAAAGCACGCCACGCCACTGGAAAAATTAGAGCGATCAACGAAGGGAGTAAAAGAGGAAAATGATTGAAATAAACGATAAGACCTCCCAGAAAGGCGGGGACTACTGCTGGAGAGGGCCCTAGGTTCACTAGCCACTTCCTTAGCTCCTGAGAGCTGCCTGCATTCATTCATGAATTTTCGAATTTCACATCTTGCCTCGTCTGAAACTTCATAGGAGTCCTTTCTTCGGCGCGCAAAGGTCAAACACGATACAAATCATAAAGGCAGAATAATCCGATGACTCGCGCGACTTGCTCCTGGGACTCCTTCCGTTGCCACGTTTGATGCCAAGCCCCCGCTGTGACGCACTCGAGGTATGCAACCCGCAAAACGCGGACGTAAGGAGACCCATGGCGACGGCTGACGTCAACCACCGCCCTTTTTCCCCGGCCGCTAAGATTTCAGCGCATGCATACATCGATGCACTTTGATGATCGTTTGCAAGCTTATAGTTCGTAATTTGATTTTATGACAAATCCTTTATTGCCTGTCATTTTGTAGACCCAATTTCTCGAAATTATCACACTGGGAAAAAAAAAACACATTGGATCTAGAGTCAAGACAAGAACATCGACAAGAAAAAATACTCTTGATTCAATCAGATTTCAGCTTAAATCAAGAACCAAGCCTCTCAATTTTGAGCGGATTTCCCTTTGATTTAAGCTTAAATCTGATTGAATCAAGAGTCCTTTTTCTTGTCAATGTTTTCAAGAGTCTGGACTCTAGATCCAATGTTTGTTTATTATCCAGTGTTTTTTTATCCAGTACATCCATCATCATTGAAAGTCATTATGATTGTTGAAGCATCGATTTTCTGAAAACAGTCCTGATGTGTGGCCTTTAGAAAATGGCTCTCAGGGTTGAACTTAACAATCGCTTCAGGGTAGTAAGTGTTCATTAAGATATACAAGGCCTTTGATTTTTCCTGACAATTGCCCGGAATTTTGCGATATTCTGGATTTTCTTATTGGCTCAGGAAAAACGTGGTTATATTATTGTCCCCTTTGTTGATGAGTTACATACAGATTAAGTCATTTAAAACTTCATATAAACTCGCCAATTTCTTGATCTTTTATGGATCGTTGAAAATTTCTAGCGTTCTCCAGGTTTTTTCTTTTCTTTTTATCGTACGGGAACCTATCAAAATTAAGATTCTTGGGGTTAATATTTGCGCTCAAAAATCCTAACTTTAAGTTTGATTCCTCAAAATTAATTTCCCACTCGACAGACATTTTTTATATCTTTTTGATTGACTAAAATTCCTGCTGTTATTTTAATTTTTACTTTTATCTTCAGCCAAAATAACTGCACAACAACCCCTGTATGTGTGATTTCATCAGGGTTAGAAATTCCAGTTTAAAGTCTCGTGACTTCCAATCTTCCTGCTCGATTAGGATTCCCGATATTTTCCGGTACTTCCGAAGTTTTCCTGACGTTCACCATCCAGAGCCCCCAGGGTTCTGCCATCTGGCAACGCTGTCGCACTACTCATACGACTGTAATCGGGCTGAATTCAGTTCCTTTTCGCGACCAACATCGCGCAAAGCCTAGGTACGCAGCGACAGTATTATGATAACATCTGAAATAAATAATCAATTCGCTGTAGCGCGTCACGCTTCGCGATAAATCGATTCACCCGTCATTTAAACCTATGGAAAAGTATCGATTATAAGATATATTTTACTAATCGATTCTTTACCACAGCTTCAAACGGGAAAATACCGATAAGTCGATTATTCTGGCCGCTGGACTGCATCGCCGATGCGCCACGAAGAGCGCATTTCTCCGGGACCAGGGCGTCCTTTCATCTGGAAGCGATCGGCAGAAATCCCTCGCACTGCGCACCTGATCGCCGATAAGCCCCTACGGTCCCTCGCCAACTTCTCTCGCCCTTTGTTCGTCCCACGCAGGGACGGCGCAACCCACAAACCCGCCGCTGACAATTTAGAATTGATAAGCTCTCGGTGGTACTTGCCCGATCGAAATGCGCATTACACTGAGTCTTGCTTAAACATGATCGAATCCTACAGGAAGGGATCCATGCACATAATAAGGTAATTACATCCCGCTGAATGATCCGCATTATCTACAGGGTGTCCTAGGATTAAGTACGAATATTGAAGGAGTCGATTCTTCGGGTCAAAAAAAGACGGTTGTACAGTGTGACTTTTTTTTCCAAAAACGCTTTCCCTGGGGCCACGGCTCCCCGAAGTTGGAGAAAAAAAATCGTCTCTCTAACACCGACAATTTTTAACCAATATTAATGAAAATTTGTAAATGGGGGTAATTTTTAGCGTTTTTTCATTTCTGACCTCCAAAAAGGGAAAACGCATTTTGAGGGGGGAGGGGGGTTTAAAAGGGGGTGGGGGGTTATCGAACCTGTGTAAACCAGTGGCCAAAATTAATTTTTCTAGCGACAAAAAGTTATTTTTGACGGCACCACTAGATTCAGCGTTGAAAAATAAAGAATAAAGTGACGATGATGAAAGCCTGAAAGGGTTTGTAAAACTTTGAGTGATTATAACTACAAGCAGTGTTACATTACAGGAAGTGAAGATGTCGATCTTAGAACAGGGTGAAGGTAAAGCTACGGTTACCTTTACATCAGGAGTTCATAGTTTTAAAGTGCACATTTGATTTGCTCTTCGAGGCGGGAGTAGGTTATTAGAACTGGAGAAAGAAAAGGTTGGACAAATGTCACATCAGAAAATGACACCATTCAACAGCAATTTATGTGCTAACAAAGCTGCTGGTGCTTTTGGTGCACACAAAGCTGTCCAGTCTTTCTCTTTTTGGTGTTAAAAAAGCGTCGTTTTGCTATCGTTAAGTTTAAGTTAAAAAACGATGGCAAACCAAAGTTTCTTTAACTAAAAAAAACTGACTTTAAAAAACCCGAATTTTGTCGACAAGAAACGATGTTTCAAGTCAAAATAATATCTAAAATAAATTATTTCTCCAGTACTCCCTATTTGTCAGCCTCAAAATTTCCCCATTTTTAGAATATTTCTTTGCCCTAGAAGAAAATCATAAGCAGGCGTTGAGCAATACGAAAAAAAGAGGTTGGGGTTGTCGGATGATACGGACATTTCTGATTGATTGTGGTAGTACCCCAAGAAATTAGGTTTCTAACCCAAATGTCGCAGTGCCATCCCACCTTGAGTTGCGATATTACCACAATTCATTGGAAATGCTCATACCATTCAACAAATTTGGGTAGTACCACAATTGAATCAGTGAGAACGAGAACACACAGACTCGAAAAAATGAAAATAACGAGGACACACACAAAACTGTACAGTAGGTGAAGAAATAAGTCCAAGAAGAAAATTATAGGTGCCAAAAGACAAGTACTTAAGGACACTTTAAAGGTCCAAGTTGGAACAGATTTGGTAACTTCAAGGACCTTTAAGAAAATTAACTGTTTTTAACGAAAATTGAGGATTTTAGAGGAACCGAATTGGTGTGTTTTCGTTCTCACTGATTCAATTTTGGAGGATAATTCCTAGCACTTTATTTTTCCGTGAACTAAAAAAATGGCGTATTTCTCGGTTCTCACCTCATTTTTCGCTAGAAAATAAATGTTTCCACGAAAAAATTTCCTCACACAACGCGCTTGAGCATTTTCTGCACCCCTTAGTTCAAAGTAAGTAATGAAGAGTGCTGGGGAATCTTGCGGCGCTGCGAATCACGATCTTTCTTTTTGTAGTTCATCCATTCACGAGTCTGTTTACAGTGCTTTGCTTATTCAGGGCAAGTCCAAGGCGCGCCGAGAGCCAAGACCGATCAATGCCCGGATTGCCCGCGCTTCCTTCACCTCCGACAAGGCCGGCGAAGGCTAAAAGTTCCCTGTTCGTACGACGACAGGTCGACAGCTCCTCCGAAAGCTTTCGCCTACCGCGGCCAAAATATCGTCCTATAATTGGACGTATTTCTACCAAACGGGACTATGTGTATTAAGACATGAGCCCTGAGACCCATAAAATTGTATGCATGACAGGGCTCACGTCATAGTTCCGTTTGGCAGAAATATGTCCAATTGGGACTGTCAGTCCAGAACTCCAGAATCGACATGGTCGCAAAATTGATTACAGGGTGTCTAGATTTTTTCATTTGAGAAAATCCTGATTTTTTGCGGAGAAAAATGGGGAGAAAAATTGGCGAATGTAACTTCACAAAAATAGCTCGATAAAGAAAATTCGACCAGACGGCCGACTTTTCTTAAATCCTGATTTTACGACCGATTTTTCCTCAAATCCTGATAAAATCAGGATTAAATCCTGATAGAATCGGGAAAATCACCAACATACTCTATCGTGGCAAATTAAATACAATGGCGCTAATAGCATTCACTAAAAGTGAGGTAAATGCAACCAGATCTCGGAGTTTATGCTTACCCCACCGCATCACAAATCCGTCTAAAATCAAGTAAACTCACGATAGAACAAGAAGAAAAAAAAACACTCGAAAAATGCATCCAATCCAATCCAAAGCATCTGCCTCAGCTGAACACTCCCCAACCCCCGCAGACTTGTACCGAAACTCATTAGCGCTTAAAATGTTGACCTTAATAGAAATTTTTGAGCTTTCTGGCCTTGTTTTCCCTGCTAAATAGTGTAGACCCAACACTATTTTACCACTTTGTCACTCATGATAGAATTTACCAGACTTCTGGTAAAATTTTCCATGATTTTCTCAGAGCAGAAATTTGGCAACATCAGCACGCTTAAACCGCGTTTTTCCTCAGCGCAGCAGAAAATCAGACCCGCAATCCTGCGATGATACGGGAAACTCACCGTGCGATAGCACAACCCCGAGGGCGGGAAAGCGAGCGACGGACCACCCCGACAGCCGTTGACCCGCGGAGGGGGGGGGGGGGGGCGACAGCAACTTGGCTCTGCTCGAGATGTAAAGCCCGGGCAAGCGAAGAAAATTGAAGGACGGAATAGCATTAGGGCTGGTGAAAACATGAGTTACGGCCCGAGCTAACATTTATCTCGACTCGGAGCGGTTCGCACGAGCGAGGGGTAGCGGGGAGGGTGAGTACGGGGCGCCGGGCCGGAGCAGGGTAGGCAACACTCGCGGCTCACCGACCGCGGGGTTGCGTCGCGCCGCCGTCGGCACAGTAACCGAAATAACAAACCACGCGTGGCATGGAGCGAAGTGGCCGGCCACTGGTGCTGACTGAATTGCATTATCGCAGTTTTTGTTGGGAGCGCATTATCAATTCGTACTCTCCGTTCAATGCTACATAAAGGCACTAAGGCAAAATTCTTATCCTGCGAAACGTGAACGCATGGGGCGGTTGCGTTTTCCCGATTGTTTGGCAGACATCCATTTACCCTCTGTAACGCTCAGCAAATTCCGTAACGCTGCTTTTACCATCCTAAGTTTCACCCTCTCGGAAGATAAGCATGCAAAGCGTGAGGGATCGATTATCGATATTTCCCCATTTAAGGCGAAGGTAAAGAGTCGATTATTGCGGTGTTCGTTGCAAACACCCTGTTAATCGATTCTTTTTCATAGGTTTAAATGGCAGATCAATCGACATATCGCAAAGCACGAAGAGAAGCAGAGGATCGAAACGCAACAATTGGCCCGCGTCTAGCAGAAAAGAACCAAGCCACATCAGCTATGGCCAAATTTAACTGATTGTGAGTATTTTAACTTTTAACAAGAGGACGTTTTTTGCGGATTCCTTGGAAAACTTAATGGAATTCGCTTTGCACTGTGCAGATAATTCACTGAGCTTCGCACAAAAATCCGCACAACCGTTTTTATGTAAAAAATTAAATCGCCCACTTAAATTTGGCAATAGCTAATGAGGCTTCGTTTCTTTGTTCTTTGTTTCTTTCTTCGTTTCAAAAAAATGCGGTACTACCCCAAAAAAAAAAAAAAAAAAAAAAAAAAACCTGAAAAATTGCGACTTCTAAGCAATCAGTGATAACTCCATCTGATGGGCCTGTTTCACTGTGTGAACTAGGCAAAATACTGGCCTCGGAAACGAAGATTCAGGGCAAGAAAAATGCATCGCTGAATCCCGCACAAATCGCAACGAAGCACTCTGACACGATCCCAGAAAGGATTCGGCATTTTCGCGAGTTCGCGAGTGCCGAGCGATGACTGATGGGGTGGGTCCCGGAGTCCGACCGAAAGGGGGGACGGGGGGTCGTGGCACCAGCCCGTCCGAACATGGGCTTCGGACACGGCAATAACTGCACCTCGTTTGCATTGCAAATCGAGTTGCAATGAGTCAATGGACCCCGTTCAATCTCGAGCCCGTCAAATTCGTCGCCCCTCCGACGTACGGGCGTACCTCATTTCCACGTGAGCCCTGAACCGGATATAACGCCAGGCTTTCCAGGGCTCAAGCGTAAAACGGGGTGCGCCCTCACGTCAGAAGCGCGACGAAATCTCGATCCCGCCCGCTCCTAATCCGGCGAGCCTGCATCGAATTAATTTTGATTTCGACTCCGCCAACAACGGACTTTAGAGCTTAGCGCCGCGCAAAGTCGCTTATTCGGGGGTTCATTTTTGCTCCCCCCCCCCCCCCACATCCACATCCCTGAGTTTCGGCTTCGAAAAGGCTCGGGGCTCATGTTCGGTGACGCTTTTGACGCCGTTTTCGCCCGCGATCATCCGTCCGTGACGTTGTGTTTTGCGATGAATCGATTGATCTGCCATTTAAACCTATGGAAAATAATCGATTATCAGTATAGACCGCAATAATCGATTCTTTACCATACGTTTCGAACGGTGAAATATCGATAGTCGATGGATGATGCTTCGCCACTGGCGCGGACGTGATTCGGTTGTCGAGCGGGGAATGTCCTTGTTCTGCGAATCGAGTGAAGTGCCAGGTGATTTGCCCGGAGAGGTGGAGGGGTGGTTCCTGTTTTGAATTTCCTATTTACTTCTGAGGATTAATTTGTCATTTTTTGCCCTCCGACAGCTCGCTCTGGAGGACAACTCGGATAAAATGTATCAAAAATATGAAAAAAAAGGGGAAAAAATGGATTGCATTTTGCAAAAAGGAATCAGAAGAATTGCAATGATGCTAAGACTGTGCATTTTCATAATTTGTAATGAAATTCTTGGAACTATGAAAATATATGAAATTTACATGGTAATTTTTCTCTTAAATTTACGGTTTTAGCGAGTAAAATGGAAACTGTTAACGGATAATCAGGTTTTTTTTCTAAGACAAAAGAAGTTGCACAATCTTAGCAACATTGCAATGCTCCTGGTTCCTTTTTGAAAAATGCAATCCAAATGTTGTCTGGTGCATTGATTTGGCCACGTTATGTTAAAGCCGAGATGTGGGGGAAGGGGTGCTTTTTACCCCTCATTATCCATGGTTTTGACTTCTTGCTTCTTCCACGTTAATATTGCCTAAGCTCTATTTTCACTTCTATCACGCTGAGTAACCGTAAATCTGTATCATTTTCGAGAAGGATCTGATCATCGATCGGTCAATTCATAATATCAGGATTTTTAGATATTGTACCGAAAATCCCTGAAAATCACATCGTACTGTGCTGCGTCTGTTGCTATAATGGTGCAATAACACTATTCAACTCAATCTCTTTCACTTAAACTGCAGTAAGCAAAAAAGAACCATTTAAAAAGCAACGTAAATACCATTAGTTTCCCTGCGTAGATGGGTGCTTTTCTGGTTGTGCCCGAAATAGCAGTTTGCGTAATTCAGTACATGTAAAAAAAGCTATTAGTGATGTCTTCGCCATAGGGATTCTTCATTATACCGAATTAAATCCTGACAATAACGATGACCTGGCCTCTTCTAACGCTACCAATGACAATAAATCGACATATATCGCTTTTTTGTGACGTATCACTAGACGTGCCTGTCTGGTGCACTCCAACGACGCAAAGTGGATCGAGTCAATAGGAGAGGTCGGACAAAATTTGGAAAATTTAAAAGTTTATAGCTCCGTTTAATCAACATTTTGAGGTTCTAAAAGTGGTTCCATTGGTTTCCTCGTGAAATTTTCTTCTAGTAGCACCCCTTAAAATTTAAGTTGTGACGAAATAAACATCAGAATTTGAAGTTTCAGTCAAAAATTTTATGTTCGACCTCTCTAATTGACTCGTTCCACCGTGCGACGGCTAATTAAATCAGAAACAAAACCCTCCCGCATATCTCCAACCTTCATTTTCCCTCGAAGGACGAAACGAACGAATTAAACTATCAGGCATTCCACTTTCCGCGGGGAAAGCAGGGGGGCATTATCGATAAAGGCATTCGAAAGGACCCCAACATCTAAACGGTCTCCGTTCACACGGCATTCTTTCGATTGAACAGTCGCCGACAGCCCTGGATCCTTTCCCTCGCTCATTTTTATCATAAAACCACACCGCAAGAGCGGGGAGGGGGGGGGGGGCAGGAGAGATACGGGAGCTGAACAGACGCGCGCCATTAAAGAGGCGACGAGGGATGCTGGGAAGATGACGTCGTGGGGAGGGGGGAGGAGGGGGAGGGACCAGGAAATGGGAGCGTTTACCGTGATAAGGATCGGGGCATTATTGGGATGGGCCGGGGGCCGGGGGAGGCGGGAGTCAGTGCTGCCAGGTAAGGACGTTTAAAATTCACCAGATCGGAGGTTAATGTCTGCCGTGCTAAGGAAGAACGTCGTATGAACATCCGAGAGTTGCCAAATTTCCCCGGATAAAACATGTATTTTTGACGAAATTCATGCATATTTTCCTCGAAATTTTCGGATATTTTAGATTAAATTGCGCACAAAATTGTCTGGAAATTTGGAAGAAAAATATTCAGAAATGTCCCAGTAAATTCGTTGGTTATTAAGGGAGATATGGTAACGCATGATGGTTCATACGGCGTTTTTTCTCAGGGCAGAATGAGAAGGCGGGAGAAGATACGCAATATGGGTTTATTTCGAGAGGATGTGGGAATTTCGTTGCTCTTCCGCGAGGGTAGCAGCACGACCAAGTGCGTCGAAGTTGAAATTAGAACCGCGAAAGTTCCTTCGAGAGTCGAGGGATATGAGTTTTTAATTTCGTCTGAGGATATTCTTGTGCTTTCAGGATGGGAAAGACGCAATCGATTGGGTCGCCTGTATCCAGGATTTCGGGCCACTAACCTCTGACCGAAAACCCACGTGAAAACGGAAACGGGGAGATATTTATACCCAGTTGACGTTATGACTCTCCAAAAAATCATTTTCCTTCCGCTCGACATGATACCTCGTACCAGTGTCTGCACAGTTAAAAAGAGTTGTGTTTGATGTCGCACTCTGTGTTACTTTGCGTTACTTTTTTTGTGTTCAGTCAACCTGTAGGACTTGGTTGCTCAACACACTTCTGTGTTAATTGGACCCAACAGGGCCGGATTTTTATACTTGCCGCCCATGGGCTGCCTGTATTTTGCCGCCCCCTTCTCATTGCAATGCGTGAATTATTCATGCAGTCTTGTAGGCGCTAATATGTGTTACATGCCGATTGCCGCGCCGAAGGTTTTTCCTTTTCATCTCAAGTCCTCGTCATCATTTCTCCCTAAGTCGCGCCGCTCCAGGCCAAATTGCGTGTTTGGTTTCTCTCTTAACTCGACTAATCAAAGGTGCTGTCTCTTGTATCACTGAAAGACGACAAAATTAGAAATTACTATACTCTCAGGAAATGAGAGATTTTGTAGCCATTCCTCGTTTGTAATTTTTTTTTCTAAATCCGATTTTTTTATGCCTACATTTAAAAAAATTGCAAAATTTGCCGCACCCTAGATTTGCCGCCATGGGCCGCGGCCCATGTGGCCACCCCCTTAATCCGGCCCTGCGACCCAAACCGTAGGTTCCTCTGAGAAATTATATCATGAAGAAAGTGTCCTGCTGAACGAATAGTACTCTTGGTTTCCTCCCCATGCTCAGGTGTGCTTCGCGATGTATCGATTGATCTGTCATTTAAACCTACAGTAAAGAATCGATTAACAGGGTGTTTGCGAGGAACACCTTAATGATCGATTCTTCACCAAAGCCTCAAATGGGGAAATATCGATAATCGATCATTCACGCCTCCCACTGATTGGACTACCACTATGCGACTCAGGTTTGATCCTGGAGGCTGGCGATTAATTTTTAACGATGTTGCACATTTTCAACACAAAGATTCGGTCACCTCAACCCAAAGATTTGGTCGATTTGATACAGGGAAAACTACGAGGGGTATTCGTAAAGTAAGTTATTATTTGCCATATCCTCTAAACTAATAAAGATAATTTAAATCTGTAAAAATTCTTTGAATTGCTATACTCTCAGCTTTTCTAAAGAGATTCAGTTTTTTAGATTTGATCTTTTGAGTGCCGAGTGACATCAGTTTTCCCACACCCGTCTCCCACCACCGCGTGTCCAAAATTGACGAGGTCACAGGACGGTAGCATGCGGCTTCATCCTGCAAATTGTCACAATGCATGTTTTTGTTTAAAATTTAAAATTTTCATTTTTGAGAAGACCTTACTTTACTTTTCCACGTTAAATCGAGTCGTCTATACTCTCACTATAAAGGTACTCTACACTGGAAAAAAAAACACATTGGATCTAGAGTCCAGACTCTTAAAAACATCGACAAGAAAAAATACTCTTGATTCAATCAGATTTAAGCTTAAATCAAGAACCAAGCCTCTTAATTTGAGCGGATTTTGTTTTGATTCAAGCTTAAATCTGCTTGAATCAAGAGTCCTTTTTCTTGTCAATGTTTTCAAGAGTCTGGACTCTAGATCTAATGTGTTTTTTTCCCAGTGTACTCAATCCAATCTACATTGTCTCACTGCGCAATCGATGCATCGATGACCATCGCATCGGCGTTTCAGCACAGGCTATCAACAATTCCCTCTTCTGCGAACAGCTAGGAGCAGAAGCCTGGGAGGTTGACGATAGTGGGCCGAAGATGGAGATCAGAAAATCAGCATCGGAGATCAACTCGACTCGCATGAGGCACGATCGGTGGAAATGGGGGGGGGGGGGGGGGGCTGTCCCATCTCATGGCGTATCCCCGTCGTCGTCGCCGGCCACGGTCTCGGTCTGGTCGACACGACGGGCGTGGGTCGGGCGGGTCTGTCGCGTGAACACCACCCCGGATGCCAAACTGGGCCTCCGGTCCACTCCGGAGGAACTAGGAGCAACGGTGCATTCCCTACACTAACTACCACGGTTGGGTAGTTTTATATACTGAGTCCGGCCACTGAAGGATCCTCTCGTGGTTGGCTTAACTAGAAACAAGAGACCCACCACTGGCCTCTTGGCGACAGGTGGAAGCTTTTACTTTCGGGATTCAACATTTCCTTAGGGACAATTATAAGTTTTTTTGGCTGTTGACCTACCTATATGGTGGATGATGAGCTTCGGGCTTTGAGTGACGTCATGAGCCAAGCAAATTTCCTAAACTTCGGTTTGTTTACAAAACGAAACTTCCAATTCGTTGTTAACCATCAACCAAGTGGGTAGGTCAACAGCTGAATGTTGAAGTCCCAACAGTAAAAGCTTCCACTATTGCCAAGATACTAGTTGAGGGTCTCTTGTCTCTGGTAGTACCGCACCTCTAAATAAAATTTGCTTCATGAGACTCAGTGGCCATACTATCGAAGATAATCGAGTTTGATATACATATTGCACCTAGTGATACAATTCAGTTAAATAATGATACCTATGCCAAAGGTGCTTACTTTGATGAGTACCAACTACTAATGCATTCCGCTCGTTCGGATACCTTCAGATCTGTTGTGAATATGAACATCAAAAAGGTATTAAGTAAATGCGCATTAATGAAAAGTTCGAAACACTTTTCATACCGTGACGACCACAACATGTGGAGAGTTTTATTAAGTTTTATAAAGTATTCATATTCACTAACAGCTCTGAAGGTGCCCGAACGGGCGAAATGCATTAGCAGTTAGTACTCATCAAAGTACACTGGAAAAAAAACACATTGGATCTAGGTAGAGCCCGGACTCTCAAAAACATCGACAAGAAAAAATACTCTTGATTCAATCGGATTTCAGCTCAAAACAAGAACCAGGCCTCTTGATTAGAGCGGATTTCCTTTTGATCCAAGCAAAAATCTGATTGAATCAAGGGTATTTTTTCTTGTCAATGTTTTCAAGAGTCTGTACTCTAGATCCAATGTGTTTTTTTTCCAGTGTAAGCACCCTTGGAATATCATTATTTTATTGAATTGTATGAGCGATACTCTTAAGGGAGGGTCCCTCCTTACTATCTCTATCAAGAACTCGAGGGGTTTCATCAAATCGGGGAGCCGGCAGCAGTGGACAGTGGTGTCGGCAAGTGCGACAGAGGCACGCGTCAAGACGCAACGGGACGTGCGTGTAGCAGGAGTGTGAGAGTGGCGTGTTGCCGGCACGGCACCCATCGCCCAGCGCTCAGCTTGCGTAGGAGTGACGATGAGGACCAGACTCCATCTCCGGCACCTATCCCAACGACTCCCGACCGGTTACACTCCCAACCGCTGCGCTGCTCCCTCCGTCATAATGGTCATCCAACGGCCGTTCCCGCTGCCACCGCTCATGCACAGCTTTCTCTCTCCTGCATGGCTCACACGTCGGGCTCTTGTTAAGCCTCGTATCGACAGTGCAACTGTTGCGGGAATTCGGTGCAACTGTTGCGGGAATCGGTGCAACTGTTGCGGGAATACGGTGCAACTGTTGCGGGAATTCGGTATACAACTGTTGCGGGAATTCGGTGCAACTGTTGCGGGAATGCGGTGCAACTGTTGCGGGATCGAAGTGATGAGCTGTTAAAATCAAGGAGTGAGACTCGATGACAGAGTGTATGTAGCGCCCAAAACCCCGAGTAATATGAGTACGGAGTGAAATTTGCGCCATAAAGCGTATAACACAGTGTCGATCGGGCTCGATAAATTCTTGGGGTGCTGATATGTTTTTGGGGCCCCTTTCTCTCGGGTGGGGCCCCTTCTGACTAACCTTAAGTCCTCCGTTATGTGGGTTTTTTAAGTTTTGGGGGCCTCTAAGATAGACCTGCCGGGGCTCTCTGCGCCACCCTTTAGGATTTCTGGGGTGCTGTAGCACCCTAGCGCCTCTGGCGCCCTGACGGCCCCTGGTAACACTCCGTAAAAAGAGAAGATTCCGCTCCGTAATAGTGTAAGTCACTTTGTAAGGCGCATAGATTCCGCTCTGCATTCCTATCATTCGAGGTTTTTGGACACAATAAATACAGAAATGCACTTACTGCTCTCTGCGCTATCACGGCAAAACTGACTATAGTGGAAATGGACTACATTTTGCAATTAGGAACTATAAATTCCGGCCCGGTCTAAAAACAACGTATGTGCCATTAGTTTCACTATGCACATAGGTGTTTTTTTTCAGAAGAGCCAGCATTTATAGCTCCAAATTGCAAAATGCAGTCCAAATAAAGTTCTGCCCGGCAACATTTCGGGGGTGCAGAATGTTCACGAACGACTGATTTTAACGCAGTAGAGCAGTTGGATGGGGCGAAACGTGTGATACAACTATTTCGACTTTCAAGTGCGTAAAATTGCATACTCACTAAATGAAGGGGAACTTGGATTCTCTTCGGCTGACTTAAAGACTTTACAGTAGAAAATTTGGATGGGGCGGAAGTGCGGAACACGTGATACAATTATTTTGACTTCTCAAAAGATTAAATTGCACGTCTACAAAATGACGGGAGAACGGGGTTCTATATCATATTAGCTTTGATTTGTCAAACCCAACTTTCAGTTTAAGTAACCAAACGTTCGGCTCGTACAATCAAGCTTATAAGATTAAAAGAACTGATGAAAGAAGTTCGGTTGTGACGAACAAAAAAAAATCGGTTTTATTCCAAAGATTGAACGCACGACGCACTGATTATTGCGAAACTTAAAACAAGGATGTTGATATTTTATAAAAATTAGAGCGAACGCACTGATTTTTTGAAAACTGGTGCAAAATCGTTGGATTTTTTAGAAAATTACTGCAAAAGCGTTGAATTTTTAGAAAATTGTTGCGGCCGGGTTAAAATTTTAGAAAGTTACTGCGAACAGTGCGAACGCGATATTTTCTGGTGAAACTGCGAAGGTGGTGCGTCATAAAGCGTATGCTAAATCTCTCATTGCCTCCCAACATTTTTCAACGGAGAGTTTTTACCCCGAGACGATGTAAAGTAATACTCGCATCCTGTGATGACACAATTTGTTTTTCTTCGAAACTTTGTATCTGAGGCTCCGTCAATTTTTCGCACCTAGCTTTTCTCGGCCAAGAGTCCTACTCAGCAGAATCGTCAACGCTGCTAAGAACAGTGGAGTCAACAATGGGAAAATATACATCCTCTCTTTTCAGCTGAGGCAATGCGCGAGACAAGGACAGAAGCATTAAAGCGTCGCTATTCTCCCATTTTTTTCATACATGCACGTCCAGGAAGAGATAAAAAACAGCCAGAAGCCTTTCAAACGATTCCACTGTAAGTCAGAGCAAGCGCAGTTGCCGGCTTTGGGGAAACCTAGGGTCATTACTGCCACGCTATGGAAGAGCGCCATTTATGAGCCCTCGGACGGTTTCAAATTCCTCTCGATAAAATATGAATTTGTAGGGAGACTTCAGAACATTTTTCTTCCAATTTTTTGGAAGATTTGGGCCGTCCATAAGTTACGTAGTCGATTTTTTCAACTTTTTTCTGAAAATAAATTTTGACAATTTTCCAAGAAAATTCGTGCTTTTTTAAAGGGAGTTTGGCCATGGCCGGATTTACCTACTTGCCGCCCATGGGCCGCCTGTATTTTGCCGCCCTCTTCTCATCCTTTTTTTATACATCAATAAAAACCATCAAGTGAACGTGCCGGAGGGAGAAGGGTGCATAAGACGCGTTCACTCGTGTTGGACACATTTTTTGCGTAAGACCTGTCAACACTACTAGCAAAAGTTCACGGAACTTCGCGCGAAAGTTCAGTTCCGTAAACCTATCTCTGTGGGGACAAAGCCTTTCATTTGTAAGAAATGACCTAAAAATGTACGAAAGAACAAACATAGATGTGGTTCAATAATTTTAACTTCCGCCGCCGCGCCACGCTGACCACACTGTGTTTGGCCTTTGGCGCAATGCGTGAAGTATTCATGCAGTCTCGTAGGCGCTAATATAAGTTACATGCTGACCGCCGCGTCGAGGGCTTCTGCTTCTCCTTTTCATCTCAAGTCCTCGTCATCATTTCTCTTTGCGCCGCGCCGCTCCAGGCCAAATTACGTGTTTGTTTCTCTCTTAACTCAACTAATTAAAGGTGCGCAGTCTTTTGTATCACCGAAATACGACAAAATTAGAAATTAATGAACTCTCAGGAAATGAGAGATTTTGTCACCTTTTCTTGTTAGTAATTTTTTTCTGAATCCGATATATTTGTACCTGCATTTAAAAAAAATGCAAAATTCGCCGCCCCCTAATTTTGCCGCCATGGGCCGCGGCCCATGTGGCCACCCCCTTAATCCGGCCCTGAGTTTGGCAACGTCTGAAGGCCCATACGGCGTTCCTCCTTAGCATGAAAGTAAGCCCCTGCAGAGACGGCAGGACGCGGCAAGTGTATTGGGACGTGTTTGTCCTGACGAACTGTCCATCTTGAACTGTACGGAGGTGACGAAAGATCATTAGTGTGCATCCGATAAATCTTTGTTTACACATCTGAACAGGCTCTTTTATTTTACAGACTTATGAACTGTTGATGGTTATGGGTTACGGGCTTTTTGGCCGCGGTTTCAGGTTGGGCACCGCATGAGCATTCGAATGCTGCCGAATCCTTTATGATGAAAAATGAATTTTCAGGGAGGCTACTGAATGCTTTTCTGCAATTTTCGTGGAAAGTTTACTCGCAGTGCGGTCTGGAGTACAGATATCTGAAAAATTGCAGAGAAAAGATTGACAATTTTCCTCAAAAATAAATGTTTTATTGGGAAAATTTTGGCAACATTCGAATGTTTTCCAGCGCGACATAGTTGCACTAGTTGCACATAGACGAGCATAATAAGCTTGGCTGGAATTTCCTGAATAACGAGAAACCTCGCACATCAGTTTGTTTGGGTGATTACGAGAGTGAAACGAACATACTTTAGTCGTACACTTTGAAAATTTTTCGTTGACTGTAATAAAAAAAAAAAAACCAAAAGAAACGACTTTATTGCAAGATTTCCGCTTGCAGAGCTTGGCTCAAAGTTTTATTTAGGTATAAACATTAAATAAAATTCACTAAAACAGAGAAAGAAACTCATTGAAGAAACTGTGCCTGAGGTATGATTAGTGCTGACGACAAACGAACAAACGAGAAAAGGCGACAAAATCTCTCATTTCCTGTGAGTATAGTGAAATCTAATTTTGTCGTCTTTCAGTGACGCAAGAGACAGCACCTTTAATTAGTCGAGTTAAGAGAGAAATCAAACACACAATTTGGCCTGGAACGGCGCGACTTGGAGAGAAATGATGACGAGGACTTGAGATGAAAAGCAGAAACCCTCGGCGTGACGATCGGCATGTAACACATTAGCGCCTACACGACTGCACGAATACTTCACACATTTCATCAAACAATGTGCGGTCACTCCGGTCAGCGTAAAACGGATAGCGCCTACAAGACTGCGCCAAACACATCGCGGTCTGCGCGGCGCGGTGGTGGAAGTTAAAATCATTAATCCACATTTACGTTTGTTCTTTCATACTTTTTTCGTTCATTTCTTATGAATGGAAGGCCTTGTCCATTAAAGATAGGTTTACGAAACTTGACTTTCGCGCAAAGTTCCGTGAACTTTTGCTAGTAGTGTTGACAAGGCTTTCCCAAAGAATGTGTTCAACACGAGTAAACGCGTCTTATGCACCCCTCTCCCGCTGGCACGTTCATTGGGTGGTTTTTATTGATGTTTCTTAACGAATGAGAAGGGGGCAGCAAGTAGAAAAATCCGGCCCTGAAAGACGGATGACTAAGAGTAATAGAATGATCGGGACACACATGACAAGTAAATGTCATCATAATCAACATACCCCGCTTATATTGACAAAGTTATAGAAAAGGGGCCAGTTGATTAACAAGACATTAAAGGCAAAAAAAAAGTTTTTTTTCTGATGATTGATTCAGGTGTAAACATTTTCTTCGATGCGTTTTGACAAGATCTTTACTTTCTGATTCGTACTTCTACCTTCCCTTTCAACTATATCCTTAATTTTTCATTAAATTTTAAAAGCTCCAGCACAGCATAGGACTTTCATGTACAAGCGAAAAACAGGCAAGAGGCTGAGAGTGGTGAGGCTGATTTGAGTGGTTACTACACCGATTGTAAGTTGGTTACGGCGCCGTAATGCGACTATTCGTGTCTCAAGGATGTGCGTGTTGCATGTTCAAAATTGAAGGCGTTTTCTCTTTTCTCACCATTCCAGAATCAGAAATGCATGGGTGTTAGTTGATCATCCAAATAAGGAAGTGCCTTGATAAAAAGTGCTGCTCTCTGATTGATCAACGAATTTCAAACTTCCATAGACTTTCTGATTTCCAACTTTTGAAATAATTTCTGTACAAGATTTGATGGATATATTTTCGACAAGGATATCCTTTTTCAGATAGTTTCCTTCATTTCTTCATCGATATTAAACTAATTTCGATACTTGATTTGGTTTACTACTTTTAACAATGGGTTTGTAAAAAAGTAACTTCCTAATCTTTGTTAAAAACTCCTGAAGTAAATTGAAAAAAATTAATTGTAAAAACTTGATTCACAGAACCAGAAAATAAGGAGAAATTGCTTAGTTAGTTTTCACTTTGATACTTTTCAGTCTGGTTAAAAATCTCGAGATACATTTGTCAGAAATCAATTACTGGAGGACATTCGTCGGTGAACGTATAGATTGCAGCTAAAATTGATGATCCGCCAATTGCCGCAATTTTCAGAATTTTGCCGATGGTGCATAGCATGCATGTAGCAAACATTTGGCGACAAATAGAGTTCCGGAGCACAAATGCAAAGAAGCATCTCAGAATATCGTCACCTTCCGGCAAAAGTATCACAAGCGCCATTTTTACCGAAATTGAGTTATGAATAGTTTCGAAATTACGAGATGCATTTAGGTACATACAAAAATAATAATTTTTTTTACACAAAGATTTAGAAATATGAATAAAATTGATTGAAGTTGATGTACTTCCGTATCACAAGCGCCATTGGGGAGATAAGTATCACAAGCGTCAATTATGGCAACCACCCACCTTTCTGATTGTTCGCAATTTTTGTAGCAGCAAACCTCCGAATGACTTAAAGCTAAATTATTTTCGAATGTAAATGCATCCCGTTATTTCGAACATTAGATTTGTTTTTAGAATAAAAGTAAATCAATACGAAAAATACTCCGTTGAAGTTGATAAACTTCCGTATCACAAGCACCAAGTTGGGTGATTGCTCATCTTTGGGATTGTTTTTGAAATTCCAGTATCAACTACACTTAGAAGGACCCGGAGCAATTCGTCACTTTCCGAGTGTCCGGCCGGAGTATCACAAGCGCTATTTGTATTGAAATTGAGTTAAGGATGGTTTCGAATCAATGAGATGCATTTAAATATGAAAATAATAATTATTTTCAGATTAAAAATGGATAAATACGGAGAAAACTCTACTAAATTTGATGAGCGCCCGCATCACAGGCGCCATGGTTTCTCCAAATGCATCAAGAACGCAGTATCACAAGCGCCAATTTTCAAAGAAAAAATGTTTTTTTAATAGAAATTTTATTAAACTTCAAGGCAGGAAGTTGTGCTGGGTTGGTATTCCAAGTTTCAAGCTGAAACTTTGTCTGAGATGGTTGCAAATCAGTTTTTCGTGTCTCCTAAAGAGTTGGCAAAGTGGCGTTTGTGATACTTTGGCCGGAAGGTGACGATACCTTGTCTTTCTGAAAAGGTATAGAAAGCAACGATTTCACAGATTCTAATTCTTCTCCATATAAAGTTTTCATGTAGAAAGTGCATATGTGAAATTACAAAGTGTTAATATTTTATCCTTACGATTTTTATCAGTCCTCCGCTTCATGACAGCGGAAGGTTATTAAAAAATTAGAATTGGAAAGCAAAGGGCATCTGAATTCAAAAAATAATTTTTCAAACCAAAAACTAGAGGGCAAGAAAATTCTGAGACGCTATGGGGAGCGCAGTTACTGCTACTACGGCTAAGGTTAAAATGGCAGTATCGTCCGCAACGCTCAGTTCCGCGTGATTCAACTCAGTAAATCATGAGGAAGTTGTGTGTTGTACCTCTCACTGCAAAAAGGTGAGGAGATAACAACATGCATCTCAGCTCATTACCAAAACTAAACAAATAATGCTTAGGGAATTCAAGGTGTAACCTCATTCCTAGATTGCTAAGACAAGAGGAACGCAGCAATTTGATGAGAGTGAACTAGATAGAACACTATATTTAAACCAAAATACTCGGCAATGAAAAAGAAGATAGAGCTGCGTCGGCATCTTGATCGAAACGGCATTCAAGAGCAAACTCAGGATTCTGATTCAAATCCATATCAATGGCTGTCTTGAAGAGCCACAAGAGAGAGATAATCAAACAAAACAAATGATAAAATTGAACTCACTTGGACGGTACTGAAAACTCCTGTTATTGAAATGAGTATCCCACTTAACAGTAAGCACTTCACGCGAAATAACATGGTTTGATAATAAGATTAAACATAAAAACAAACAAAAAAACTAAACGTCTAATCAACAACCACGCACGATCCGCGGAGAGCCATGAAAAACTGCCCTCTAGACACTCAATACTCACACTTCTACGCGGGGATGGGAGCGTTGAGTATTCGTTCGGAGAATCGGAGTCAGCGCACAAGATCCGCTGACGTCACGAACACCTGCCTTCTAGGTTAGTGTATAGGTTCTGGTATCTTCATTTTTTGAAGGCGTTTTGAGTCTTAATCGAAAGCAGCTCATGCTCAACAACAACACACACTGCCAAGCCCAAGTCCAGTGGGAATTTTTCACTATTAAATTTTTTTCCAGAATCATTCAGAGGATTTTTTAAGGCAAGAGAAAATAACAAAATATTTTAATGGCTAACTCATTAAAAAATTGAAGTGCATTGAGGCGCAATCTTGGTTTTCAGACCTGTAAATTAAGTTTACGCTGAACTAGTAAGTTTCACGATGCAATGGATCTAGGTATTTCCTTCATTTCACTTGAGTATTTGATGCAACAGTCGAGATGACAAATCTTCGGCCTCATTTAGTCATTTGGAAAGTCTGACCGCTTATTTGATGGGATAACTGCGGATCCCTTAACTTCGTCTAAAAAATAGTTTTCAAACTCATCAGCATGAGCTAAATAATTATAGGATGAAACTTAACTTTATTTTCCTTAGACAGTAATGATTAAAGGGAATTTAATTTGAGAGAATTAGGTGCTGCTATTCTTTAAAATTAAAGAAAAAATTAATTGATTCAGCTCGAAAGAAAATAATGATGCATTTAATTAAGAGGAGAGCATTAATTTATTCAGTTCTGGTAAGGGTTTTTGAAATCCAAACTACAAAGTAGGAGAGGAGGTTCATGTTCTAAATACTTACTTTGTTTTATCAAGGCCCGATTACTGAAACTATGTCGGCCCGACATGAAAAGACATATAGCCCATCTTAACCATGCAATATATCGCAATTCGATGTCTTATCGGGCTGGTTTAAACTTTCAATAATCTTCAAAAGCTAGTTGCCTTTAAGGGTTGGTAAGGCATCGAATTGATGAATCTTTAGGAATGTCCATCCAAGTCCTTGAAAAATTTATGCATTAATTGATAACTTATTTCTGACAATGAAAAAAAAATAAGTTCTTCCTAATTTTTCTGTGGTATGCGTAAAATTAGTGAATTACTTTGCAAAGGCTGAATTATAAGTGCTACCGCAAAATTCGACAATTTTTATTTGTAGCCAATTTTAATGCATTTATGCCATGCTGAAGCACAAGTTTGAACAGCCTTCTCTGACGTAAAATGCTGCTTTGTTACCAGCATGGGAGCTCTGACTGATGAGAAAATTTTGAGAAAAAAAAATAGGCTCACATAATATAAAAATTTGTTGAGGAAAAAACAATAATGCATTTGCTTCTTTGGTATGCCTGAGCATACTTGTATATTTCTCTTTTTTTACAAAAAGTATATTACAAAAGATGTACAGAAGGATGACGAGTATTAAAAAATAAATAAATGACGGGCAAAAGATAGAAAAATGGAAACTTATTGAATTGAAAAAAAAAAAAAATAAAAAAAAAAAAATTAAGAAAAAATGAAATGAGATAAGAAAAGGGATTGAAAATTCAGAAAAATTTGATCCACACTAACTTAAAACAAGGTAACAAGTGCATGTCAAGGAGAGATACATACTCGAACTGATTAAAATGTACAATCTTTTTTAATTAAAATTACTATGATGATGTAAAATTTAAACCTTCTGAACAAAATTTCATTCAGGATGCGTATTGTATAAGTGTCTAAATTCGACAATAGATTAAAGAAAATTCACCTTTCTGTTGAAAAACTACTTTGGTTGAGAAACAACTTAAGTTAAATTATGAAACTTATGAACATTTGGAGCTAGAAATCAAAAATAGAAAATATAGAAAAAACACAAAACATGTATCAAACAAATATTTGTATTGATTTCACTGATATTTACAAATGCCTAAGTTTACTTAAAACTTACGGATTCATGAGGCAAAAAAATCAAGTCTAACTACCTGAGAACTTTTTCTAACTTACGAAATGGACGCTTTTTTCCAGAAGACAGACTTAGGAAAATATAATGGTCTGTTGAAATATATAATTGATTGATTGATTGATAAAAAATCTTTGGAAAGTGCACAATTCTTCAGCCTTATCTAAATTTTTTTAATGAATCGAATTTTGAATAATCACCACTCAATTTCACGATTGAGAAGAGGCAGGAATTAAGCTAAAATTAAGAAATATTTCATCTCCTTTAGAGTTGACTTAATTGAAATACTAACAGAGAGCCTTCTCATAAACTTTCAGGCAGAATCCTTAAATTTTCATATCCTTTCACATTTGTAAATGAGCGAAGCTTGCGAGAAAATACATTGATGAACAGAGCAAGGTACACAGCAAATGAGAAAACAAAATGATAAAAGATAACACAATAAGTTAATAACAATAAATGAATTTTAGACCATCAATATTTCACTGATGAAGATTCACATCAACGTGAAATAAGTTACAAATTGACAAAAATAATGAAAGATGGAAGTAAGGTAAGAGTTGGGATTTAAAGCTCCAGACATTGTATTGTAGCAAAGATTATGATTGAGACAAGGTGAAATCGCTCCATCATGAAAAATTTTAAAGGAGAAAAAGACAAGGTTTTGATGTGCAGATTTTTTGACGTTGAGAAAGAAATTGGGAGACAAGAACATATATTCGACAAGAATATTCTATTCTCTCATTTTGAAAGATAGTGTGAGGTTTACGGATGAGAATAAGGGATTCTTTTAATATGGAAATGTTCTATGCTTTTACACATTTATCAAAACTTCAATTTGAAGTTTTGAATTTGTAATTATAAGGAAAAGATCTTAATGAATCAAAAAAAGATTCAATGCGTCTACCTCATGATCCAACAGATAAAGATAAAAAATAATAAAGAAAAGACAAATGCAATTGAAAATAAAAATCCTAGAAACAGAAATCTTCTCACAGAGAAATATTTCTTGACCCACCTGGTCCACGCTTACGACAACGACGAGGGGTAAATGAAGTCATGTTAAAGAAAAGAAAAACAGAAGATTCTTAGTGGGAGCGTAAGAATCAACTGCGCCCCTGCAAAATTAAGTATTATTCGTTGGAGATTGAGCGAGGCTTCCAATTTTACTTCTCAAAAATTAACAAATTCACATTTAAAACAAGTTCAAAAATAACTGGATGTCATCTAAAAACAAGAAAATTCAATTGGCTATTAAACCTAAAACAGGAGCGTGCTCATACCTCCCATCTCACTCTGTTCTTTGACGAAGATTTCAAAGTACTGGTAAATAATCGTGACGGCTAGGAGGATACCAGTTCCGGAACCAATGGCTCCCATAAAATCAGCCAAAACGGACAGCGCTCCGATACACAGCCCACCGAATGCGGCAGCAGTGGGGATGTACCGGTTGAGCTCGTGGATCATTGAGTTTTCTCGATGACCTCTCATCACCATCTGCTGGTCTTTCAGGTGCTTGGCGACATCTTTGGCAGAAGAGCCAGACACTTCGATCCATGTTTTGGAGAAGAACGCGCAAGAACCTAACATGAAGACGATGTACAATACAGCGTGAATTGGATCTTCGATTATGTGGCCAAGGTTCTCTGGTGGTGAAAGATAGTAACAGAGCCCACCGACTGGGTAGGCACGAGCAGGGCCACCACCACCAACATCAGCCCAAACTCCGAGAAGATTTACAAACATGTTGCCATGGAACTTGACTGCTAACATCTGTAAAAACGAAAAGGACCAATGAAGAGGTGATCTCATGAGCAAACTTGGAACATTTTAGATTTATATTCAACAGGACTTAAGTCTTAAATTCTTTCCATTGAAGCAAACAGGGTTGCAGCTCATTAAGCTTTTTTATACATAGTATATAACTATTCCCCATATTTTCCACTGGTAGAATTTTTTAATGGACCATTAAACAGGGTGCACTGTGCAGATTAGCACCACAAGACGTAATTCCTCATCAAAATTTCATTCAAACAGTGCGCTTCCAACACATAGAAAATTTCTAAAGTCAATTCAGAGGTGAGGGATGTGCATTGTTACTTACATTCGAATCATTAAATTTAATCTTGCCGCTCACCAAAAATGGCAACAGTAACATAGGTCGAATCAAGAATCAAAAATCAATTTATAATGTTGCAAATAACTGGAAATAGGTTTTGCAGACATAATTCAGCCTTCCTATGTAGAAAAACTTTCTTCTCCAAAATTTCTGAACGATCCTTTTTCAAAGTTTTTTCTTCTTATTCTCTTGTTTTTTCGGGTCTCCTCTCAAAAAATACCGCAATTTGTGCACTCACACGAACCAGTCCATTAGGATAAATCAAATCAGAGAACATTCACTGATACGGGTTGAAGTAGGAAAAGCTCACCTGAGATATAACGTAGAGATTCGATACTAAGGCAGACTGCAAAATAATGGGAATGTTGGAAGTGTAGAATAATTTGATAGGATAACTGCTGTGCTGACCTCTGTTGCGAGCTGACTTGATCGGTAGATCTACTCTGAAGCCCTGAAAGCACAAAAAAGGCATAGGTGATAAATGGATTTTAAATCCAGATCGTAGGCATGACTAAATTTTTTCAGGGGTGCAGCAAGTTTTTCAGGACAAAAATCGGGTGTGATCTGGATCTTATTATTTCCTCATTCTTGGCAAAATTCCTCATTCAAAAAGAAAATGAAGAGTATACTTGGAGCCTGTTAAAAAATCAGAGCATTTGTCTGTTTTTTTACTTTTATTTTTGGTAAAGGAAAACAGTTTTTATCGAAAAATTTCTTAGCAAACTTACAGATTTCCTCTTGTCATATGCAAGCAGGGATTTACACACTTCAGCATTTTCTGCACACTTCCATTTCTTTTCATTAATTCTTTACGTTTAAAAAAGAAAAAGAAGTAACTATACGAAAGTCTCGGTAAATGATGGCTTAGATCCATAGTTGTCCAGGAAGCTCGTTCTAGACTTTAAACCCAATTCTTTAAGTTTAAAGGAGATAGAATAGATTCAGCAAATTCTACATGCGTATAAACACTTCAGCCTCTAGAAATTAGACAACTGTGATAACAGTTTGTACCAAAATTAGTAATTGTGATGTAGTCAGGGATAAACTTCACAACGTTGAAAACGGACATATATCGTTTCACACTTTTGCCATCGATATCGTACACGTCAATCTTGAGTTTTGTTCCTTTAAGCTTGCACAATACATGCGAAGGCAGCAGAGTTATAAAACTTAGAGAAATCAAAATTTTAAAATTCAATGAAAAGATCAAAATTTTTACCTGGAAGTATATGACGATAGCAAAAACTAACACAGTTGCTAATAGATTCATTAAATTAGGGAGATTTTGTCTGTAGAAAGCCTCACGTAGAGCACGCACTTTGTCTTGTCTGGTTGCCAAAAGATGGAACAATGCAATGACTGCACCTTCAAATTCTGTTCCTCTTCCTGAAGAAAAAAAAAAAAAAATAGCAGAGGGAGATTAGCAACAAAAAAGGTCAAAATCATGAATTGCAGTATTAAGTCAGACACTATCAACCTTCTGCCACAACCGGTGTTACACATTTTCTATTTCATTATCAAGGCAGCTGATGCCTAAAGTCCGAGCGATAATTTTTAAAGTCTAATTTATTTATTTCTGTTTTCTACTTTAAAAAGCTCATGAAGGCTACTCTAGAGCTTACTGTTCCTTGTAAAAACCAGCCTCGACAAAATAATGCATGAGGCCATCATACCTACTAGAGTTACCAGGCCGACAATTGAACCCAGGACCTCCTGCCTGATCGTAGAGCTCTTGCAGTATCCACCAGAGCATATGAGGCTGACAATATGGGGAGTTGAAATTGACAGAGACTTCCCTGATCTGGTTTTTTCATCCTCAGTTCCCTCAGTTACTTTACTGAGTGGGAAGACTGAGCAAATCAGGCGATTGGCAAACTGCCTATCACCGTCATTCCTGCATAAAGACCTGAATTTGAAATAGTTCGTGGTTCAAAACTTTCTCTTTTTTTGAAACTTTGGGGATAAAATTGATTCCGTCTTTTCAGATTGTTTCCACTGCAATTTTTTTAATACAGAGGAATTTCCTAAAGAATTCTCTGATACCAGTTGTGTTGGTTTGTAATTACTGCAGGCAAATAATCAAATAGGGGATTTTGTCAAATGTCTGCGCTAAGAGTCAAACATGTTAACTCAGCTTGAAATTCTGACTCTTTTGCTAATTTTGGACAAAACAATCATATGTCTACGCACTTAGGAATTATCTTTAAAAATTTTCATCATTGTACAGTTGCTGCAATGAATTTTAGCCCAACATTCACTCCAAAAGAAACAGCATTTCTTAAGATACAATTGTTACAATGTTGATGATTAAAATAATAAGAGGAGAGGTTTGAACAGGAAAATACAATGACATACTGTAGTTTGATGAATTCTGACTTTCAAAATATTGAAAATTCGAGAGCTCTGTGTAAACAAATACGAACATTTGTAAACTTTGATAACTCTGCATGATGATAATGATCTGTGAACTCTGATTGGGAATTAGATAAAATGTCTGATTTGACTATTTGCCTGCGATAAGTAGATTTTGCTTTTTTCTTTAATGGTTTGAAAAAATTTCAAAGAAGAAAGTTTGTTGTACGTATAGGACTACAAACCTGTGTTAACAGTGGCAGGGCTGAATGCTTTCCAGACAATAGTTTCACAGATATTTGTAGCTATGAAAAGTGAAATTCCTGAGCCGAGACCATATCCTTTCTGAAGCAATTCATCAAGAAGCAGCACAATGAGACCAGCAACGAACAGCTGAATAATGATCAGCAGACAGACGCCAGCTCCGATTTCACTCGGATCTCCGTACATTCCAGTCATGACATAGACAATGGCTTGACCGACCGTAATCACCATTCCAAACACTAAAATTTCCAAAAGACACAGAATTTGATTGATATTCTGATCACCAACAATTTACCTGATAGCAGCTTTGAATTTTTACCTTACAGAACAATTCTCAGATAAGACTAAGCCAGTGAATTGGTCATCATGCTATCAGGAAGCAAAATCATCATGGAAAAGTTCATGAGAAAATTTAACTGTGTATAAGTTTATTTATTCCATTTGGTGAGTAAATAAATTCTTGGTTATCAATATTTTGCGTAGTATAACAGACAATTTTTTTGTAAAAAAATGTTCCTTTATAACTTAGCTTCATACATCTCAATCTAATGGTTTTCAAGGATGAAGAAAAACTAGACTGCAGGAATATGATCCTGAGGTCTATTATGAAAGCAGTTGAGGTACATTATTGGGTAGAAGAGTAAAATTGTAACTTCAAGATTGGTTTTTCCTTTTTTTTCTTAAAAAGATGTGTTGAACAGTTTACTACACAAGATTAGACTCTGCGGAAAGATTTCATGGAAAAGAAAACTTTCAAACTGTTTTTTATCAAGGACTTTGTCAACCACCTTAAGTTTCAGTGAAGAACATGGAAAAGTTTCAAGTTCGAGAAATTAATTGTGTGAGGAAAAAGATAGAAGACCTTCAAAAAGTAAAACATTCTTAACACAGTAAATGATGATGACACATCAGGACTTATGTGCAAAATGATACACTTTCAAAGAGAACTAGATTTTTCAGTTCTAGCCTCATAAATGGTTCTTTTTGAAAATGCGCAAGGAAAAATTTAATTATACTTACATTTTTGAGCACCGTTGAACAAAGCTCTGTCTTTTGCTGTGTCACCTACTTCAATAATCTTTGCGCCAGCCAGTAGCTGCATAATTAAGCCGGAAGTGACAATTGGCGATATACCCAACTCCATTAATGTTCCTCTATTTGAGGCCAGAATAACACGAATCCAGTAAAATGGATCCGCAGAGTCTGAACTCATAATTCCGAACAGAGGAATCTAAAAATGAGAGAGGAAAAGTGTTGTATTATTATAATAATATAGTATACATTTTTAAGGACATCCGATGATAATCACATTACTTGGAACACATAATTCTTATATACATCCCAGAGCTGGAAATATAGGCAATTTTTGGTACTTTAAAAAAAGAACAGAAATAGGCTAAATCTTTAAAAAGAACTTAAATCCTACTGAATAACGGAGGACTAACATGACGTACTTAAAATTGTTTAACATTCTATTAATGAAATTCTCACCTGCTTTTTGACCTTTTGTCTGTTTAATTATTTTCTTTTCTTTTAATCACTTTTTTTCTTCCTTGTTCCAACTCGAAATGTAAAAGGCCAATATTCTTAACACACCTGTCTTAGTAAAATTATACCACTACAAGAACTCCTTTCCCTCTTCGTATGCCTGATAAATAGAATTATTAAATTATCTCATTCCCTAAATTTAAGGAAAACTGAAATCCTTCCTTTTCCTCCTGATTTTCTTTGGAAAGACTAGATTTGATTTCTCATGCTTCTCCTGAGGTGAGTGCGTGTGAAATAACTTGAAAAATAAAATCCTCTTACAGCAGAGAACAGCGTTGCCATAGAATTTAGAAAATGAAATTCCCTGACAATTGAAGATATGCCAGATAATGAAATAGTTTTCAGGCACAATTTGTTGTTTAAAACGTCAAATCCATTCAAGAAAGGAAATTGATGTGACTTGAAAAATTTTCCCTGACATTTCCAGGTTTTTCCTGACTTTTAAAAATTCCCTTAAATTCCCGGATTTCCCTGACTGTGGCAACCCTAAAAGAGAGGGGAAATTCCTCTCTCTTCACCTGATATCTTGATTTTCCCTGACAAGTAAAGGCATTTTCAGCAATCTGGAAAAAATGATTCTGAACTAAAAAATGTATACAAAAAAAAAGAAAGGTATATTTTCTTGGCAGCCAATTCTGTCTTGCATCACTTCAAGGGCTCACAGAGTTATGATTGATTGGCTTTGATGAAGAAACTAATGATGACCAAAAATGAGACTGGTAGAACAAAACTTAACAAAATATACTCACTTGACAACAAACTAAAAAGATAAATAGTGTGATAGCCGTCCATAGTACTTTTTCCCTGAATTGGATCTGAAAAGAGAGGAGTGACCAATTAATGCCAGTGAAGAAATCATAAAATAAGTAAGTGCAAAGGGCCTGCGAACAATCTATTTTGAGAGAGTGCATTTCAGGAAATTCACTACTTGGAGTAAATTTTACACAACTTGCCTTTGGACAAATTTAGTAACTTGCTATTTTAGAAAAAGGCAGTGCTCCTGCACACTTAGTGTGGATACTCTGTACAATTTTTAACTACATTTTTTGAGTTTACCACTGTTTCAGAATGTGAAAGAAAAGAAAACTTTTCATATCAACTACTTTACTCCTATGTCTCCGATAAACCTGATAAAAAAGTTCTGCTGCAGTTTTGGCTTCCGTAATATTTTCAAGGATTTTTTTAAGGAAGCACATTAAGAGCTAAATCGGACAATGCCTATCTCCAAGTATGATGCTGCAAAACTCTACTCATGATTCAGTCTTTGATAAGAAATTAATGAGCCGTTTTCCTCTAAGTATTCAGTGAATTTTCTATTCTTAATTAAGAATCATCACAAAAATTTCAAAAATATATTTCTGTTCTGTTTTATGTTAAAAAAAATCAAGAATCTCCTTTTATAAAAAGGGAGATTATTTCTAACATATCAGGTAATCAAATGAATACATATTTCTCTCACCGTTATTAATAGGCCTTATAAAGGTTCTACCTACATAATTTAAAACTAACATCTTCAATGAATAAGAACCATTCCCTGGCTCCATACTTACTTTTCTTTCAGGTTTGACTATTTCTGGTAGGATACTACAGAAGGGTTTTATTACTTCAAGGAACTTGACTGAAACAGAGAAGGAGAGATGGATTAGTACTGGAACCAGCAGCATTGGGGCTGTAATGCTGGAGAGAATATTCTTGATTTTTCACTGCGGGATCTCATAATCTTAAAAAGCTGTAATTTCCAGATGGGAACTTAGGTTACAGGTTTCAAAGTCAATGAGTCTCCCTGCTGTTTGATAGCAAGCAAATCAGAACTCTGAGTATCATTTGAGGAGAGCAGATCAAAGAATTCCAGCTATATTCCCAAAAAGTCGTTCATTTCCGGTCATTGGTGACAGGTTTTTTTTTTTATTCTTTTTCAGAATAATGCCCCAGAAACAGACCAACTAGTGCAAGATTGGTCAGATACATTTCAGCAATACTTTCTCCATGTTCTGATGAGCCTCAGTATGTCTTTCCAAGAAACCATGGTCGTAGAACCTACCAACTCATCAACACCAGACCAGCGTCAAAAAATAATCACCCACAGGCTATCCTGAGAGCAGATTTTTAAGGGAAACGATCCGGATCTATGTTACTACTTTCTACTAACTTCATCTGGATTATGGTGAACTTTTACCACAGTACCAGCGGTCAAGTTAATTGCTCTACTTAGCGAACAGATGGGCACCTCACCCTCAAAGAATACCTCGTCGCATGCTATTTCCGATAACCCAATTACAGTGACTTACTTAACTCTGACCCTGAGGCTTGAACGAAGTATAAAGTAGGTATTTAGCTGGGGATTGAGACTCAGAGATGGGAAAAACCTGTCCAGTCACTAGGATGATATGTAATCAGTCGCAAGAGAAAGTCAATTTTGAGACGGGGTAATGTTAGAATTTAGTGATGGGATGTCAACTTTTCAACTATTTAGTTGGGTGATGGACTGCATGATGGTAAAATTACAACCAATTGAGTTGAAGATATATTAATAAGACATCGAAATCCTGTGGTAGGTTGAGATGAGAAAGTAAACTGTGGACCGATCCAGGATTTTGAGTTTACCCTAAAAATTTGCAAGAAATAAATGAAAAGTTTGGATTACTTACTACCCATGATGATCGTCTATCGCACTGTATCACCTCGGGAAACGCACTAACTGATAATAAACCATATATAAGGGAATAAAATGTAATGACGGGGCTCGAGTGCTTCCAACGCAAGCAGAGAAATGCCGACAAATCGACAATAACGGTTTAGAAGAGTGAACACGTAGGTCCACGCAGCGACGTTATCATCATAGAGAAAGTTGAATTCGGAGAATCGCCATTTTTGTTCCACGTCGATACCGTCACAAGATTTTAGAATCAACTGGGAACGTATGCAATTTGTCATACAAAAAAAGCAGGCTCCGTGGCGAGTTGGCCCCTCTAACTCGGCACCTACATGCTATCCCGCGAAATTTGAAAATGCGGACTTTACAGAGTGTCCTCGATGCTTCTGAAGTTCTGTAATGCCATTTAGAGGAAGACTGCTCTTTTCACAATAGGCGCCCGACCAAAATGGGATCATAACCCTTTTTCTGAGGGTTTTAAAAAAGAACTAAAAGAATTGTTTCAGCAGTGGATTATTTTATAGGGAAAAAAAGTATTCTTAGGTTGACTAAATAATTTGTACTAAAAGTTTAATTTGTCTAATCGTAATGTTGGCCCTTTAAACTCCAGCTCATTTAATCCTGGTTGCTCCATGCATCTTTCGCACTCGAAGCCCTCATGCAAATGCCATTGGATAGAAGATAATTATTTGTTCCAATCTAATTTTTTCTCATCCCCTTCAACAACTGAACTCTTCCTAATAAAAGTTTAAAAAATAAAGTTTTTTTTTTTTTTTTTTTTTTTTTTTTTTTCAAATTAACTTCCCTTTGAGTTATTGAAAGATTCAAGTATTTCGTGATAAATAAGATAATTTATCAAAAAAATGTAATCTCTGCTCATGGTTATGACACTTCGTTCATGCATCCACAACGCCAGAATAACTATCGCTATTTTTGAGATATTTTCCATGAGATACAATTCTTATTCTTGCTCCAGCAAAAGTTTGCAACATGCCCATTGCTACGTGAATAACGGTAAGGTTGGTCACACGCATTGTGGCAGTGGCGTAACGGACTTCCGCTGGGCCCCCCTGCAAAATTTTTTCTAGCCCCCCCCCCCCCAAGTCGATAAAATTCCAAAATTATCCCCCCTCCCACCCCTTCCCATTTTTTGGCCCGAGGCATCTCAAATCACGGACTTGGACTTAGAATGCCTCACCCCTCACCGTCCCAGATCCCGTACCCGATTATATGGGACCCCTAAAGGATCAAGGATCTAAAGGGTGGCGGGGGCCCAGCCCAGGCCACAGAATCAAGGCCCCAAGAGCCTTGGGGGGCCTTTAGATTATTGTATCTCCCAAAGCCCGAAATACGAAAAGTGACAAAAAAAGAAAAAAAATTTAGTTATCACTGAGTGGAAATTGGAAAGCAGGGGCCCTCCAGCAAAAAAAAAAAAGTTAAGAACAGTCCAAAAGAAGTATGAAAAACCCTGAGCTAACAATAAAAATCAGAGGAAGAAGCCCCATCTCGGTAAGTAAAGGCCCAAAGTTTGAAACCAAAGCTAAGCATCAAAGAGAGAGAGAGAAAAAAAAATTCCGGCGGCCGAGGGCCCCCTTGGCGCCTGGGCCCCCCTGCATAGCAGTGTCTGCGGGGGCGCCCGTTACGCCACTGCTGTGGTACATACCTATAGGCGTACCTAGGTCATTTTGCTCCCACCACCGGGGGTCTGGGGGGCATGGACACCCCCCCCCCCCCTCCGCGATGAGGAGGGTCCGGGGAGCCTCTCCCGGGAAAATTGTACAATTTCAAATCTATTTGGACACATGTTGAGGCTTCAGTGATGGGGATTTTCCATCAATTTCTGCAGAATAATTACATTTTTTTTTACTCACGGCACAAAATTCTTTTGAATTGTTGCATTTTAAAACATCTGGACATTTTTTTTTACATTTTAACTCCATCAAGACGCACTTAGAGGCGTCTATGATGTATATTTTAGAAAATACTAACTAAACGAACATGGAACAATACTAACTAAACGTACATGGAACAATACTAACTAAACGAACGTTTCTTTTCAGACTCTACATTAAGAATGACAATCATCCTCGATGAAGGTTTTTTCCCACCATTCAGAATTTCTGGGGGGGGGGGGGATACTATTTTCAATTCTGGGGAGGCCACCCAATCCCCCTTCCCTTCATTCGCCCACGGTACAACCGCGTGGGAGGAGGTGGTAGGAAGGGAAGGGTATGAGCGAGGGGAGCAAGGCAACGTGACGCGTGAATTTGTCCGCAAAATCGCCCCTTCCAAACATGAACACGCAACAATAGTTGTTCGAAACGGACACGTTCTTGAGAGAAAATGATGTTTATTTAGCCACTTCTCCCTCACATCGTCATTTCCCCTGACATTTCCTGGTTTTCCTGACTGTGGCAACCCTGTGCACAGGATGCGAAATTAAGTGCCAATATATTAATGGCCAAAAAATAAAACCACTCATCTCCATTGCAATGTTTCAAAATTTCTGCTCCTATTTTATTTTTTGCCGAAATCAAGCCAAGTTTAAAGATTGAAATTTATACAGCATATTCTACTAACAGAGGAGAAATTAAGGAAGTTAATAGGGAATTACGTTGACTTATTTTCCAATGTAAAAATAAAATATGACAGGAAGTCTGCTTAGTCATAAAGGAAATTTGTGGTTCCCCACCTCCACTAACGACATACATTCCATATCAAAATTTCACGTAGAGTACAATGGGTAAATTGAATTTTTTTAAATTTAACTCATCAGTAAGAGAATAGCGTTTTTCGATTATGCAAATTTAAACTTTCCGCTCACATAAACGCTCAAGTCAAGACGCTTGAGTCAAATCGAACACTGAACTAATTTCAGTATGCTTTCCGATGGAAGAATTCTTTCTGTGTACAAAACATGTTACTCAGAAACTTCTAGTTCCACAGATTGAGAGGAAAAATATATTTTATTAGATTATTTTATTAGAATTATTTAGACCAAACACTGAGTTTATTTCAGTATATTTGTAAGGGAGAGGTTTGAGTTGATTGACTCAATTGTAAACTACAGGCTCATGATTCATAGATGACCTATTTTTTAAACTTATACTCAATTATGTTTTGAGTAAACTCATGATGAGAAAGTATCTTTGAGGAGTTGATTTCTTGTATTGTCTAGTTGCTCCAGGCACTCCATACTAAGTGTACGTAATTAAAAAATGAATAAATGCAAGAAATAATGGGTAAATAAACGGTCAACATTAATAGAGGGCTGTTATGAGGATACACCGTAATATTGATTCTCATCACTATTGGAACTTAAGAATTTCTTCGAGCTAATAAATGATAGACCTAAGTGTTGGACGTTTTTATTGACTTTTTTTATAGTTAAATTTATAAGGAATGATGACTGGTGAAGCTCTAGGTGGATGTCAGGCTACACATGACTCAGGATATCATTGAATTTTTCGCGCTTTTAGACCCAACTCAACACTGGAGTGCAAATGGTTAAGTGCAATGTGAACTTCATGAAAGCTGTTCTGCCAGTAATATTTATTGGAATGCTTGGCACTGTTAAAGTGAGAGGATCTCGCACCTAGCTTCTTGGTGATACAATTTGATAATACTCAATCATCATTTAAAATGCAAGATATTGTAAAGTTCCAAAACTCTAGAGTAGGTACCTGATCAAGTCTCAATCAAAGAAAAACATTAACTTTCATTGTTCTATTTGAAATTTTCTTCAGAGTCTACAAAATATGAGAAGAGCACTTTCATAAAGCATGTGCTAAGAATAAAAAATTGCCTGCGTGGTGAAAAATTATTTTCTACATCAATATAAGGCATTAATTTGCTATTCCAGTGCAAAATTTGTAGACACTATCTTTCTCTAACCAAAATTAAAATCACTGAAAGTTTTTCTGATTTTTTTTTCTCCCACAAAAAAAAAAAAAGGATGGGAGGAAAGATGTGATTAATTACAAATATTTAAGACAAAATAAATTTATTGAAGTGATTAAATAACAATCAACAAAACAAAAAAATTTCATTCCAAAATACAATACATTGACTAACATGATGCGAATGTAAAAACAGAGCTTTGACGTTGATGAAAATTTGACTATCCAGTGGTTTGAAACAAGTTGTTAAGATATAAATGGGGTTAAGATCCACTGTTGCTGAACAGTAAATGACTGTTTAGTTTGTAACTTTTAAAACTGAGCAGATGACCAGCGTTAATGTTGATTCTTTAAAGTATCTTTGACTTCTAGAATATATTACTTTAAATTTTCAAGATCAAGTCGAAGACTTTTGTTAAAGAATCAATACATTATCGACAGTAAATACATTGGTAAATACAATGAATTTTAATTAGATTTCCTCATTAAAGTGTATTGTTCTTCATAATTTCTGTGCTGCACCTCAGCTCAGTCAAATTGCAACAGAGCCTGATAAAAAAAATGATAAGAGCTGGAAAAGCGGTGGGAAAGCTCTTTTTCTAATAAAAAAAAGGATGGATGAGAGACAGTGTTCTTGTGATCGAGATTAGCTGACTGAACTAGGCAGAAATTCACTTAGCATGTCGAAATTACTTGATGATAAGTATAATTTTCTCTTTCAAAACAAAACCATATTAGTAAATAATTCTTTCGGACGAACGGGAGGAATTGCAAAAAGAAATGGAAAATTATTTGCACTATGTGCAAAATCTTTTTGACATGACAATTTTGAAAAATTGACCATAAATGCTCTAAAAAAATTATGGGAATTGTAACTTACCATTAAGAAAATGGCATCAAAAGTTAGGCCATATTAATTTTCGAGATCTACATCTGTTAAGATCAAAAATCTACTTTCAGGATTTCCAATTAGTAAATTGCAAATGTGATACATGTCTTCAAAGCAAGATATCAACTCCCAAGTTTCAGAATAATAGAAGAAGAGCTAGTAAACCATTTGAAATTATTCATACACACGTATATGGTCTAATAAATCCAGTTGGTTATGCAGGTCAAAAATCTTAATATCTAATTTGAAAAATAGAATGAAATTGTGAATCAACCACTGTACTAATTGCGAGGGGCGTTGGTTCATTTGAAAGGTGTTGTTCTCAATGCTTCGGGAAAACTATAAATTATTTTCTGGGGTTCGTCCCCGATTTTTAAATCCCTAAAAACTCATAAATTGGATGAGGGGAAGTGGGGGTTTTTTGTTTTTTGTTTTTCGGAAAAGTTTTGTTGCTACGCATCTTACTTTACTGTTTGCTGTCTTTTTATCAGCTGTTTTCATTCAACAATCATCATTAAGTGAGGTTACTTCCAACACTCAACTGCCATCAACTTACATTTTTCTTTTCCCGCGTTTTTTTTTTTTTTTTTTTACGGTTTTTCATGATTGGTTCCATCTTTTTCCTATTGCCAATTTTTCCTCATTAAGGCAATAACCTCCAAGTTTTTTTTCTCATTTCCGATCAGAACTTTTCACGCTGTTTCTTTTCAATGTGTATAAATATGTTTATTATTAATTTCCATTTTCATTTCATCCTTTTTCTTCTGATTTATTTTTTTTAATTTAAAAATTGAACTTTTCAGTTATGATTTTGTTAAAATAATAATAATTTTTACTAATTTTAATTTTAAATTTAACAGTTGTTATGAGTGAAATTTTCAATGACCGAGGCGGTCGTCCTCCAAAACGTGGTCGCGTTTTCCAGAATTCTTCGCATGTTCGTTTAGTGAAGCAAGAACTTAACTCTGTTATTAGTATAGAAAATCAAAGTTTCATTTCTTCATTTCGGAAGTATAAAATTGATGATCAGAACTTTGATGAAAATTTTGTTACCAAATTTTCAGTCGGTTCAATGAATATAATTTGTCATCATTGTGATGCTCGCCATTTTCAGGGTGAAATGTCCAATGGTCATTTTAATAACTGCTGCCAAAATGGCTTAATTTCTTTACCGAGTATTCGGACAAATACCGATTTGAAATCATTATTTTTATATTCTCCAAATTTCATAAAGCATATCAGAAATTATAATAGTGCTGTTGCTTTTGCCTCTTTCTCTGCAAATCGAATTGATATTCCGGGTGATGGACCTTATTGCTTTAAAGTTCAAGGATCCATATATAGGTAAGTTTATTTAATATTTACCGTTACGTAACGTACTTTTTTCAGTTTCTCAGTCCGTCCCTCCCTCCTTCCCACCCCTTAACGCATCCGGAATGCAGCTGCATTCCGGATACTGCATTTAAATCTTTCCTCCTCTGTTAGTTACTATTTGGACTTTGTCTATTCCGTTTTGTTTTTAAACATTTTAAAAATAAACAGTTCAGAGAAAATAATAAGACTTAAAATTCTGTTTAATAGTGTTGTTATTATTTTATTACTCATCTCTAAATTTTATTTTTTAATTTTAGATACATTTCTGACCTTTTGCCCCCCAATGAAGAATCTCCAGTTTACGGACAGCTGTATATAGTTGACACGTCTACATCTTTGAATGTTCGTACTGCACGCGACGAAAATAATGAATTAAAAGAAGAAATTCTTCTTTCGTTGGGTAATATTCTGTCTCATAATCCTTATTCAAACGTTTACAAAAAAGCATCGACAATGATCGACAATACTCAAAGTTGTCAAGATTTTAGCATACGATTCATTGATAACATTGCCATGGATAAAAGAACATCAAGTACTCCTTCTGCGGACGAAATTGCCGGTATTTTTGATTCATCCGAAGGAGAGCCTCCAGGGTACCGTCACGTAGTGGTCAACTTCAAGCACGGTGGTCCTAAACTTTTATCAGTCCTCAGTCCACACTGTGATCCGATGATATATCCCCTTCTATTTCCGTATGGAGAATCGGGATGGGATCCATCTTTGATTCATAATGGTCCTCGGAAGCAAAAGGAACGCAATAAACTTACAATGCGTCAATATGCCTGCCATAGGCTTGCTGTCAGAGAAGATTTTTCGGCGGTCTATCGGCGTTATTATTTGGGATTGAGCAGTCCCTCAGTCGGGAGTGTATTATTTGATGGCTTCCGTTTCTATGCCTGCGTTTCCTATTCTCTAACGACGATATTTGACGACGAAGTAATCGTGACGGTAAGTGTATTCTTGCAAATGCCTGCTTCATATCTCGCACTTTTGAATGAACAAATATAAAGAAATGTTACAACACTTACTCATGGGCTTTGTGTTTCAGGCTATGAATGACATCTGTGAAAAAGCACGAGCTGAATTAAATGTGGAGCCAGACACCAATCAACAGCTCTATTACCTTTCCTCGAATGACAGGCGTTGGATGACATCCCTTTTTGCAGCCATCAATGATGAACGCTTAATATTACATAATTATGATCTCTCAACGTCTGAAAATATGTATTTTCCTGTGGATCCGCCATCGGAATCCGTCACCAAAGCCGGTGTACTTAAAAAGATTCACGCGCCAATCAGAGGTGAAACTTTCTACGCAAACAGGTACCCTGATATGCCTTTGAGACAACTCAACGAGGAGGAGGAAGACGAGGAAGATATACCAACTGAGGAAACCCCCAGCGCCGAAGAATCGTCTTCCACTGGAGGTAACTGGAAATACAATCACTTTTTAGAAATAGTTTTACCCCATGGAACATGTATATAAAATGTTCCTTTTTTGTGTACGACGTAGAATTTAATTGAAGTTTCCATCGTGTTTCAGGTACTATCACAGCAGCACAACTCTAGGCGGCGTTAGCGAAACAAAGAGCAGATCTAGAAGCAAAGTTCCGGCAAATGACGAAAGACATGACGGCCGCAGCTCCCCGCGTTCGAAAACTAGGTAGACGACAAGAATACCAGCGTGTGCGGAGCCAACCACTTCATATTAAACCCCAGTCAACCAAAAGACAATACGCCTCACAGCCACCAGGAAAACAAGATGGTCCACAGACACGAGCGCCACAACGTAAGTTGGTATTTGCTCCACTCCTTCCATACCAATTTAAAGAAGAAAAGAAGAATGGCTTCATGTTTTTCAACATACAGCATGAAATGTTCACTTCTTGAGCTAATAGAAGCGAAACTTACATAAGACACAAACACGATATTAATTGTGTTTTGCTTTTTGGAATCAGCAACTAGAGCCCCGCTGCGTCCTAACCCAGAATGGGACGACGACTTTGATGAACTATGATTATTACAGGCTACGGTAATGATTTTTTCGACGTTTTTGAGTTTTCCACCAGAATTTTTGGATGGAAAATATTAAAATATGGCAAAAACGAATCAAGGACATTGTTCAATACACAATTCTGATTGAATAATTGACAAACTTCTTCTCCTTCTTCCAATTTTGAACGAGGTAAATATTACTTACTTTACTAATACCTCTCGTTTTTACTGGTTCCCTTTTTTTTTCTTTTCTTTTCTTTTTTAGATAACGATGTCAGAAGAAACTTTATACGACCTGTGGGTTCAAGATTTAGACAGAAAACTGGCAGACTTTCAAAATACGGCAAAAGATGAGAACAGAAAACCATCATCGACGAAAACTTCAGGTCCTTTGAACGTTAGGCGGTCTTCTGCTCGTCAATCTGGAAACTCGTCTGAAGGTATAAATGTTGAAAATACCAGTAATGAATCTGTTCAGACTCCTGAGTTTAGCTCTAATACAGATAAAAGTGAGAATTTAAAAGGCGAAAAAAAATCCAGAAAAGCAGCGAAACGTCCAAAAAATGAAAAATATTTGGCAGAAAAACGTAGGAAAAAAAGGGAAAAACAACAACATTATCGAGAAGCAGTGAAAAATGATCCTGTTCGCTATGAAGCGTCGAAACAATATGAAAGAGCTAGAAATGAAAAAAGGAAGAAGAGTGGAAAATTCAAAGCAGTAACAGATTTGAAAACCCGAGAGAAGCGAGCACAGCAAAAAAAATGGAGGGAGAATTCAAAACGCTATCGAAAAAAGAAAGCTACCGAAACAAATTTGCAGCTTATGTTGGCTGAAAACACCCCTCCGACGTCTCCAGAGGGAGATATTTTTATGGACTTTCAACATCCTGCACCTGGGCCCTCTGAGTCCTTGAGCCCCAACAATGAGTTATTGTGTGGCGGTGTTTCGAAGACTCGTAAACCAAACCCGTTTGATCCCGGCAAACCTCTTTTTTTGGTCTTTGACCAAGTGCAATTATTTAAGAACATTAGAAATAATTGGCTGAATGCCCCAAACCAGGTTCTCAAAATTCCTGAAGTCAGGCAAGTACCACTTTTAGACAAGCCCTTGCACACATCGAATCCTATCGAATTTGACAGTTCAAACTGCAATGTTGTCCGACTGGTGCCCAACGAAGTGACATTTCTTGAGGCAAAATTTGAAGACGTGAAAAATCTCTATCATGCTGAAGCAAATGCAGTCTTGAAGCTTGCACCTACGTTGACCCAAAAGGCTGTGTATCCATCCTCTGAGGAAAGACAGAATGTTTCATTGGTCAATGCTGTCTTTCAAGATTCAACAAGAGTAGCGCTTCAGACTTTGAAAAAGGACATTGTGCAGATATCAGACGACCCCATCATGTTCCTCCAAATTATTGGCAGATGATGGAAGATTTCGAAAGTCAAAAGTCCTGACAAAGGCAAGAGGCTCAATGACATGTGGTGTGAGCCGGTGATGGGGACCAAAGCTCAGAAGCTGAAATTTTTGAGAGACCTCCTGCTATTCCTTGAAATTTGGGAGCTTCCCGGACTCCCAAAAAAGACGGATAGAAGAGTGCTCCTTTTTCTGGCCAGCTATGCTACCAAGACCCTACAAAAGCTGAGGCATAAAGAGAAGGAGGTCTGCGCTGAATGCAGAGAAACACTTGTGACAAATAAACCTCTGGAGATTAAACGAGTGAAAGAGACTTATGAATATCTGAGCGGCTTGGATAGAGGAGGTCTGAACCGGCCGTCTGATTTTTCATTTCATTTTTGTATGGATTCCTTCAAATTGTTTCAGACCCTAATTTCCCAGAAGTATGAAAAGCAGTTTTTGAAATTGAACAACCAGCAAAAAGCTTTCAAAACTCTTGGAGTAAAATTATGTGAGCAAACTCTCAATGATATGCTTTTTTCTTGTGAGACTGATTCTTGCAATTTATCTTTGCAAAAAGTTGTTCAAAATTTTTTTGTTTAATTTCGTACTAAGATTTGTTTCCTGTGCCTAGCAATCATGTGGAGCTCAAATTTAAATAAAGTACTTGTGGAACGAGCAGTAAAATCTCAAGATATGTTTTATCTCTCCCTTTCATAAGGAAACTTTTATCGGCTTTGTGCGTGGAAAGAATCTCGAATTAGGGGTACCAGCAGTCATGAAATAAATCTTCAGTTATAGCCTTATGAAAAGATTTGCCCTTGACGGTCACAAACCCTTGAATAAAGCTTCCTTTCGTTAAACAGAAATATATGACGCAATCAAAGGTGAGTTTTTGAATTATTCATATTAACAGGCTAATGTCAGCAGATATGGCAAAAGTTACAATGCGCAGGTTATATTCATTAGACATCAGAATATTCACCTTGACTCCGATGAAAATAGCTGGTAATGAACAGTTGACAGATAACTCCGGCTGATACCGAAGAGTACCAAGAAGCAACTTCATCATTCTGAAAATGAAATACTCCTATGGTGCTTGATTTAATGACATCCCAATTAAGTATTATAAATTTAAATTATGTTTGACACCTCACACTTGCGATGTCCTGGTCCGGTACTAAGATGTGGTAGCCACTGATATTAATGGCAGGAGTAGAGAATGTTAACCTTAAAATCCAATGATAATTTGATCGGTGCCATCACTTAATAGATCCGTTGGATTCTAATGCTACTTTGTCTATCACACCTTCATAACAGAGGCATACTAGAGCTGCAGTCTGTTCTGCCCATCGCCTGTTTTTCTCCCTAGAATGAAAAACAAAGGATGATAACTTGACAAGGTCCAAGGAGATGTTTTGACAAAAGAAAAGCTAAATAGCATGGCAGCATCAAAATTCAATGGTATTAGAGATTATTAGTAAAAATATGATGAGAGACGATATCATAATTACAACAAAATAAAAGCTGGGTGGCTCAAAATTTGGATCTTCAGATTCTCTGGCCCTTCTGAGGAAATTTTCTGACTTTTAAACCAAAAATTCTTGGATCTTAAAATTCCCTAATCCTTTAGAGGGAATCCTCTCACTTGTACACACAACAAAAATGTTAGATCCTTAAATATTTGCTGACACTCTCTTGACCCTTCATAAGAAATTTCCTGGCTTTACAACATAACAACTGTCCTGCATATTTCGTCTCTTCTCGGATGTATCTCGATTTCTAAGTGAGCTTGGTGCAACATTTAAGCAGAGTTTGAGACAAAATCAACGTTTTTAGAAAACTCCCTTTTTTGAAGATACCGTCTCATTCCCGAACAGTTCTCATACTCTAGTGTGTCATCAGTCAATAGTTCCACTAACTGCCATCAATTCTGTTCCTGAATGTCAACATCTATGTCAGTGTCAAGCAGGAAATCAGTCTATACAGCCCAGTTTTTAAGCCTGTCTTCATAATCACCATAAAAATGGGAATTGCACTCAGCTCCGATCATTGGCGATTTCAAAAGAAGGTTTTTTCATGAGTTCAGGCCATAAAAAATCTGCAAAAATTGCTGAAAGCTAAGCTCAATTAGTACTTTCAGAAAATAGATTTAAAAAAATGTCACTAACCCATTATTACAATAGATACTTCGAGACTAACTTCATTAAAAATAATCAGCATTTCAATTTTTCAGAATAAACACCGGAATCTTCAATTTAGTATGGGTGGAGGTGTATCAGTGATGCTTAGAAAAGGTAGAGGATTTAGGGTTTTCTTCTATTCTGAGCACTTGGTTTGGTCAAATTTTTTAAACACTGATTGTCAAACAAAAAAATGTTACATTCTAGATCTTGATTGTGCTGCAATCAGTGTACCTAATGCAGTATGTATGTAAAGCGGTGGTTTGTGTCAATTCTGGCCACAGATTTAAGTTTCATTCCTATCATTTCCAGCACAATTCGCTGTTTCCCTCACAAAAAACATAAATACATTTCAATGTTGCCAAATTTACCCTCGCGAATTGAATTTTCACCAGGACAATCATAGGCATTTCTAACTGAAAATTAAACTGATTTTTCATCTAATATCAAACAAAAACCAAAATAAATTTGGACAAAAATTGCACAGGTACATTCTTGAAAAAAATTGAATTGTTTGAGTCGATTTTGAAACCTTTGAATGAAGTTACAAAAGACATAAAAAACGGAGCACTCGTTTCTAATAACTTGGGAGAGAAGTGAAGCCGCCTTAGCACTCTGTGCTTGTGTGAGTGTGTAAATAAGCGCAGAAATTCATGGCAGCAAACAGAAATGTAATTTGAACTTTTCCTCTTGATTTTGGCACATTTCTTGCTCTAAACTTGTTTTAAATGCCTTAAACGAGCGAATCAATAACATTGGGACGGTGACTTTTTATAATAAACCTACTTTGGCTCGGTAACAAACAAGGATCTCAGATAAAGTTAGGGTTTCTGTTGTTCATGGTGAGCTTGCCGGTCCAAACAGGCCATAACAGTCCTAGATGATCGTTACTCCCAAATGAGATTAATCAGTCGATGATGGACCAAAAATAATCTATAGTTAAAGAAATATATGTGGGTAAGTGAATTTGAGCAAAAATCAACCTAGAATACTTGGTTTAAGCATTTTTATTCCGTTGCTGCTCATTATTTGAATTTCAAACTTGTCCTGATTTTACCGCCAATCCTCTAGCTAATCGGAGAGGTGGCTTCATTTTTTTCTTTTAGAGCTCCGTCTTTGTGTCTTTGTAAGTTACGTTTCTTTGTTTGGGAAACAACGATTTGACACTTGCCTGTCAATATCATACAGTGATGGTAAAAATGAGAACCAAAAAAAGTGAAAACTACATTTGAACCAGCTTAGAAACTTACCAATATGAAGATGAATATTTTTGATTGTTGAAGACAACAATGGACTTGAACAGTTTGTCCGACTGAGATGAAATATATTTGGGTTGTTCAAGTCCTTTTCTTCGAGCATATACCATGAGCCGTGTTTTTGGAAGATCACTATCTGCTGGGTACAGGTTTCGAATGAAAGCACATCTCAATTCTTTGGTATCATCATCAGAGTTACTGTCATCCGTAATAACTTTTCGGCGTTTTGTTTCATTTATTGGCTTCACCTCCCATCGGTCGAGGATTCCTTTTGCACGGTATTCCGCTTCTTTCAATCTGTAATAATTGTCCAAACCCCAAACAGCACTGGAAAATAAATAAAATGACAATAATGAAGGGTTTTAAATAGAGGCATGTGATTCATATTATTACCTTTCAGCCAAAGTATCACAAGCACCATATACTTTTAGACAATATGTTGCGAAATATCTTGATACTGTTTCACTTCTTTCTTGAAAACTTTAGCGTATACTTTCATGAAAATTTCAGGGATTAATCTTGGGGGCGGAAGAAATATTAGGTAAAATTTTTAACCGATTATACTCATTGATTGTTTCATGAAAAATCGGCCTAGTTAGAAAAGTTTTGCAACATAGGTCCTAAGACTGAATGGCGCTTGTGATGTGGGGACAGCTGCCCCACCTTAGATTGAAAGACATCCATGTGTATGAAAGTAGGTGCAATTCAACAGCTAGAGCTAGGGTCTAATGAATCTTAAAATTATTATAATTCCTATTCTAATGTTGCTCATAATCGATCTTCAATCAATTCTTTATTTACAAATTTTGATTAATTGATGGATTAATCAAATTCTAGTGTGAAATTGTTACCCCAGGCACCATTCTCTCGGATGTACTTCCATTGCAACGTTTAAAATTCTTGGATTATATTTCCCTTATTTGAAGCGAAACAAACCACAACATCTCCCAGGGATTTTTATTGAATATTTTTGAATGAGTGAAGAAAATTCTATCATTCAAAACTTGTCAGAAAATCTAATGGTAAATAAGTTTTCTTGTAAAAAAATAATACCCGGACACAGAGCAGAAATTTGCAATATTCCAGTAGCAGATGAGCATGTTTCAATGGAGAATTTGCAAGGGTCTGAAATTTGATGAATTTCCTGTTTAAGTGGAATCCTCTGAGTGAACTGAACACGAAGATACCCTTGATTCATAAATTGAGCAATTATTAGAGGAGATATGACAAAATAACCGATTCTGCTAAAATACATGTGTTTAAATGGGAAATGCCGCCAGATGACGTCACAAGGCGGCACATTTTCTCACATTTAAATCAATTTTTCTCCAATTTCCCATGTCAGAAAAAAATTATGAAAAATATTGCGAACTCAGCTCATTAGGCACTTTCAGATGAAGCAATAAAAAAATTGCGTGCAAATTCTCCATTAGAGTCATATCTATGCTTAAATAACCACCTTCCAGAAGATAAAATCAATCGAATCCTCAGGTAAGTATCCATCATTTAACATCCAGACCTGACAGACTAAACACAAAATAAGACAGTGTACCTAATTTGCTCCAAAGTCTGTGCTTTCAGTAAGGCCTTCCCCTCTTCCGTTTCTTGTAAATCCTGCAGCATGTTCTGGATGCAGTATTTACAGTTGGCTGGAGCATTATCGTAGTCAATGGCATAATGCAAATAGGCTTTGATGACATCAGTCAATGGAAGTTTTCCCTCTGGCCGAAAAATGGAGCAGTTCCATTCGGCAGCTCTGGCCACCATGACACTTGAGCAGCCTGTAGCAATCTTGAATTTCTCAAAATCTGAGTAATTCTCTATTTCTTTGGAGCCGCCACTAAAGATTCAACAAATTAAAAAAATGAGAAAGTGCAAGTCACCCTTAAAAAGTACATTAAATCACAAAATCAACTGAGTTGCATGCAATTATAGACGGTCTATGGATATTCTTCTGAAAAAAATTAAGTGATTTTATTAATCTTCTAATGCGATCCTTTACTTTTTTCTTTCTGGGACTCATTTTGTGAGAAAATTAAATTTGAAAGGACAAATGCACTTGCGGCGATGCCGGCTCTTCACAAGTGCTCTCCATGCTTGCAGAGCACGGAGCAGGTCTTTTTGCAAGAGCTTTGGTACATTCAAATGCACTTTTCTTGAAAACTAAGACTCGGAGAAAAAAATTGGTATGAACCATTTACCGAGATTACTTTACTTCCAAGGCACTAATGCCCTAAATATAGCACCCTCAAGGCCTAAAAAACCAAGTTTTATGCCTTAGACGATCCAAAATCCCCTGAGATCTCCCACTAACTTGACATTTCAATTATTTTGCAGCCATAGAAGAAATAATCGCCAACAATTATGGAGAGTAGCTGTTTCTGGTTGGATTTGGTCAATAACCACGGCCAAAATTCAGAAAAAAACGATTTCCTTGAAAATCGGAGGTCCTACTAGTGGCAATTTTTGATAACAACATTAAAGAAGAGAAAGGTCTAATTTTGACCTGTGGAATATGCTCCTGCAGGGGTGCAAAATGTTCTGGATCACGAGATCATGATCGCGTGGCCGCTCACGTGAAAATTGGGGTAGGCTGTAAAAACTTGGGCAGCCTTTTTATACCCCCTAGTTTTTGGAGAAAAAACAGGGAAGTACATTATTACTTGTGTTAGATGCCTATTACGCGTGCTGCTTTTGGGGAAGGAAACTATCAAGCGAGTTGTTTTACTTGCTGGAAGTCTTTCAAACGCTCTGCTTGTGGGGATTGATACTTTTAAGCATGCTGCTTTTAGGGAAGGAAACTTTTAAGCGCATTGCTTTAAAGGAAGGTAACTTTTAAGTGCGCTGTTTTATATTCTGGAAGTCTTACAAACGTACTACTTATGGGTAAGGAAGCTGTTAAGCGCGCTGTTTTATGTAGAGGCGCAATTCTAGCAAAACAGCAAATTTTGGGGAAGGCAAATTATAAATTGGGGAAGGCTAACTTTTTGCACCCCTGTGCTCTTGCAGTAAGGCCGTTTAACCCTGGGATACCCTGAATTGAATTTTATAGTTGTTGTATTGTGAAATTGTTGTGTATTGCATTGCATATTTCCACTGAAACAAGAAACTTATCCATCAATTAAAATTCTGGCTCCTCAGCTTGCGTCTCGCCAGAAAGATTGAGAAGTAAGACAAGAATTTTTAAAAATAGCATGGCTCTGACAGGCTTTGTTAGCAGGAAGTCCAGTTTTTCTCTTGGAGTTAAATGTCTATATGCTACACTTTTAAAACTCACTTTGCAATGAGAGGGACAGGCACAACTTCGCTCACTTTTTTGATGAAGTCATTCCGATTGCTATGCTGAGGTCTCTCATGACGCATTCTTCCATGAACTGCAAGAGCCGCAATGCCGCATTCACTAAGTTTTTTGCTCAGCTCCACAGTTTCTTCAATCGTATCCAAGACTCGAATCTTGCAAGTTACCGGTATTGCTAGGTTTCTGACTAGATTTTTTAAGATACTACATGCTTTGTCAGGATTTGAGAGCAGAGCAGCTCCCATTCCACCTTTGATTGAAAATTCTTTAGGGCAGCCCATGTTAACGTCAACACCAGCAACATCATTTTCTCTGCAAGTAGAAATAAAATTAGCCATGTGTCTTTCTTCTTTCATAGCCTCATTATTACATATAAGAAAGAAATTAAAAAAAAAAACACGATTAATATTGAGGAACTATTGAAGAACAGTTGAATTTAATAACCATGAGTGATTTCAAAAAGCTAAATTCCTATGTCAGAATGAAAGAATAAACTCTGTAACAAATGATTCTGAACTGACAATGAGTAGTAACCATTTAAAAAGGATTTGAGGATCTAGGACTCCCAGAGAAGCTTCTGTCAATAGTGACTCACCAGTACTGTAAGTGGACAGTGCCTTAACACATTACAGTCACCATTCCAGTAAATTCATTTTGCTGATGGCAGCTTGTTGTTGATACCCACATAATTTGTGATTTTATCACAGCGTAAATTCACTCTTTTATTGCAAGGAACTGATCTCAGATAAGACTAAGCCAAAGAATAGGTCATCATGCTATCAGGTAGCAAAATCATCACTGAAAAGTTCACTGAAGAAATTAAATGGGAAGGCAATGAATATTAGAGAAGCTACCAAATTGTGCATACATTATTAGTTCAATCGAATTTAATGATCTTGAAATTCATTATCTTGCTATGGCCTCTACCAACCACATATAAGCATTTCATTCATTTGGTGCAACAATATTTCCTTGAGGAAACGTTTTAAAATTGTTTATCCTTAGTTTTAATCTCTCTCAATACCAGTCAACTTCTCAATCAGGAAAACTTGCTATCATTAGTATCACTCAATGAATCAATCGATTTTTCTTTCTAATCGCATTCGCTTTTATAGCTAAGAACTGATCTCAGATAAGACTAAGCCAAAGAATAGGTCATCATGCTATCAGGCAGCAAAATCATCACTGAAAAGTTCACTGAAGAAATTAAATGGGAATGCAATGAATAATTAGAGAAGCTACCAAATTGTGCATACATTAGTAGTTCAAGCGGACTTAATAATCTTTAAATTCATTATCTAGCTATGGCCTCTACAAACTATACATAAACATTTCTTTCATTTGGTGCCACAATATTTCCTTGAGGAAACGTTTTTAATTTGTCCATCCTCAGTTTTAATCTCTCTTAATACCAGTCAACGTCTCACTCAGGACAACTTGCTATCGTTAGTATCACTCAAGGAATCAATTGATTTTTCTTTCTCATCGCATTCAATGCACCGAAGAAATGCAGAATCTAGTTTTGCTTAGTATCTCTAAAAAAACAGTGTATAAGATCCGGGGTTGCGGAATTTTGGAAGCTTCCACATTTTTACACACCTACCTGCCTGCCGGCGTTCCACAAAGTATCTGACGGATCTTAGGTATAAGTGATGACCATATTTTTCTTTTTTTCTTTGGTTCTTAACCTTAGACACTTAAGATTTTCCTTCCTTTCACTGTTTTAGAGCTCTTCCAAATTTTTTTCAATTAAGTAACAAAAGCTGAGTTAGAGAACTTTTAGCATCCCTGCCTCAGCATATGGACAGATTTGGTCTTGAGTTCCTATTCTGGAGAAAAAACATACTGTTATGATACTCACAGAAGTTTGGCTGCCTTTAATGCTCGATCAGGATCACTGGTCCCAAGTTGAAGAATAACTTTGCTCCTTTCCTTAGCACAAGTTCGGAAGACAATGGTCCCGTCTGAACGATCGATGAAATCAACCGTTTTCAAAACATCTAGAAAAATGGCAAAATAATTTAACTGTCATATTGTGTGAAAAATGGATAGGTTTTCTAGATCAATAATTGAATACTAGTTACAACTTTATCATAAAGGTAAGAAACACATTGACAATTGATAACTGATGTATTCTACTGAGCTTTCTAATTCTATCCCATGTGCTCATGGCGGTGTCGTCAGAAAAGTGAACCATTGTTCACTATCGGTTTGAATTGCAGGCAATCGCAGATGACAAATTTAGGCCTCCGCACAAAGCGGCGTTCCAAACTATACACCTTGAACACATTCGTCTCATGATCACATCATAAAAAAACTACTTATCAATTGTGATTCGCAACTTTTAAGTGGTTGTGATTTCTGTGTGGCTAAAAATTAAAGTGTTACAAGGTTTGAAAGTATTAAAAATTTATCTAAGCTTGTGCTCTTGCTTCTGCAAGAATCCGTTCTTTAATGTGGATAGTAATGATCGAAAACGTTTGCAAACCGAAAGTATACCGTCAACTTAGCTGACATCACTTTATATTGTGTAGTAGATGAGAGAGTCAAGCTGGTGGATTTTCTGTTACAGTCTGATAGTGCGTAAACTTCTTTGGCTTGGACTTCACTATATATTATCTCTTAATGGGTCTAAATCAGCGCAACTATCTAGACAGCTTTGCACATGCGTATGGACAGCACCTTTGATAAGGGCACCGACTACCTACAATCGAAGGAATACGGAAAATGTATGAGCCTATCTTACCATTAACTCTGCGATTACATCGCAATAACTTGTGGTCGATAATTTCTTCAGAATAGACAAGATCTGCACCATAGTCGATAGAAAGTAATCTAATGGGTAATGTGCCTATTCGAACCATAGGAGCTAGAATCAGCTTGTTCCTATAATCAATGGTGTTCCCATTATTTGATAGCATTTTTTTCTAGAATCTTCAGTGTGCTATACTATAAGTGCGGCAAAGTGAATCAAATATTTAAGGAACACGTGTTCGAGTTCGGTACCGAGGCTTAGCCATGAGCACCGCAGTTCGTGGAAACCCAGTCTAGGAGGAACCAGAGTGTAAAGAGAGGAAACGATTGCTCGAAGGAAAAGATTCGGATTTTGCAGTATACGACTCAGATAATTACAATGAACAAAAAAATTTTAAATACACTTGGAAATTGGAATAATTTTAACCACACGCGTGCACTATCACCATCTTAACTAGAGGTAAACAATACAAAAACATGGTTGAAACAAGGAGGAGTACGCATTCGCCATTCGCCCATTTGTAAGCCATGTTGATGACGCTTGAGTGGCGAACTCGAGTGGCGCGAAGTTTGAATTGACGCTTCTGGTGCAAGCTGTGCGACAGAATTTCACATAAATTTTACGAGCCGCCCTGCGCCGCCGTCCGCAGCGTGCATGGCCCACGATCCGCCTCTCATTATTAAACTTCATCTAGCGTTGAGAGTTCACCAATTACTTCACACGACCAGTAAGCAATTTTAAAAGTCGAAAATTTAAAAAAAAATTTAAAAAAACAAACAAACAAACAAAATACTAATATACTAGTATACGAGTTTCTCCGTCAGGGAGCTCTCCCGCAAGAAATCGTTCACCACCCCCCGCCCGCCGGGAGAGCCGCGGCGTGCTGCCTGCGCGAAGACGCCTACAAACCTAAGTGGATACTTCACGCATTGCGCAATGCTTGAAGTATCCACTTAGGTTTGTAGGCGTCAGTGCGCGTTTCGAGCTATAGCACATCGTCGTTGCGCCGCAGCGTGCCATAAACTTGCCCACAATCAATAGGTCAGGGTGTTAAAATGTAGGCAATTTGACATCAAATTCGAAATTAGCGACTCAAGGAACACCGCGCGGTTACCAAACTTTCGTGATCTTTCAGTCATTAGCCCAGTACCACATGTGCATCCGTGTGCAGTTTCGTGGGTAGATAGATAGACAACATATTTGTCTAGGCGCCTGGTAGCTAAAAATGAGGCTACCTGGAATTTTGGGTACACAGCGATTTTTTTGGCTTACATAATGTTTCTTGGGTCGCTGAATCCGAATCTGAAGTTTCCTACCGCGTATCTGGTGAGCATTTTCCGCCATTTTGAAAAAATGGCCTAAAAAGGCCTTTTTTGTGGTTTTTTTTTATGTAGCGGCTACGCATGAGAAAAAATCCCGGATTTAGCTAATGTTTTGAATGGCTCACAAAATTTGGAAGAAAATGGTGTATACATATGCTAGGTTTGCTTAAAAATCATCCACGATCTGTCATCATACGATCATCCACAATCATCCATCAAACCACATCCCATGGCGTGAAAAAGTGTGACGAAATTGATAGCCCCATCGAAACGGCAATAGAGGGGAATCGTAACTTCATCATCAGTTCCATTCGATCTGATATCAATTATTCACGGCTTCGAATTGCTATTCTCGGCCGACAAGCTGAATTTTTATTCCGAGACCAAGAACGAGGTGTCAAGGATGCGACCTCCTGTGGTTTACCCTGGTCGGTCTGAAAATTTTGGATCCACAATTTTGCAATTTTGCAAAATATTATATCGTATTTATTATATAGACGCCATTATATTTTTATGACGTGAATATTCGTTTGATATGTGTTTTGTGAGACAAGTGATCTCCCTGAGTTTCGGTCTGGTTGCGGCGTGTGCTGAAATCGCGGGATATGAGAGCTTGCGAGGTTTGGCGCGGGCGGTTGACTACCTCCCCGAGATAGTCGAAACTAATCAGGACTGCTCCTTCTTACCTCGCTTATTCGAGGAACTGGTCCCTACGCAATTCCAACTCGTACACGTGAGTTACTCCTCCGTTAAAAGAATTTATAGACATGATATACATAGAAATATAGATTAAGAATTTTAGCAACACAAAACATATAATTCCTGATTGATTGATCGTGTCTAGAGTCACTACTTTTGGTTGGACACTGTGCTTTCCAAAAAAGCGATAGAGATATTCACTCGTGCGCAAAGAAATGCCCAGTCGCGATGGTTCTCGCGAAATTTCTATCACCTCAGATACGATGGTATGGTGAAACATTTTTTTTCGATGGAGAGGAAGGGATCGTGGGATGTAAAGGTCAAAAAGGTATAATGAATCGCAGAAATTAACTCTTTTAAGAAGAAATAGATAACAAGGTAGGAGTGAATATGAGGGCTAGATCCTTTAATGATTGATTGAAATCGCACAACTCATTGTCAGTCGTGGTCAAGGATATATCCGCCAAAGTCATTGTGTTTTTCATTTTGAGTCGGTCGAGTTACACGGCATATTTGTAAATTGTGATTTTTGATGTAAATTTGATCACTCTCGCAGTTTTTAAAGGCAAAACTTCATAAAAATTCTCATTTACCTCCGAGTTAAATTAAACTTCATATAATGTGATTCACTCATCTTCTTCGCAAAAGAATCCGCGATCGGGAGGCATCGATACACCAGACAAATGCTGGCATGAGCCATCGCCAATTTTTTCTTTATTAAAAAAAGGTCTAAATGAGAGCCCTCGATCACCAGCCATCAGGCATCGTATCTGGTCGAATTGACTTGAACGTAATTATTTTGCGCCCAACATTGAATCCAAACTACGCGCCTCACATTTTTTGGATAGGCAACTAATATTGCATTTGTAGTAGGAAAGTGTATGGTATACGGCGTAAAACGAAGGCGAATGGGCCTGTTGCAAACTTTTGCTAGAGCAAAAATAAGAGTTGTTTCTTGTAGATAATGCCTCAAAAATCACGATGAGCGCATCGGCAAAGTCTGAAATGCACTCATAACTTCACAATCTGCGTAAGAAATTTGCGTTTTTTTAAGCTTCCCGCTTCAAAAACGATACTACGGCACAGGTGAACATTTTGTTAGAGGAGTCGCTCCATCGTCGGCGATATTCATCATGGCCGACGCTTGCACGCAGTTCCGCGCGTAATTCAAGGAGAGTTCAAGGTCAATCAATTCGGGCGTGGAAAATATGAACGTTAACACACCGATTGTTATCTGGTCTAATCCAGTTCAGGTGTTATCTCGTCCCATCAAACGTGTTTTGGCGGATTGGCGTCGGCTATGATGATTATTGGCGACGATGGAACGACTCCTCTTACAAAATGTTCACCTGTGCCGTAGTATCGTTTTTGAAGCGGGAAGCTCAAAAAACCGCAAATTTCTTACGCAGATTGTGGAGTTATGAGTGCATTTCAGAGTTTGCCGATGCGCTCATCGTGATTTTTGAGGCATTATCTATAAGAGACAACTCTTAGTTTTGCTTTAGCAAAAGTTTGCAACAGGCCCATTGTTGAGTTCAACTAATACCTTATCCTACGCGATCAGTTCCGGCCACGTATCCTGATTTCTTGTTAAATTTAACATTTAATGAGATAACTTCTTATATATCCTCTTAATTTTGTTGTGAGTAGGTAGTGCCGGATTTCTGAATTCCTTTTCCCGGTGTGAGATTGCTTTAAGCAACTTGTAAGGGCAGGTTTGACTCAAACCTCCCCTCACGAATGAGGTATTAGTTGAACTCAACGATTCTCCTTCGTTTCACACCGTATATCATAAACTTCCCTATACTAGAACTCAAACTGTCTAAGGGTACTAAAGCTAAAAAGGGACCTAGGTGAGGACCTACGAAACATTTAAGATAATTTGAGCATCTCGTGACATCTTTAGTATGCTTAGTTGGACCGCTTTAAACAGAAAGGAACCAGGCCACATCAGCTATTGCCAAATTTATAAGGGAATTTCATTTTTCACGAGAGAGCGTCTGTGCATGTTCCTTTGAAAATTTTAAGGAATTTGCCTTGTATTATGGAGAAAATTCACTGACATTTGCACAAAAATCCGCACAACCGTTTTCATGTAAAAAATTAAATTGCCCGATTGGCAATAGCTGATGTGGCTTGTTTTCCTTTCTGTTTAACGCGGTCCATTTCATACTTCTTGTCTCTTTTTTTAAATTATGAAATCGAGAGAGTAAAAAAATGTACAGGCTCTCTCGTTGTCTTCAGTTAGCAGTGTTTTTATTTACTTTTTTATATTTTAATGCCTGCATGAAGTTAACCTCAGAATGAGCAACGGTAATAAGGTAAGTATAAGGTAAGTCCACGGTAAGTTTGTTGCCTATGTGGCAAAATTGAAGGCGACTCTCGATTGGACAATATCCCGCACCAATCGGTTTATACACATCGCCCATTGGTTCTGGCGAACTTAAACATATTTGCACCAGTGTTTGGGATATTTCTTGTGGCTTTTGAATTCTTCAGTACCGTGCAAGGTGCAATGCATGTAAGTTCAAAGTTCTGGATGAATGAGAGCTGAAAACCTGAGTGGGTGTTTCGTACAAGTCAAAAAAACCATTTTAGTTCTATTTCAAGTGAAAGTCTTTTGATTTCAAATCACTCGCGATTTCATGGGGTCTGCTCAGCAACTGACCGATTTAAAGCTGGAGACTTCATCCACTTTCATCGAGAGTCTTTCAAAACCGCGTAAAGGCTGCGAAACCCTTAACTACAAATAGGTACGTCTATTAAGGAGGTAAAACCTACAATTTTCGCACGATCCGATTGTTGGGCCGAGGACTGCTTCGATGAATCTGCTCTTTGTTTCTTAGCTAAAGTTCTATTTTTCCGAATAAAGTCCATTCTCGTGTGGTCCGTAGATGCAATGGAAATACATATGTAACAAGGCTCATCTTGAATGATTGTCTTACCCCCTTTTTCTGCTAAAGCAAAATGCCTCCACAAACTTTGACTCATGTAAATGTAGCTGCAGTTTCAGGGCAGTAAGGGATGCAGATGGCACTCTTGGGAAATTTTATTCAAGGGTCTGACCGTGGCAGACGCCGTCTGACGAGCGACCTCTGCTTCGCGCCTTGATAAAACTCACCCCCAAATAAGCTCAAGGTTGATGATCAATTTCGTAGGCGACAGTTTGGGCCATGACCCCTGAATGAGAAAAACCGTATTCGAAGAGCATGAAGCGTTCATAGACGTATCGGGAGCAACTTTCTGCGGGTGGCGGTCAGTGGCGTGGCGTGCTTTGCGATATATCGATTGAAATGCCATTTAAGCCTATGGAAAAGGATCGAAAAACAAGGTGTTCTCAATGAACACCTTAAAAAGCGATTCTTTACCATACCATGATGAGAGATTATCGATAATCGATCATTTACGTCTCGCCACAACTGGCGGTTGCTCTGGCTCCCACTTTTCAAATTGGAGTAAAGGTCTTAAATAAAAAGCAAAGGGAGCTTTCAGAGGGTCTCGCCTGGATCATTTAAAAAAATTGGCCGCTTTTTTAAAAGCATTTTGATGATACTGTTGAACTTTAGCCGTATGCAAACTCAACGTTTAACTCTACCAGTAGTCTATTTGTATTTTTAATAGTCTCAATATTTCTTCTTTTTTGTAATTTAAGTTTTTGATTTATTAAACAATTCTGCAACATTGAGGTATTGTTTTTCTCTATCTTTAAAATGAGGATATGTACCGGCTATAAGACGTTATACGTTTCATTTTGAACATTTTTTTTCTTGGGGGGGCGGGGTGGTCAGGCCCGGACTTAAGACCTGTGCAGGGCGTGCGGCGCACACGGGCGCCAGCCTTTGGGGGGCGCCACGAAAGAAGAAGAGAGGGAAAAAAGGGGGAAAAGGAAAAGGGAAAAAAGGGAAGAAAGGACAAGGGGAAAAAAGGAAAAGGAATCAAGGTTGGGCAGTGAAAGCAAGGAAGAAGGGGGGAAATGGAAGGAAAGAGGAGGCAAGAAAAGTGAAAAGAGAGTCCGCGAGAAAGGGGGGGGGCATAAAAACCATAGACAAAATATAAAGATAATTGCCGTCTAAAGGTAAATTTTCAGGACAAAAACTCCACCTGGTCCATAGACGGTATCAGGCGCCCCTTGACCCTAAATTTGCGGCTGTACAGAAATACAAGAGGAGGCATGTATTAAGGGGGCGCCATAAATCCATCGAACAGGAGCCGACATGGCATTTTAGGCCACGTCCGCCATCTTGGAATTTTCAAAAATCGATTAAAAATCGAGTTTCCCGTCGAAAAGTACCCCTGATCTCGCGGTTCACAAAGCTCTAACGAACAGAAACGGAGGCCAGAACCGGGGCTCATTTTAGGCCACATCCAATATTTTGGAGTTGAGAATTTTAAAAAATTGACTAAAAATTCGAGTTTTCCGTTGAAAAATACCATGTGATACCGCGTTCCACAAGACTCGAACAAACAGAAACCGAGATAGCATTTTAGCCCACGTCCGCCGTCTTGAATTTGAGAATTTTAAAAAATGGACTAAAAATTCGAGTTTCCCGTCGAAAAATACCTCCTGACACCGAATTTCAGAAAAATCCATTAAACAGGGGCCGAGATAGCATTTTAAGCCTTTTCGGATTTTCGAATTTTGAATTTTTTGAATTTTGACAGATTTTGATTTAAAACACGTGATCCCCAAAATCGAAGTTTAGATTCGGATTTCTCGTAAAAAAATCGATGCGATTTCATGTATCATACCCTGACACCGAATTTCAGGAGAATCCATCGAACAGGAGCCGAGATGGCATTTTAAGCCACTTCAGTCATTTCGGATTTTCGAAGTTGAAAATTTTTACTTAAAACGCGTGATACCCAAAATCAAAGTTTAGATTCGGTTTCCTCGTAAAAAATCGATGCGATTTCATGTATCATACCCTGACACCGAATTTCAGGAAAATCCATCGAACATGCAGGAGCCGAGATGGCATTTTAAGCCACGTCAGTCATTTAAGATTTTCGAATTTGGAAAATTTGACTTAAAACGCGTGATACCCAAAATCGAAGTTCAGATTCGGATTCCTCGTTAAAAATTGATACAATTTCATGTATCATACTCGAGCATAGCGTGAAGGAAAGAGACGTAACGTAGGCATACTGATTCGAGCATATGAATGCAACGTGGCAACATGGGTAGTGCTCAGTGGGTCAGCGGAGGAGGAAGAATAAGAATTTATCGTGAGAAATTCCTCGCGACGAAACCGAACGCTTAGCCGGCGCTTAGCGGCGCCTCCCCGTTCGGTTTCACTCGGGCGACAGGCGGCGGCGTAGTTCAAAAGGGTAGTATGACAGAATCTATACGCGTCGTTAAACCTTTTTCCTTCACGCTATTTTAACATATGATACATGAAATCTCATCAATTTTTCACGAGGAATCCGAATCTGAGCTTAGATTTTGGATATTACGCGTTTTAATCTATTTAAAATCGTAAGAGAATTTAAAGAATTGTCCTTGAAAATTGATCACACATTAGTGTTTTTTTACGTCATTAAACCTCTTTCCTTCACGCTATTCTAACATATGATGCATAAAATCTCATCAATTTTTCACGAGGAATCCGAATCTGAGCTTAGATTTTGGATATTACGCGTTTTAATCTATTTAAAATCGTAGGAGAAATTACAGAATTGTCCTTGAAAATTGATCACACATCAGTGTTTTTTTTCTACGTCATTAAACCTCTTTCCTTCACGCTATTCTAACATATGTTGCATAAAATCTCTTCAATTTTTCACGAGGAATCCGAATCTGAGCTTAGATTTTGGATATGACGCGTTTTAATCTATTTAAAATCGTAGGAGAAATTACAGAATTGTCCTTGAAAATTGATCACACATTAGTGATTTTTTACCCCGTTTTTCTTCTACGTTCACGTAATGAAAGTAGACCAACAGTTGACTCATCGACTAGTCTAGCCTAACCCCCCAGAATCGGTCTAAAGGGCGTACGATTTTATCAGATAAGATGTGCGGTCCTAGTTTCCGGGCAATTGCGGTTTGATGGAAGCTGCGATGAGGAGAAACGGAAGATATGCGAAACTCGGGCGGATATTAAGTGAGAAACCAGGTAGGGGAAAGGCTTTCTTCCCGAAAAGTTAGTGCTCGGGCCAACTTACATGGTCACTGGAGCATTGTATAGCAGGTTGTGGGAAACTATTTTTTTGCAGCAACAACCAATTGGATCGCATTTTGCAAAAAGGAACTAAGAGCATTTCAATGTTGCTGGGATTGTGCAACTTAGGAGCAATCTTTGCAAAAAGTAAACTTTGCGACGGTAATTTTCGTCTTGAATTCATAGCTTATTAGGAGTAGAGGTGAAACTAGTTTAGATGATCGTTTATGTTTGCAAGGTTACCGACATTGGAATGCTCTTGGTGGTAGATAATACAATTTCAAACTCTACGTGAGAGGTAGCACGGCCAGGCCCCTCTGCTCCCCCTGTAGCATAGAATTATCCGTTATTCTGAAATATTAAACTTTGCATAGGTATATACTTCAAATGTAAGGTCATAATGGTAGTATGCAGAAACCCTTAATAATGTGCATGTATTCCTTTAAAGTCTGTATTTGATGTTGCAACCAACCTGTATTAATCAGAGGCAAACCGACGACGCCTTTACGAAAATACCATAAAAAAAAAATTAAAAAAAAAAAATAAAAAAAAAAATAAAATAAAATTAAAAAAATAAAGATAAAAAAAATTAAAAATAGGGCAACAAGGCTAAAATTTCCGCGAACTTAAAGTTTTGCGAAAATAGCGTAACATTAATCATTTAAAAGGAACCGTTTTCGATATTTATACGTGGCTGCTATACATTCCTAACATCGAAGAAGAACGAAGTACACGCGGTTAAAGTTTTCCATGGATCCCAATTTTGGCTCGCTCTGATACGATTATTTTTTGGGCGAGGGGTGGGAGAGGGGCAGAGACTAGAAGTTGCATGAATTCAGCAAAATTTCAATGCGGTTTGGTTCCGTTTTACCAAAATTGGCTGGATTAAAGGTCGATGGACCGATCAAATAATTTCATGATTGTCTCGCCGTCGATCAAAATACCAGCGGAAAGTGTCGGCTCGTAGGTTATCTCAATGCCACGTTCTTTCGGTTCCATCCCATCCGTCATTGAGAGGTAGTATATGTGTATTCGAGTCATTAACCTGTGGAGTGTATGGAAACTTCTACAGTTTTTGCCTTTGAAAAACGCTCGAGAAACATGAATGGAATGCTATCCGTTCATTCCTACAAAAACCGTAGACATGGCGTGGCGCTACAGGTATATACAGGATACGAGTCCAATATCCTCAACGAAGTAAAAATATCAGAGTGTAATCGTGTGATATTATTTTCGTTCGAACATTTTTGGTCATGACCAAATTCATCTCTTGACATAGATCCTATAGCGGTTATTTAAATTCGAAATAAATATTGCTTCTGAAGGTTGTTATTCAATCGCTGTAACAAACCCACCATTTCGATGAAAAAGGGATGGAGATTTAGAGACTAATGTCGCCAGTTCGATGTGAAGCAGCTCGTTAATGCAGATATATTCATTATGTCGAACCTCAGCGGAATTCGCTCATATTGCTGCGTTGACGTATTAGGCAATTTGTCCGTCTGATTTTGCTGGTCTTCTAAACACTGCATTCAGCAAAGAATGTAAAAATGAGTATCAGCCCGGGCCGGATCAGCTGGAGGACCGGGGTGCGCTGTAGCACCCCCGCGCTCTTGGCCCCCTGGACCCCCTAAAACGGGGTTTCTCTACAGTTAATTTCATTTTTTTTCTCTCGAAATTGGTCTGATCAAATCATTTGGTACCTGGAGTTCCACAGATTTTAGAGTGTTGGAGAGGTCCTGAAACTGGAATTCCAGAGGTAATAGGTCCCTTAAAGTTTAGGATGTAGGGCTAATGACCTTTTGGTCCTAAAACCCTGAAATTGGATTTCGATGGGAATTCGGGGTCAGAATTTTTGTGGGCCCTATTCACGACAACGCCCATGACCTCTTGCGCTCTGATCACACAATTTTATCGTTAGATCGGAATCTAGAAATCTGCGGGGAAATACTCTTTAGTATCCCAACGAATCAAATGCGAGTAGTTATAAGTAAATTTTTAGGCGTATTTTCTGTCAATATTGCGCCTCAAGCGTGGTGAATGAAATTTTTAATTATTACTTCCCCATAAAATTTCCTTGAACTGCAAGTTTTAAGCCATGGTGACTCCACTTCGAATCGGAATTTTTGAGTATTTTTCGTGTCAAAATGTTACTGAGACATTGGTTTCAACAACTCATTTTGATGTCGGTTGAAATGACCGTAATTTTATCTCCTTTCAAGTGAGTATCTATAACCGGAGTCCCAACGGTTTCCGTAATATCAGTCAAAACCCGAGAGAAAATAATAGATTCTTGGCCTTTCTGCAATTTTGGGGATTCGGGGGGGGGGGGGGGGGCGCTCTCAAAGTATGTGAAGAAATTTGGATTTTCATTTAGGATCCTTCATATGTGAGGAATCCGGCGAGAAAAAAAGTTCCGCTCTCAAAACCACATGCAATCACCAAATGGGTGGACCACTAAATCAAAAAGGATATCCTTGATGGAAAACACAAAATTGCGAGAATCATACCAACTAATAAAGTTGCGTATCTCCAATGCAGCGTCTCAAAATCTCGAATTATGTTTTCTTTTTTGGAAAGATAAGTATCCCTGGTAAAAATTGGCGATAGGAGCCGCGTTTCAAAATCCCATAGGAGTTCTTATAGCCGACTGAAGAGGGCGATAGAAAATCATATAGCTGGCTGTAGAAAGTGGAAAAAATCATACGGCCGAGCTACACGAAGCGATAAAAAATTATACAGCCGGGCTATAGTTTCTATCGCCAGGCTATACACTTTATCGCCTGGCTGTTGCTTTTCCGCCATCGGCTATAAAAGGCTATAAGAAATTGTGTAGAAATTCTTGTGCTTTGTAAATCCTTAAGTTTTTACGGAATCACCTTAATATTTACAAAACGCACATCATATTTTCCTTTACTACATATTTTTTTTCATCAATTAAAATGAGAAAAACCCATACAGAGTGTGCAAACATTTCAAAGTCATGAGTTGAAAAACGCTGACTCCGCGCGATTAAATATTAGAGCCTAACACAAAGCGGAGCGGCGGCGCACTGGCGCCTACAAACCTAGCAGGGATACTTCACGCATTGCGCAATGCGTGAAGTATCCCTGTTAGGTTTGTAGGCGCCGATGCGCGTTCAGCGCTGGCTGCCCGCCCGCCGCGGAGCGCCTCAGCGTATCGCGGCGCTTGAAGCAACTATTTCACACCAGAGGTATTGCACAGTATCATACGAAATTAAAGGCGCTCCAACATATTAGGAATGGCAGGCATCCTTCAAAAGTACGGAGCTTTTCTCGCAAATTAAATCAAGATACTGCGGCCAAAAAAAAGAGAGCGATAGCCCAAAAACTCACTAAGTCCAGCATCCGTAATTAGTAACGTTTAGCATACACTTTATCGCCAGGCTGTTGCTTAGTCGCCATCGGCTATGAAAGGCTTTAAGAAATTGTGTTGCCGGCTGTAGAAGCTATTGGAAATCTTACAGCCGGCTGTGGGTCTATGGTATTTTGGAACACAGATTCTACTGCCAATTTTTACCAGGGTAACCAAACTTTCAACTAAAAATTTTCTGCGAATAGTTTTGAATGACTCCAGAGAACTCACAAACAATTTCAAAAACAACTGTTATCTTTCAAACTAATGAAATACATTTACATGAATGGCAATTTGCAACGTCGTCATTCTGATCTGAGATCTACATTTTTCGTAGTCAGCCATCGATACTCAGAAAAACACCTAAAAAAGGCAAGCCACAACGAATTCGGTAAGAATTATTTTCATGAAATCTGACAACAGCTCTTCATAGTATGTCACAAGGCCACTACAGTCAGATTTTAATAAGATCCGAATCCTCATCAGTGTCATGTCAATCACCTGCTTTGTGAGGTCCAACAGCTCTAAAAATATATCCGTTCAAAACAGAAAAACCGGATTTGCTTCGCTTATACTCAGTACATTAGTGTCTTTTTTTTAAAATTGTAGGTCTAAAATTAGCGTGAATCCTTAATTTTCCTGGTTGCTCCTCCCAAAAAAAAACGCAGATTGAGCTGAGCCGCAAGACTAGTTCAACAGAATCTTCATTTGTTTTTATATTCAAGAGAGGGTGAGATCCCCGCCACCTCCCGCAAACGAATCAAATCCTCTTTATCGTTTTTGATTAATTTTAGTTGGAGTACTAGGGTGCGGCTTATACGATAAATTAAAATGATGAATTTCAAAATTGACAAGGTACCCCACCAAAACATTCCAAATAAAGTAAAAACAAACGTTATAGAACAATTTTGCATTCGATCAATATTTAGAGGTCCCGGCGGACCCTCAAATTTGCCAAAATTGATGAAAAAATGCAAAAATTAGCCAAATTTTGAAATTTTGAGCCTTTGAGGGTCCGTCAGGACCTTTAAATGTTGATCAAATGCAAAATTGTTCTACAACGTTTGTTTTTACAATATTTGGAACGTTTTGGAGGGGTCCCTTGTCAATTTTGAAATTCATCATTTTAATTTATCGTATGAGCCGCACCCTATTGGAGTACCTAGATGTTCTATTACTCTAATTTTCCAATTTTTCCTTCTAGTTATGCATGTTGTATGTTGCATGTGCGGGTTGCATATACTCTAGCCCTTGGAAATTATGAAATATTTCACAGCCTCGTGAAATTTCATGAAATATTTCGCTGGAATTTCCAATCTTCCATTTCTTTCTTACGTTTTATGCCACCCTGCCCCCCGGTGGTATGGGGTCCAGACACCCCCCCCCCCCTTAGCAAAATGACCTAGGTTCACTTATGAGATTCGCTCGTTGCACTTAGAGTCCCTTTATACTGAGAGTGAAGACAACATCCCCTCATGGAGTCACAAACGAGAATAAAGATTATAGAAATTGAACGTTTTTCGTAATCTTTGATCGGCCCATTCTCAAATTCCTTTCTCCGTCCCTTCTCTCATTCCGTTTGTTCCTTGCCGAACCCGTAATTCCCTGGTCCAATCCAGAATATAATCTTTGCAGTCGGTGAAAATGTAATCTTTATTCCCGTTTGTGACACTGTGAAGGCCTAAAATACGGGAACCAATCAGAAATGGATTCACATTGTCTTGACTCTCAGTATAGAGTACCTGTATAGCGAGAGTATAGACAGATGTGAAACACCGAAAATCCATCAGGCCTTCACCGATGCCTCCGCGAATAAAGTTAGGGCCCAGAAATGCAGCCAACTTATGAATTTCAATTATCCAGAACGATTTATTAATACAATTGTTACGAACCATCGTTTATAAAGCACGTATTTGACTTAGTTTTTGCATAAATTTACTCATTTTTGTGGAAGAACGCTCATTTATGTACTTTCTTAGCCATCTTCGTTAGAATTGGAATCCGCAGACTGGCAGTGAAATTTAGTGCGTCAGAAGTTGGTTAGAAGGGTGGCTTAGAGTACCTTTATAGACAGAGTATGGCCATTTCTGTTCCGGTTTTTCATTGGTCGCGTGAAAATAGGCTGACACGATGTTCTTAGGGCCGTAAATAAACAAACAAGATGGCTGTTATCAGCAAGCAAGATTGAGGTTATGCACACCTTACATCCTCCTGCGATAAAGGTGAAAGGCGATGTAACGATGTTTTCATTTGTTTTTCGTGTGTTATTCGTAGACATGCTAGTTTAAATTGTTACTGTCTCATAATTGAAATTTTTGTCAAATTTAGCCTCTTATCGATGTCACGGTGAGCCGCTATTTTGTTTGTTTATTTACGGCCCTAAGAGCATCATGAAGCCTAAAAACTCGTCGACCAATCAAAAAGCGGAACAGTTTTCCTGTAGTAAAAAGATACGAATGGCCATACTCTGTCTATAAAGGTACTCTAGGGTGGCTGCATGCACTTTTGGGCCCTAAGCTCTCCATGAAGCGATCTGTCCATACTCTCGCTATACAGGTACTCTATCTCAGTATAAAGGGACTCTAGTTGCACTCTGTTTAATATAAATGTTTGTTTCGTGTTGTCAGTTGGTGGGATGTTACGAGTGGCGGATCTATGTGAACCTGACTGAGGACTCGCGCGAGTGCCGGCAACTGGCCGCCAGCGTGATCCAGCTCACTCTCACCGATGGCGAGCTCGTCGAGATCCCTTCTCTCTTCGACTTTGCCAGTCTTCAGTTCCAGGCCGTCCCTTTTCTCATCGCTTTCCCCAACCTCCAGTCCGTCAGCTTCGCCCACAATAAAATACAGAAAATCCAGCTCGATACATTCAGGTAGCAACTTTGCCAATTCTTCGAGGAGTTCAGTTCGGGCAGGGAATCATAACACGCTGCCGCTCTATCTGCTGCAGGGTTTTTTTTTTTTTTTTTTTTTTTTTTTTTTTTTTTTTTTGATAACGAAATATTTATTAATTTTGTAACAAAGGTGGAACTATTATTAGACAGATAATGGCCGAAGGCCTAAGAATAAATGTTAAAATTTAGAAGTCCTGAGAATATTTAAATTAAAGTTCCCCCTTTAGAGTTCCCTTATAGTGCCTTAATTATAAATTACAAATGGACAGTGAAGCTCCTCAGACTTCTTTAGATTCACTCATCATCGTTGGCCGCGGAATCGTCGGTTGACATGTTGTCGAGGGAGGAGGCTGCTGCAGGGTTGCAATTTTTCATGGAAAATAAAATCTTGAAATTTCTTGTGGAGTATTTTATGAGACTTCAGGAAAACATGAAAAATATTTTTCGAAATAAAATGAAAATTAAATGAAAGACGACTGGTTTTTGCCATTTGGTGCTATAGTGCGTGTTGCATACCCAGCCTGTGAAACGATGTTTCATATTTTTCACAACTTTGCGAAATTTCATGAAATATTTCACGGGAATTGTCAATACTACATATTTTTCATTTCACCCGTGCAACCCTGGCTGTGGTACCGAAAAAAAAAAAATTCGATGGCGAAATTTTAATGTAATATCGTCATTGTTGACGCCATCTATGGTGATCTTTTGGTATTATCTGGAGGAATCAGGTATATACAAAAATCTTGCACGCGCAATAATGTAATCACCATTATATGTAACCACGTTCATTCATATTGATCATTGTATCACAGAACTATTGTCAACAAAGCATAGCTGCCCGCTCATTCTGACCAGTTCGCCTTCAATACTTAAGTAGACAATATGCCTTGCATCATTGTGCGGCTTAGGAGCAGTAACAGTTGTTTGCAGTCATGAGGCTTCATTCCTCGCTCATTTGCATTAAAGATTGGATCAAATGACTACTATTTAGATCTACTAACAGTGCATTGTTTTAAACTTATTCAAACCAGTTCTCCTTCAAATTCAAAAGAGGCAAGAGGCAATACGAGTGGCTTCAGAGCAAAAGGAGTTTATTACAGTAATATTGCCATCATTTATTTTAAATTAAACACATCATGATGATATCATGTATTGAGGATGAAGTACTGCGTCCTTTAGGTGCCTATAAATAACCACATAATTAATCTACTCTTAGTAAGTTTTCCTCCAGTTCGAACCGTAGGACCAAGAATATATTGGTTTAAAGTTGTTAGTTCAACTTTCTACAAATTCTAAGAAGATTTTCTGGTTAGGGATACAGTACCGAAAAATGGACCGAGTTCATCAGAAAGGAACCAACCCACATTTTCGGAAAAACTTAGTTAAGAATGTTTTTGAGTTCCACTAGCCGTTTATTTTCTCCTGCCAAAAACTGGAAGTTGAAAAACAAAAATTAGGTTGTGAAAAGAGAGGCTGAAGTTCATTTTCTACATTGAGCTTTATGCGGGAATAAAACTTCAAACCTTTTTTTCTCAGTTCCAACTCAATGTGGGTTGGTTCCTCTCTGATGAACTTGGTTCAAATAATGTTTTATTTGACGATACGGTACCGACGAATCACCACCTTGATTATTTATTGAAGGTGCGAGTAAATGCTCCTCTAAATACGAACCGATAAAAATAACCTATTGGTGAGGAGAGGGACGCTTGAGGTTAATAATTTATTGAAACATATTTTTCCCGTACAATTTTCCGGAATAATTGGATCATTTATGCTGTGGCTGAGGCCAAGCCTCTGTATCATTCGAATTTTTCACCACTGTTGATAGAGATGTATCCGTATGTTTACCACACGAGTACTTTAGTTAAGTATTATAACGATAATTTTAAGCACACCAACATTGAATAAAATGTCGTGCCTTGAAAACTCAAACACGGCTTTCTCAAGAATTCACTGAAATTATTATTCCTGAAAGAAAATTCTGATTTTGAATTCTAAGAATTCTTGAACTTGATTTAAAAATTATCTCCATGACATCTCCATCATTCTAATATTTACTCACTATTTTCTGCTACAGCTTAAAACTTGCACGACTCGCTATGTCCTCGGTATTTAATTATCCTCTTAATATACCTATACTCCAAAGATTATTCAAGCAGAATCCTACATTTTTCTCTAGAATTGTCTAGACCTACCTCAAGGTGATTTCTGTTGGAGGCGGTGACAAAATAAGAATGCATATACATATTCACCAAGACCGTCAGGGTTGAATCTTGTTTCTTCTTTCCTATTTTTAAATTGGACGTATATTTCTGCCAAACGGAACCATGTGCATTATGACGTGAGCTTTGTTATGCATGCATTCTTAAGGGTCTCAGGGCTCATGTCTTAATGCACATAGTTTCGTTTGGCAGAAATACGTCCAATAATGCTGAGGCCGAGGATTAGGATCCCGAAATTGATGTAGGTAACAAATCGAAATGAATATTTGAATACTCTATCGTTCTCTATGAGTGAATTAACTAAAAACCACTCAAACAGAAGGTAACTTTCAAATGGCAACACTGCAGATTTTCTCCCACGATGAATCTAACATGCATGTTCATTCTTATCAAGATGTAAATACTCGCGCGGAGTAGACATTCCGCGAAGAATTGGAAGTCGCATGACATTGTCTTTGGTCCCATTTCATAACATCACTTTATGCGGGCCTGCCCATTCACATATGCGCAGATATAATCCACTGAATTATGAATCAAACCACCTCGCATACGGACCACAACGCGAGCCGGATTTAAGGTTAATCTTCAGCTGTAGTTCCGAAAAAATCCACCACGTCGCGCTGCTAAAATCCGACTCCGAAATCAGTGATTATTTAAATATCACAATAGGTATCTTAAATTCTAAGACTCATAAGTTCTAGCAGCATACGTCTGGAATCCTTAGAAACAAACGCGAGCTTTGAAAGTCTAATAATAAAAGCTGTAAATTGATCCCAGTTTCTCTTACGGGATATCTGTAAGTGCGAGAGAGACAGCTCACGGCGGGAGAGAGATATCTGCCAACTGCTGAGAGCGATCAAGCGCGATTGGTTGCATCAAGGTCATCATGCTTAACCCTACTTTTTTCTGGGATCAAATTGCAGAGCTTCAGAAATGACTTTTCACGTTGTTTTTAGGGTCAATAGGAAGAAGAATGTTATAGCTAGAACTTATTTATCTTCGATTTAAACAGAAATTCCTTCAACTTTTATAAAAGCTCAAGGACTCACGTGGTGCTGTACGGACTCTAAAACACAGCGGTGGCGCCCCCTGCGCGGAGAAATTTCTTACTTCACGCAGCTGTAGATACACCTTAAGCGGGTCATCCAAAGTGTTATGAGTCTTGGGCGATTTGGACGCTGTGTGGGAATCAAGTGATGAAAACCGCTCTTGTGGTCGCGAGTTGAGGCTAGAGTCCGTTTATACCCAGAGTTCAGACAACTCTATCGTCAGCTGGCCTAGGCTGGCCTAGCTGGCCATGGTGTCACAAAAGTGTGCATTCAAACGAACGATATCGAGGGATAATAAGGATAAGGAATCCTGCGATGTCTGTCATTCAAAAACAACAACATCAACAAAACTGATCAAAATCCTACCAAAGAAATTACAATAAAGTAAAATGGACGGAGTTAAACAGAAAGGAACCAAGCCACATCGGGATCGAACCGAGAAAAAGAGGTTTTAAGTTTGGCTCCTGCATAAGACTCGATGTAAAAGATAAACTTCAAGTTCAATTTCTGCAAAATTTGCTCCGACAAAAACTTTGAATTTTTGGCGATAGATAGTAGAGGAGTGGTTGAGTTCAAAACCGCTCATAACTCAATTTTTTCCAAAACGTGGGTTGGTTCCTTTCTGCTTAACTCGGTCCAAATGAGAGTGATTTGTGAATAATATCTTAATCTTTATTCATTTTGGTGCGATGAAAATAACAATTTGCTCTTGATTAATCACTATTAGGTTGTATTTTCATTCTTTTTGTTCATATTCGAGCCACTGCCATCTTGGTGCACTCTTTTGTGACTCCATGAGCGAAAACCAATCAGAATTGGGGGGTTTTTTAGGTCACTTTAAGTCCAACCAGAATTGAGCTGTCGTAACTCTGGGTATAAAGGGACTATAGTTGAGGTCGAAGTTACAGACCCTTGTCATGTTCCGCGGACTACCCCGGGAAGATCTGCCGTGCCAAGCAAAAACGCCGTATGAGCCATCAGGCGTCGCCAAATTCCGTCCGGAATTCACCAATTTTCGGGAAAATTTGTGACTATTTACTTCCAATTTTTCAGAGGATTTCGTTCCGCACTTGATCTAAAAAGTCTGAAATTTTCAAGGAATAATATTCATAACTTTCTTCAAAAATGAATATTTTCTAGGGAAAAATTTGGCAAAATTCGAATGACTATACGGCGTTTTTACTTAGCACGGCAGAGCTAGATGATCCTCTGTCATGATTGCCGAACTTTTAAAATACGCTCCAGTGATTTGGTATGGCGCCGAGTACTCAGCCTGAGGGTACATGTAAAGCGGGAGTCGGTAAACACACCAATATATTGAACAAATATTGCCAAAATGTCAATTTCACTTTAGGAGACGGTAAAAGTGTCTGTTCAGCTTGACTCATCGACTTATCGAATGAAAGTATTTCGCGTCCGCATACATACTTTCAGTTGTATTTTCGGGTTTAAACAAATCAAATTTCTGAAAAGAGACGGCTGAAATGTGCCTTTCGAAGTGATGGATCCGTCATAGCCAAGAATCTAAAGTAGAACTAGTTACTTGGCAAGATTTTTCGATAGCTCGATGCTCGTTTTTGGTGTAGGTTTACCATAGATAATCGCGAAAATATTTTGCGGGAAATATATAGGCTGAGCAGAAGATATAAAGTTTAGAAAAAAATTATCCACTCATAATCCATTAAAGCGCCTCAGTAGATGCACGTTTTACCAAATCCCTCCTCATAGATAAGTCCCTTTGCTGATGACGTCCAATGAATCGATAAAAGAGATGCACCCTACTTATCAATTTAACAGTGTTATATCGTAAATCAAACGGATTATGATTAGTACCGAAACTAGATGTTAAGGATTAAGTACTCAAATTAGTCTTTAAACACGCATAAAATCAATGAGGCGACTGAAGGCGACTTATTCTTCAGTATTTTGAAGTTGATAAGCCATTATCCATAATCTGCCGTGCTAAGGAAGAACGCCGTATGAACATTCGAATGTTGCCAAATTTCCTCTTGGAAAATATTTAATTTTGGAGAAAATTATGAATATTTGTCCTTGAAATTTTGAGACTTTTTAGACCAAATTACGAACGAAATCCTCTGTGAAATTGGAAGAGAAATGTTCATAAACTTTCCCAAAATTCACGATTTGTAGAAGGAGATTTTGCAACGCCTGAAGGCTCATACAGCGTTTTTCCTTAGCCAGGCAGTAATCTTGTCTTATCTTATTGTATATTTTACGAGTGTGCGATTTGGAGGTATAGACCTGAAGTATACATATATTTTAATTTCAAGTATTATTGATAGAAGCCATCGAGTTTGTTCTAGAATTCTAATTATATACCTTTTTTTAAAAGTCATTAAAAATTTATGCTATGAAAATACTACCCGTATGATACTGCAAAAAGTCGAGAAAGACACTCTTTTACTCGCGCAAGAGCACCTAAAAGAGCAAAAAGAAAAATCGCAACGAATAAAATACCTAAATTTTCTCTCAATTTTGGAGAGGAGACAGATCTACTCGATAAGTTGGCTGAACCAACTCGCACAATCGCAAATCTCGTAGCACACAATGACACAAAAATATTTATGCGGTTAAAATCTTTTGGTATTTACGGGACACAATTTTTTGTTCGTTAGCTTCGTGATAATATCATTCTCGTTAACGTGGATCAAACGGATCCAGCAGAAGGGAATCGCAGCGATTAGGTTCAGTACTCTCCAAAATTCTGCAACTTCTTCTTTGTTTTAGAGAAATATACTACATATTTATAGTAATTAAATATACTCGATCGGTACCCTTTAAAATTAACAATTTTTGGGTAAAAAAAATAAAAAAAAACGAAAACAAAAAAAACTAATTATTTACTACTTTAGACATTTTTTACTTAAACGTGCGAGGATGCACGATTTTCACAACACTATAAGCGTTGTTAACTTTTTGCTATAAATGCAATCCAAAGTATTGCATTATTTTTTTTCTTAAATTAAATTTGTATGTGTGTTAAGCGGTTCCTAATAAACTTTCCCTCTCTCTCTCTCCCTCCCTTCCATATGCAGATTGTCAAAAAGTACACTATATATAGTCAAGCGGTCACTTTCAATGACTTTGCAGGGAGGGGTAATTTAACCTTATAGACGCTATTAGTGGCGACGTCATCATAGGGATTCTCCATTATATCGAATTGGATCCAAACAATAACATTGGCATAACCTCTTTCAATGCTACCAGTGCGAAAAAATCGATATATATCGCTTTTCTGTGACGTTGCACTAATAGCGTCTATAGGAGAAAGGTTGTTTCATTTTGTCGGTGCATCATTGCGAGTCTTCTAATTTAACCTTTACCGCTTAGAAATTTGGGACATGAGGTTAATGTCTTGGGCGAATGAGGAGAATATCAGCCTCGTGATGTTCAATCATAAGAGCTCTTGTTAAATAATAGTATGCGAGAAAAACGTGCAAACCCTAACAAGATGCATTTTACTGTATTACTATTATTCTCAAGTCAACGTGACTCGAATGAAATAAGCTTTAATCCCCATCTGTTTCATTTTCGATTTTTCGCAGTTATAATCTTCAACTGCGAGAACTTTACCTCAACTCAAATGAAATTGAAGCTATTCAGAGTGGAGCTTTCAAAAAATTAACACTCTTGACCACACTGAATTTAAGCAAGAACAAACTCTTTGAGGTGCCAGCTCTTCTCCCTCTGTCCCTGCTGAACTTAGATTTGTCGGACAATCAGCTCGAAAGAGTTGCACCACACACGATAGAAGAGGTAAGTTTTTTTGAAGGCTTTCCATTTTTGAATGCTATATATCACTACATGATCACTTTAGGAACGAATGTTTAACCGAATGGCATGTTTAAGGAATGGCATATTTAGATGACATGTTTAATCAGACAAATCGCAGTATTTCCACTCTATTTACTTGCCTGTTACCATACGTGGAGATGAACTCCCTTGTTTTCTCCTGCACTTAATTTTTGGTTTATACTACGTTTGGGATCTACAGTCATCTATGGACGAAATTATTTTCATGTCCATGCAACTCAGAAAACTCAAGGTATGGATTCAAAGATCACTTGGACCGCGTTTAACAGAAAGAAATCAAGCCACATCAGCTATTGCAAAATTCCATTCGCCAATTTAATTTTATACACGAAAGCGGTTGTGCGGATTTTTGTTCTTTCAGTGAATTTGCTCTAGGGTGCGAAGCAAATTCCTTAAAATTTTCGAAGGAATCCAAACAAATGTTCTCACGTAAAAAATTAAATTGCCCAGTTAAATTTGGCAATAGCTGATGTGGCTTGGAACCTTTTTGTTAAAAGCGGTCCACTTTTCAAACAGTTAAATGAAAACGAGACAGAGGTCTGGTGTTTTGGATGGAAAATATACTTTAAACCACTTTTTCTCTCTTTTAACTAAATGTAACAGGGTTCATCCCTGTTTAAATTAATACACATGAAGTAAAGCTCACATTAATTAGTATAAACATGGTTGAAATGAAAAATTTTGCTCGGGAAAGAAAGAGGAAGAATTCTGCAAGTGCGAGAGCATGGATTTCAGGTAAATTATAGTCAGATGTGAAGGTGATATTTTAACTGAATGACTCCGTAAGATTTTAGCTCCTCGGTAAGCACATACTTGGGGGCCAAAATGCTTTTAAGTACTTACTTAACTAGAAATATAGATTAGATAATGATATTTTTATGAAGTTTTCAGTAAGTGGAGGGTCGAGTGATAGGTGCATGCAAGATAAAATTTTTCCCTGCATAGCTGCCGCTCGGCTTAAAAAAAATATGCTTGTATTGAACCCTCTTATTATTACTTCGTATAGTAGTTTCCGAAATTCTAAATTTGAAGCATGTCGACACCTTTAGTTTTAGAAATTGTCTTAGTTCTTTGTCTTTCTATCTTTTTTGTCAAGAATTTTTCATACATTTTTCCGATGTTTAGTTTCCTCATACATTTCTCCTTTTCCAACCTGAACTTGAGGCGACTTATCCGACTACACTTTTTGCAATTTTCTCTGAAGTCATCAGTCAATAAATATCAACCTTAGGAAGTATCTTTCTTTGGCTAGTCATCAAAGCAGGCCATACCTTCAGGAGAAAATAACGATCTATATAGTAGCCAGCCACTCTCACAGGTTTTGAATAGTTCCAAAAAATATTGCATTGCTCAATATCTCTGCTTGATGTAAACAATCTATTTGACGAAAAGTTTAGGTGCGAGAGACAGTCTGCTTCTGGCCGCAATTTTTTAAAAAAATCCAGTGATATGAAATTAATGAATATTAACAGTTTTTTAAAAATAAAAAGTCATTCAATGTAACTTAAATCTCATTATGTCAATGGCTAAAGTCGAGAAACGTGTATCTCCGATCGCATATCCGCGCTCATGTTTTATTGTTTTGAAAGAAAACGAACCAACATTTTTTTCTCACAATTTTCAGTAAATTTTTTTCATTTTGTCTAAAACGATTCACAGGCAGTTTGAAGGAGATGTTTTGGTTAATTTTCTTTAATAAAAATAAAGCACAATCGGAGATATTGAAGGTTTTCAATAGAGAACACACATGATTCAACTTCAGCTATTCATCAAGTAATGTTTAGAAAAATATGAGGTATAATCAAGAAATTATTTTAATGATTCAAGTCCTCGAGCTGCATGTGAGTTTTGTGGTCCTACTTGTTTGTGGTTATGCGACGGGCTTTGCAAAATGTTCATGTTCCAGATAATTTGATGGAATGCCAAAACTTCGTGAAATAACAACATAACATGCGGTAAAAACGTGTGAAAATAATCGTCTCATGTTACGTTACGAGTCAAGGAGCACACTCCTACGATTCTTATCAATTATAAAAAATTGCTTCGTAGACTTATTAACAAAATATGCAAGGTGATAAACGTATTTGGTACGGTACAGACATGCAGAGAAAAACTTAGATTGATAACAAGTCCGCATTTCAATTAATTATTATCATATTAGTGAGGGAGTGAAAGTAGTAATGAGTAATTCGGTGAGAGCGATAAAGCCACCTTTCTGGACTGTGCCCTTTAATTAGAGCTTCTATATGCATGCACAATATATAAACTTACCTTGCATTCCTATAAGTGAGATAAGCTTCGGCATAAACCCCCCTGGAGGTTATCACAGCCTTTGATGACCGCCTTCATAACCTATCAACACTTTGGTATTTGCAATTTCTCGTCTCAAAAGAATATTCTATTCATTACACACAAAAATGATGTCCTTGTTCTGAGACGTATTGTAAACACTGTGAATTGTTTAATGTGTTAAGCAATGACACTCGCAAAGTCTGTATGTTTTTTACAAACAGTCAAACTGTAATCCTGGAATGAAATAAATTCGCAGGGAAAAAATTCCTCGCCAATTTTTCCGAAAATTAGACTAAAGTCAAGTAACTACATTTGCCATTATGTTAAATGGAACCTGAAACATGTCTTATTATTGTACAGCTTACACTATAGCCAAAGTGAAAACTTTTAACCCAGGGGCAGGGCCGGATTCAGGGGGTGGCTACATGGGCAGCGGCCAAATGGCGGCAAATCTAGGGGGCGGCAACGTTTTGCAATTTTTTTTTATTTGTAGGTATAAAAAAAATCGGATTTACAAAAAAAATTACAAACGAGAAAAGGCGAAAAAATCTCTTGTCTTCTGAGAGAATAGTAATTTCTAATTTTTTCGTCTATCAGCGATACAGGACAGCACTTTTAATTAGTTGAGTGAATAGAGTAAACAAACACGCAATTTGACCTGGAACGGCGCGGCTTAGAGAGAAATGATGACGAGGACTCGAGATGAAAAGAAGCCCTTGGCGCGGCGAGGCGGTCGGCATGTAACACGTATTACCGCCTATAAGACTGCATGAATACTTCACGCATTGCATCAAACATACGGTGCGGTCTGCGGTCAGCGTGAAACGCATAGCGCCTACAAGAATGCACGAATACTTCACGCATTGCACCAAGTACAGTGTGGTCAGCGTGAGACGCACAGCGCTTACGAGACTGTCGGAATTCTTCACGCATTGCGCCAAACATAGTGCAGTCTGCGCGGCGCGGCGGCGGAAGTTAAAATAATTAAACCACATCTTTGTTTGTTTTTTCATAATTTTTTCGTTTCTTTATTATAAATGGAAGGTCATGTCCACACAGAGATAGGTTTACAGAATTTAACTCTCGCGCATAGTTCCGTGAACTTTTCCTTGTATTGTTGACAGGGCTTTCCCAAAAAATGTGTCCAACACGAGAAAACGCGTTTTATGCACCCCTCCCCTCCTTCACTTGATGGTTTTTATTGATGTTTCAAAACAAATGAGAAGGGTTCGGCAAAATACAGGCGGCTCAAGGGCGGCAAGTAGGTAAATCCGGTCCTGCCCAAGGGACCCAAAAATATGGTTTTCAGCAGACATTATGCACCAAGGCACGGAATTTGGACAGACTGAAATTTATTTTCATCTAAAAAACGAGTCGTAAAAATTTTTCGTGCAATTTGAGGTCGAATCACCTTCAACTTAATAAAAGTGAGGAATCCAGAGATAGATTGGTTCAACCGTTTTGCCCTATTACAATGTTTTACTTACTTACTTAGAAATAGTTATGCATTTTTTTTGAAATTTTGGTGAATTATCTGTATGTTTAAACGAAATTTTTTCAAACTTATAAGTACAATATAATTGGGACCTACTGAATAAGATTCAATCAATTCTTGCGAATGAGACTTTGAATAATGAAAATGTAACTAAGCGACTCTCCGGCTCTGACTACTTCAATTCATGGAGGCTTTACGTTTTAACTAAGGGCGTCGAGAAGCACATCTCAAAAAAATAAAATCCTTCAGCATGAATTACCGAAATAATGTAACAACCTACATTATGTAAAAGCAAATAACTTGATAACTGCAGACACGTTCGCAAATTTTTTTCATGTACTCCACTTCACAGGTATTAGAGAGGTAGAGAGGTAGACAGGAGCAGAGTTCAAGTTGGCACAAAAGTGTGTGAAGATGTTTTTGATTTCAGTAAACAAGACTCTTTTGCGTTTAGATAAACGTGTTTTAACATGTGTTCCTCGGTAATTCTTGCAGACTCGCTTAAAATATCAACAGTTACGTTTAAGAAAACAATAAACTTTCACTGCCGATCCAGACACTCCGAATCGGGGGAGGGGGGGCCGACGGGCTTCCCTCGGAAAATTTTCGAAATTTTAATGCATCTAATATGCAGTTTGAGTCAATTTCGTCACGAATACGTAGTAAATATAAGCGCCCTTCCTTCTCCTTTCCTCCGTTCCTTCCTTTTTTCTTTCTTCCTTATTTCTTCTTCCCTTTTTTCTGGTGAACAGGGAACATCCACCTATGGCCTATGGCACTGATAGAAAAAATCACGGACAGTTAAAATAAGTATTTTAAATACTGCCGTTATTTTTATACTTTTCTAGTTTTTACGTTTTTTTCGCGCAATAAGTCAAACACAAGATTAAAATTATATCCCTTTTTTGGGTGGGGAGGGGGGAGGGGGGTTCAACTTGACCAGAAAAGACGCTGGGTAAATTTGTTCTCCCAATCTGGCGCACGAATTTTGGCGCGTATACGTAGTATACCGCCTTTGCGATCGTTTCGACCCCCCCCTCGATACAATAACCGAGTCCCCTAGTTCCTTACCGAAAAGTGACTACCGCGAACTTCTGAGATTTTCCAAAGCGTGTAAAAAGTTTACTAATCCGTCAATAATAATGATTAAAATTTGTTTCTCATTCTGGGGCTCGCTAGTTTATGTGTAATGAATACCAAGAGTCTACGTTTCTTGGTTTTTTTTAAAAAAACCTTAGAATGGGGCGCGCTGATTTAAAATATGCATATATAAGCGGAAGCAAGCGAACTGATTCGAGGATGGCTGACCAGTTCGGCACTCCTTGAATGAGAATTTCACTCACTCCGTTTTGTTCACAACGTTGCTTTGACATATCTCCACAACACTGTTATCCTTTTCAAAAGTTGGTACTCCTTGCTCTGATAGCCGGGGCCACCAGGATAGTGGTAAGTGCAATCTGTGATGAGCCTCGAGACTCATTAGACCATTTGCTAAACGTGGCTCATACAGGAGTCCACTAAGCCCTCTCGTCCCCACGCTCCTGATCACTGCGTCGGCGTCACGAAGAACAATGGGCCTTGGGTCCCAACGCGGCCGATACCCGTACCCCAATTACTCACGCTTCATTAACCATTTCACCGTCACGCTAGGATTCATCCAATTTTCAAAAAAAATTGTTTCGCATGTATTTAGCAATTTTTTCCTTACTCTCCGTTAAAACACAAATAAAAAGAGACCTCATTCATAAAAATCGGCCGAATAGAAGAGAAGTTACAGTAATCGAAATCCGAAGAAATCAACAAAACCTCGACTCCTCGATACGAAAAATAAAATGAAGGGGAAAAAAAGAAAGTATAAATTACAATTAAATATAATTGACCTCAAAATTTGACAAACAATTCATTTATATACCTAACGCTGAAAAAACTGGGAGAAATTACAAAAAATTTGCCTCTTGCAAGGGGCTTCTTTGTAAGAATTTTGACCTGAAGACAACGGTCGAATAACAGCAGTACTCCATACAATACACGGTGTGCCTGAACGAGTTAAACATTTTTCATACGTCCAAATCGAAAAATCTTTATATTTTTAACTACAATGTTTCTTGAATCGTTTAAGCAAAAAAAAAAAAAAAAAAAAAAATTCCGTCGAGATTCTGGAACGCAAAGGCGCTTTAAAAGTATTCTGGGGCTATAATAGCTAAATCACCGGTAGTAAATTCGTTATATTATTGAAAAGAAATTGACTCCATAGTTTAATTCCTTAGTTTCTTGAATACGATTATTTTAAGCACTTAAACATTTATACCACCAATTTTAGCCATGGGGTGATTTCCTGAGAGCCGATAATATCACGAATTTCTCATAGAACCCCTCAACAGTGGCTTGCTTTTTTGGCAGCCGATTCGGCCATCGAACCGGAGTTTAAATGGAAGCTGATAATAACCCAAAGCTCTGAGAAAAATTTTGAGATGAGTATAAGAACGGTTTGTTGTAAGTAGCGAGGAGAGGCGGGCAAAGCGGCTAAAATCCTATCTAATTTTTACAGTTTTTCTGTTGAATTAATGTTGCCGCGGGCTTCTGACTGTCCACACATAGTTCTGTTCAGCATATCGATACATAAGTATTTACATTTTACATACGTAGAATCTAATTTTCACGTCGGGGAGTTGACATATTTTGATTTTTTCGATTTTATACGGAAAATTGATGGTTTTTCGGGATTGAAATTATTATTGTTTCATGAAAAATAAATGCACCCAAAATGACTATAGCATATTGATTCTTACACATTTGCACTCACAAAATTGGTTGGTAAATTCAACGAGTGGGTGCATCGACCTGGTATATCAAGTTTCTGCAATTTTTTACGGCAAATCAGTAGATTTTCGGGATGTAGATTGCTTACTTTCAATTCATGAATGAATAAAGCAACGACATGGTTGAACTTCTTTGCATGGAAAGACGTTTAAAATAACAAAATCAAGACGTATTTAATGCAATTGCATTTATATCGAGTCAATTTCTTTTCAATAATATAACGGGATTTTTACTACCGGTGATTTGGGTATTTTAGCCCCAAAATACCTTTAAATCGACTTTATCTTCTAGGAGTTCGACAGAATTTTTCCTTTCTTCGCTTAAATTATTCCGTAGCACTTTTCTTCAAGAATCTGATAAGATTTTGCTTGAGGCAGATCAAAAAACTTAAATTCGATCGAATAGCTTTCTACTTTCACAATACACGGTCTCGTCAAGGTGCGTCTTTGACCTCGCAGTGTTGGATCGTGAATTCTCTTTTTATGCTGTTTGCCTATTTTGAAATCTCTGTAAATGAAAACTAAAGGGGTTGATATGTGCGAGTTAATGACGCGCCTTATCAACACATTGTGTTGGAGTTCACTGCTTGTTTTTTCTTCTTTACGGTGTTTTTCCTACATTAAGAACGTATCGTTACAATCGGCGGGTTTAAATGTTCTTAACGCCCTCAGGGAAAGAAATTTATCGTAGTATTAGCGCCAGATTTTCCTAGTGATGCTGTTTAAACTAACGCCATTTGAAAGTAAATTATTCTGAATCTGCTCTCTTTGTTGCAAAATTGATTGTCTCAGAAAGAGCATTGAAGGATACTTTGCCGTAAACCAAATTGCTTATGAGCCCACCTAAGTCTGAAGTTTCACTAACGGTGTTGTTAGGGTAAACATTAACTCTCTTGGCTATTTCTCCGTTTGAGACCAAAAATTGTGTTGTTTCTCAGAATGTCAAAAGGCTAGAATCTTTGAATTTATGCGGGAATAACCTAAAACCGAGGACATCTTTAAATCATCTGGAATTCGGGAATTTGAGAAGACTATGTCTTGGCAGTGCTGGAATAGGTTTTCCTCTCCAAAATAACGAGATTTTGAATTTTCATCTCGTGAACCTCACGCTTTCATCAGAAGGAAGTCTCCATTGGTCACTTAACGCGAGTTCCCTCAGTGCCATCAGGAAACTTCTACGACTTCAAGAACTGAATATAGGTGAGGGATCGTAATTTCGGCACGTTTTGATTGGTCGCGTTGCGTCCATGGAAATAAAGGGAAGCACTGTTCTTCCTATTTTCTTTCAATGGATATAATTTAAGGGTCATTATATTTCGAGTGCTGATTATTTAAAAGATAACACAACAAAAAGAGTCAATTCAATTTTTTTTTTTTTTTTTTTTTTTTTATTTTTTTTTTTTATATATTTTAGTTATTTTACCTTAGCTCTCTCCGAGAATACCAAGTGAAGAAATTAGACTCTAAGCAACTTTTTCCTCTCAGTGTGTGTCTAGTTGTGTCATGATAATGTCCGGAAGCGCTAACTCTCGAAAGCGGAAACCCCAAAAAACAGAAAAGCAGTTGTAACCCAAACGCACACAGAGAGAGTGTCAAGACTCACCCCAAAAGCGCAAATCCCCGAATGAAGGAAAATTTTAGAAGAAATATTTACCGGATGTTTTGTCCGTGCCTTAACTTATATATTAAACGGAGAACTTTAGGCCGACTTTAAGGATTGTTTTTCGAAAATTTCTCACCTTAAAGTCAAAAGTGTTTTTCTAAAAGGCGGAAAAATCCAAAGAAAAGACGACTCGTTAATATAGGTGCTAAACTTGCTCCGATAGTTATGTACATTTTTTTGCGGTTTCCAGGACTGGCAAAGTTGTAATACATTTAAGCAATTAATGCAGTTTTCAGAAAATTGACACTGTTGCGTAGAATCAGTGATAGTTTACTTCCTTGGCGCGGTAGCGGCACTGAAATTAAGTTGAGGTGTGAAAGAAACAAGCAAAGCGCTCTTGGTTACTGTTGCATGCGACGAACTCTGAACTAATTTCATTTTAACTCCTGGATGCAACTATTCGGGCTCCGGTGAAGTCCATGTTGCATACGCTCGAAAGTGAAGGCGTTTTGGTTGTCCAGGTACTCGCCGTTCCATCTGCGGCGCGGCACTACGGCGGGATGTATTGCGAGGCTTCGAAATGACATAAACCTGTGTCACACTATCAAAGCTAACCATCAAAATATCAAGGTCAGGTGTTGTGATTGGCTTATTCGATGACTTGGACCAATCACAGCACTTGACCTTGACATTTTGATGGAGTATTTTGATAGTGTGACACAGGCTAAAGTGCCTTCCAGTCTTCCTTTATACTACGAAGATATCTCTCGAGCATGAATAGTTGCTCCACAAATCATGCTCAGCATATCGCTACATCAATACAAAAACACAAAAGACATACTCACATCCTACACATGTGTGAAATTGACCGTGAGCAGTGGATGTCTTTGTAGTAAAAACGAAGTATTGAGGGAGTTCTGTCAATCTGTCAATCTGGATTTTTGCAAAATAACTCATGGCCGAATTTATACATGCATAGGCCGACGAGGCCGCGGCTTTGGGTGGTCAAAAATGTGCGAAAAGAAAAACGAAGATAGGGAGCTAGGATAGGTGAAGAGGCGCGGCAACGGATTCAATCCAGAAGAATTAGGGGCAAGATGATGACAAATATAGACCGCAAAATACGTGATGGAGAAGTCTAAACATCTGCTTTAAATAATGTATCGGGTGTATAATAAATTTACGAATGGTTTCAGGACATTTTGTCAACGATTTTTTGTCCACGCACCTTTTTTGTCCAGTAGTTTACGCCCACACGTAAAATAAGCAACAGTGACTTGGTCCAAGCGTTATACCTTAGTCGGTATGTAAAATTATATTGACAAATATGGAAATGAAAAATTGAGAGAGAAGGAGGTGTTCTTATGGTTGCTCATTTCCTAAATGAAATGTTATTACTTTCTCCTTTTGAATCATCTTTTTAAATTGTCATTGGTGAATATTTGGTTTTATTTATATCCTTAAAATATTGAATGTACAATATATACCTCATATATGTATAGGTACTTTTTTTTTATTTTTTTTTATTTTTTTCTTTACGAAATTATTACTTCATTTTGAAAAATAATCGTTTTTTATTTTTATTTTTCATTTTTACATTACATTCATTTTTTTTATTTTTAAAACGTGACAAATATTTGTAAAACCTTTTCCAAGCGATATTAATCTCAATGAGCCGCAGTTGTGCCGATAGAAACTGCAAAAATGAATAAAAGAGGGAAAAAAACCAAGAAGCACGCAAGCTTTAGTTTTAACTCATTTGTACATCGATCTTTTAGAGTCAAATACGTCAAATTTTGAGCGTTTCGTTGCGTGTACACCTAGCTGCAGCATAATAAAAACACAAAATGTAAAAGAAAAAATTAAAGTGCATTGGAAATCATTAAATTTGACACGGAACCACCAATATTTAAAAAAAAAAACACATTATATTATTATTCTCCTTTGATAAATTGATACATATTTTTTTCCCATCAATTCAAATGAGAATAATCAATGCAGAGTGTGCTAAAATTTCAAAATCATGAGTTAAAAAACGCTGACTATGCGAGTGTAAAAAATATTAAAGCCTAACAGAGCGGAGCGGCGTGCTGCCAGCGCGAGAGGCTCACTGGCACCTACAAACCTAAGTGGATACTTCACGCATTGCACAATGCTTGGAGTATCCACTTAGGTTTGTAGGCGCTAATGCGGCGGCGCCTGAAGCAACTATTTCAAAACAGAGGTGTTACACAGTATTATACGAAATTGAACGTATTAAGAATGACTGATATCCTTTAAAAGTACAGATCCCTCCTCGCAAAATAAATCAAGATACTTATGGTACACAGGAAAAATCTAAGAGCCCTTAGCTGAGGCAAATATAGAGGTTTATCCGGTTCAGGTATAACAAGGTGGGAATTTCTTGAAAGGTAATTAAGTCCTGTTACACCAAAGAGGTGTAGATAGTTTTAGTGAATTTTGTCTCATGGAATTGACGCTCCCCCATTTTTATCATAACTCTCAACTATATATTATTCTCCGTTGGACCATACAGACAAAACAAAAAAACAAGTACACCCTCATCCTTCCAAGACATTATATATTTTCATCCAAAAACGTCGTGAGCAATAGTCGTTCGTATTTACATGTGGGCCAATTAACTTTGGGTCTCAACTGGCACGTGGACCAAAACTCCCGTGCCGAAAAAACGCGTGGACGTAAATCACTGGAAAAAACAGTTGCGCGGACAAAAAATCGTTGACGAAATGTCCTATAACCTTGACGAATAGCATGCCCGCCTCGGCGAAAAATCGTTGGGGCGGCAATTTACGTAAATCCGGCCATGGGTAACCTGCCGCTGCCGCGCCACGGTTGAGGTGATGAGTTAAGAGTGCTCGGAGAATCCAAACGCCTTCATCTCCGTGCGTATGCAACACGGACATCCGTGAAGCTCGAATAGTTGCATCCAGGCGTTATAATGAAATTCACTTCGTGTTCGTTGCAGGCGATACTAACCGCGGCTGCTTGGCTTGTTTCTCTCACACATACACGTAATTTCAATTTCTCCCGCCGCACAGTGGATGGAGTCAATTACGGAGGTCGCACATGAATTTTTTTACTCAAACTGCAAATTTTGATGTTTATTTCGTCACATTTTAAGTGGTGCTCATAGAAGAAAATTTTACAAGGAAAACAATGGAACCACTTTTAGAACATCAAAATGTTGTATGAACGGAAGTATAAGCTTTTAAAGTTTCCGAATTTTGTCCGACCTCTCCTATTGACTCGATCCACTATGCGACGACTCCCGACGTCAATGACTGTTCGATTTCACGACCTCAAAAGTGCAAACCTTCATTCGCGAGTAAGGGATTTGCGCTTTTGGGATTTACGAAGAGATAAACATCTAGGAAGTATCTTTTACATGTGACAATTTTTTTTTCTAAAATCATATTAATATTTTCGTGCCTAATACCCTTGCCTAATTATTTAAACTGCAAGTGGTAAGGGGGGGGGGGGGGCAGGAGCCTCTCAGACGAATGACACTAAATATATTTTGTTTGCTTTCAGAACATTTTAAAGTCGAATCACTCGAGTTCTTGCACCCATTGAGTAAATTAGAAGTTCTGATGATGAAGAGTGTTTCTTTCGTGCAGGTATATTCATTGCCAGGAATGTTTTTCATCAATAAGTCTCAATTGAAAATAGTAGATTTAGAGCAAAGTCCAAAATTAGCAACAATTCTACTGTCGCACTTGGCAAAACTGCCGCACTTAGAAAAGCTGAGGTAAGTATCTTTTTGATCTATATCAGCTTACTTTGTAACGCAAAGCTAATAAGTTTAATTTTTTATTTGTAGCTTGGAAAATTTTTGGAGCGTGCCTTGAAATCGCCATGGAGTACATAGAGTCGTAATGTAAATGGGAGAGCTGCTGCCACTTTTAAGCATTTTTCAGGTCCCAATTCCGAGACTCCAGTGTCATGCCGGTTCACTTTTCCGATGTATAATCGATTGTTTTTGATACGGGGGGACCCGGCCATCTAATGTGAACAGAGAGGATATAGGAATTATTACGTATTCTACATCGCAATTTTGGATCGAAAATATATCGAGAAAGTGACCGAGGCTCGGCGCACACCGGTCTCGGAACTCGTCGACAAGAACATGGCGCCAGCTCTCCCATTTGTACTCTATAATGGACATCGCGCCGGATCTGGTGCGGGAAATGGGAATGGGACGCGGCAGGGGTAGGTACGTCGCCGAGTGTGGGCATATTCTCCGTCAGGCGCTCAGGGCGGCAACTTTTAAGGACCCGCCGACGCGCGTCTGAATGGGTGCTCAAAATACGCAACTTTGAGCGCATATTTCGTGGATTCATATTGTTTAAACACTTATTTGCTCCGGCTATACAACGTGTCACTAGGATGAAAGCTAGGTGGAAGAAACCAAGGGCGTCACTACCGCGGTGGATGACGCCATAAACCAAATTTTTCAAAGCATGACATCTGGGTTACTGTTCAATGTAGTGCGTTGATGTTTGGACATATCTTAATATTTTTAGCTGATCTACAAGAATCAAGCATCAAAGTACGATTCTTTGACCAGCGCGACCAGAGACAAGAGACCCTCCACTAGTATCTTGGCCATGGTGGAAGCTTTTACTTTCGGGACTTCAGCATTCTTCTGATGACTTACCTACATGGTTGATGTTTAACAACGTGTTGGCAGTTTTATTTTGCAAACAAGTCGAAAATGGCCGAAGTTTGGGAAACGTGTTCGGCTCATGACGTCACCCGAAACTCATCATCCAGCATGTAGGTAGGTCAACAGCCGAAATTAGGGTGATGACTGTCACTCCCTTATAATTGTCCATAAGGAATGGAGATGTTGCACGTGTGAGGAATTTGCGATTTGACTATTAATTCTTATGTAAAAGTTCGCGAGAAATACGATGGTGCCACTGGTTTTCTCTGAAATCGTCTCCGAAGCTCAAAAAAAGGTCTCAACTTGAGGTCAAAATGGAGAGGATATCCCACGCTATCCTGAGAGTCCACCTCTACATCAAGACAAACTCTCCATGCAAAGCATATTCAAAGATAGGGGGCAAATACATTAACAGGGCTGCCACTTTATTTGAGGACTCTAAAACTGAAAACACGGCAACCCTGCTAATTTATTTGCTCCCTATCTTTGCATGGAAAGTTTGTCTTCGTGTAGAGGTGGACTCTCAGGATAGCGTGGGATATCCCCTCCATTTTGGCCTCAAGTTGAGAGCATTTTTTGAGCTTCGGAGACGATTTCAGAGAAAACCAGTGGCACCATCGTATTTCTCGCGAACTTTTACATAAGAATCAACAGTGAAATCGCGAATTCCTCACACATGCAATATCTCCATTATTGAATTCCCGAAAGTAAAAGCTTCCACCTGTCGCCAAGAGGTCAGTGGCGGGTCTCTTGTCTCTGAGCGCAACTGACCCATTTTAACAAATCGTCACCTTCCAGGCAAAGTATCACAAGCGCCATGTGACGTTCGAAAATTTCCGCCGCCATTTTATTTCTTTACTGAGAAATTGTTGGTTGAATCTGTTTGGAAATTTCACTAAATTTTATCGGCAGCACAAAGAAAATTCAGTTAAATTTTCGGACAGCTTCGTTGAACAATTTCTCTGTAAAAAAATAAAATGGCGGCGGAAATTTTTAAACGTTGCATGGCGCTTGTGATACTTTGCCTGGAAGGTGACGAAATATGATGATTGGCTTTTCCTTCCTCAGCCTACGTCGGACGGAGCTTAAGACGTTGCCGGCAGACCCGTTCATAACTGCGAAGACGGTCCGGCTGGACCTGAGCATGAACCCGCTCCACTGCACGGAGGACTTCCAGTGGGTCCTCGATCAGTGCGAGCAGAGGCGCCCGAACGGCGACGACCCCATCCTCATCTCGCCCGATATCACCTGCTGCGACGCGCCCTACAGACTTGAGGGGGTCGAACTCCGATGCGTCGAAGACTTCGGCGGCTTGGAGAGCAACTCAACATCGGACACAAAAAAAACGGATCGTATTCGATAGTGGTTCCATTTATCGTTTGGTTAAAACATAGAGTACATAGAGTCGTAATGTAAATGGGAGAGCTGGCGCCATGTTCTGCTCGACGAATTCCGAGCCCTGTGTGCGCCGAGTTCGGGTCGCTTTTTCGATACATTTTCGATCCAAAATGGCGGTCCTATCTCCTTTGTTGTTGTTGTTGTTGTTGTTGTTGTTGTTGTTGTTGTCATCGGATGGCCGGGTACCCGTGTATCGCAAACAATCGATTATGTATCGAAAAAGTGACCCGGCGTCACACAGGAGTCTCGGAATTCGGGACTTGGAAAACGCTTAAAAGTGGCGCCAGCTCTCCCTTTTACATTACGACTCTATGTACTCTATGGGTTAAAAGCAATAGAACATAACCCCAAACAAAAAATTTAGGATTTAAGTTGGAAAAGCTGTAAATGAGAGAGTTCTTAACAAATCCACTTTTCATTGCCATTTGGTACCCAAAAGAATAAAAAATCTATCACGAAAGACCCGTTCCTCAGATTTCAAAATTGACTCTCGACGCAATGTTTACATGTTGAACCAATCCATATCGATACCATCTCACCTGTTCGATGTATCGAATACAATCTACTACGACAGTGAGCTCTGCACAATACTTCGGTCTCTCCGTTGATCCAGCCGCACTGAAAAAAAATTCTCGGCGTTTTTACCACGGTCCGTTGGTACCGTTACTATCTCTCTTTTTTTTACTGAATTATTGGTAATTTTACCAAGACAGACTGGTAAGCTTACCTAAAAACCGGTATTTTTACTGTTTTTTTCAGGTTAGAATACCACTTTTATTGGTAATCAATTCCCGGTAACTGTGCCATTTTATCTCGGTGATTCTACCACACTCGATAAAAGATATTGGCGTTTTTACCAAGGTCCAGTAAAATTACCGAGAAAGTTCGATAATTTTACCGAGATTTCTCGGTAAAATTACCGATTCCATAAATGGTAATTTTACCATGAAAACACCGGGATCAAATAGAACCCTGAATTCTTGGTAATTTTACCCTATTCTTAGTAAATACACCGAGATTTTTTTTTCAGTGCGGAATCTAAATCGTAAAACTAAAGCGCAGATTAAATCCCCCTTGATTTGAAACCAACGGATGGAACTATACAATACAACAGTATAACAGCTTCTTGTAGAGTCAGAGGAGCACCTCACAAAGGGAACCTAGGGAAAGTGAGTGCAGGGAGACACTCAATCAAGGGACATCAGTGGCGTGGCGTGAATTGCGACATATCGATTGTTATGTCATTTAAACCTATGGAAAAGGATCGATAAACAGGGTGTTCGCAGCGAACACCTTAATAATCGATTCTTTACCGTAGGTTTAAATGGCATAACAATCGATATATCGCAATTCACGCCACGCCACTGAGGGACATCTGCGCCTGGATTTTAGCGGCTCAGGTGCTTGCACTAGAGCTGCTATTCCGGACGGTCCCAGCTGGGGAGTATCAATGGACCATGTTACATTGGAGAGACCGCGCGTTGGTTGATGGGAATCGGCGCCATTTTCGACTATGTACCTTGTCATGACTTCATTTTATTGCATATTGTTTTATTGTTAGCCAATGCTATGTTGTGTAGTGTACTTTTGGAATCATGGTGATACAGTCAATAATTCAAAACTTGTCTGTGCTTTAATCTCGTGATGGAAAAAATGTACTTTACGTTCAAAATTTGAAATTTTGAATTTTAAAGTTTTCGCGGTTTTTTGGAAGAATGCAGTGGTTGGAGCTTCCTAGGCATATTACTCGATATCAGCTGATAGCAAACAAAGGTTACCAAGGAAACCGTAAACGTTTAACAACTATCGTGGCAATCGACAGTTGTCGGATTGTACATCAATGACAAAATGTGTCTAGGCCCTCATTCTTGACTACAACTACCGTCGCCAGAGCCGCTTTCCGACGCGAATGCGTTGGAGCTTACTGCTTGTTTGAATCGTTATCCAACGACCCCGATCGATAAATAAGACTGCTAAGATAGGGATATATCGACCAGCGGGTCGATTTTGGATCGTTCTCGAATGAAACTGATCGATAAATCCCTATCGTAGCAATATATTTTATCGATCAAGGGGAGCTGAGGGGTCTATTTTGGAGAAGTCCCTTAAAACTTGGGAGCTGTAATTCCTGAGAGGGGTCGGGGAGTCATCATAGGGAATTGAATAATTGAGTCGCCTCATCAACCACCTAGTGCGACACACCAAAATAAGAAAAAAAAAAAAAGAGGTAATGGACCACTAGACAAGGTACGAATTTCAGCATTCTGAGACATGTTTCTGTACCAAAATTTCACGTAAAACACGATGCGCACAACAAAAATTACTGCAATTAACTCCTTACGAAGATATTTAATGATTCTTGGTGCGTGAATTCAAACCACCCGCTCATGAAAACTCAATGCTCTACGTGATTCACATCGCGCGCTAAACGTTATCATGACAGTCTCTCCGATTTAAAAATCTGGCAACCTCAATTTTGACGCTTTGGCTCAGCTATAGCAAATTGCTTATAGTTGAACAACACATGGTGGGAAATAAACATTGCTCCATTGAGAAGCTTGCTGAAACCGTTGTAGTGCGCGATTTGACTAACGTAGAGCTTTGAGTTTCTTGTGAGCGGGCAGTTCAAATTCCTTGTAACCAGTGTGAAATGAAAACGTTAATATCTTCGTTAGGAGTTGGTTTCAGTAAATTTCGTTGCGCAAATCGTGTTTTACGTGAAATTCTGGTCGAGGAACATGTGTCAGATTGCTTAAATTCGTACCTTGTCTAGTGGTCCATTGTAAGGCTATTGATACCGAACAGTCGATAGAGATACAATTTTAAAGATGGGAGATGTGCGCCGCACTTTTAAATCCTTTATATTGTCTCCGGTGGGGGTCACGTAGATTTCAAGGAGGCCAGCTCAGCCCCTCCTCCTCCTCCTGTAACTCCGCCCGCGTTGAAACCTTCTCAAGGGTTAATTACACTTCGAGAGAGCCGTTGTAGCTTTCAGATTGGATAGGTATAATAGATTTTAGGTCCAATATAAAATTCTAGTCCTAGTTACCATGTTTAGGATTAGATATTTTATTTAGTGCCAATAAATCCCCGATGAAACTGAAGAACTTTCGAAAATAATTTATATATCGAAAAGGGCAATGCCAAAATTCTCGTCGGTGACTTCCTTACCACTACAACAGTAGCGGATCCGTGGGCATGGTGGGATCCCCCCCCCCCCCCCCCGGACCAATAAAGGAAAAAAGGGGGAAAGAGGAGAAAAGAGGACTTTTTATCATTTTATTGTGATCTTCTTACATGAGAATTATACTTTTTGTCATTAAATATGAAAAGAACAGATTATACAAGCTACTGAGAAACTTGTTACTAATTTACTTAACCGTATATGAGGAAGGTGTAAATATACAAGTAAGAATGTAACTATTTGGGTCAAACCTGGGGGCTGGTTAGTTTATACGGTTGAACCCTTTCGAGGCGTCTGATCTCGTTCGAGTTACCTTAATACAGTTGAATGGCCTCAATACTTGGGTGAGAATAGACACGCGCGGTGCTCTTCGTTTGTAGCGACTTTACCCAGGTAGCAGTGATGGCGATACATAGCGATTTTATCGGTTGGTCATCGCGATTAAATCGGTGGCAATATATCGAGATATTATCGCATTGAAAATAGCGATATATGGCGATGAAATCGGCACACATCGCAATTTTTGGTTCGATAAAATTGGGATCAATTTCCGTCAATAAAATCGAGATTAAATCGCCATTTATCGCGATTTTTATCTCGAAAATATCGCAATAAATTGTCGGGCGATAAAAGCGCGATAAGATCGAGGATAATCGCTCAGATGTAGATGATCCTGGCGATTCAATCGCCGATAAAATCGCAATATATATCGATTTTTCTTTTGAGAGATGCTACTTGGGAGTGATAAACTGCGAGACCATCTCTATTCCAAAATCCATTTGGATATCCGAATTGCGTTCGCACTAGCGTGCTTCGACAATTTTACTACATTTTGCAATTAGGAGCTATAAATTCCAGCCCGGTTTAAAAACAACGTATATGCCTTTAGTTTTCCGATGCACATAAATCTTTTTTCAGATGAGCCAGTTTTTATAGGTCCAAATTGGAAAATGCAGTCCAATTTGTCTAAGAGCACGATTTTGTAGTTTTTGAAGAGTTCCTAAATTAGTCCGTGCTGTACACCCCCAGATCTGAGTTACATAGGCCCATGATGGGCGGATTATTGGCTTACATAGAAAAGTTTATTATCTACGCTTAATGGAGATTTTCACCCTAGTAACCAATTTAGCTTCTTAAATTTAAATACACATTCGTCTTTTTTTATTTTTATATGCTCTTTTCATTTCAATTTAGTATCTAGTTCAAACCTAGATATATGTACTTAGCCACATTAGATGGTCCTAACAGTTCTTCATTAAATAGTATGTTTAGGCTAAAAGAGGAGTTATTCGTCAATTTTCAACTTTCAAATAATGCAAAAATTTAATGGTAAAATTGCTGAAAATTCAATCTGAGAGGGCCTGTTGTTTAACATTTTCCGAGTCCCCTAGAAATCAGCGAATGGCCCCTCCCTCCAACTCATTGTGGATCCGCCGCGAACTTACACCGTAGTGGAAATTGTTTTGCCAAATTCCCTTTTTGCCCCGCACTTAGCGCATCACCCATCCAGACAAGGAAATCAGGAGTTTTCTGTAAAAGAAACCTTATAGCAGCCTCATACGATTTCTCTCGACATATTTGGAAAAACGTCCCAATTTCTGATCTTAGTCCATTCGATTGTAGACCTACCGCAATCGGCACATTTGCCAAAATACACTTACACCGTCCTTTCCTGTCTAAAAAGTCCCTGGTGAAGTGCAATCTTGTGTTACCTCCACTGAACATGAAAAAACCGAACATCTCGTCGCATTTTCTTTGACAGTCTTCCTTTGTGCGTGTACCATGAACGAGGTAGCCCATTGTTTTGGTTTTCAAGAACTCTGGAAAAAGGAGTAAACGTATATTAAAGACACTATTTTTTTCATCACACAATTGACCACTAGACAAGGTGCGAATTGAAGCATTCTGATTCTGCAATTTTGGATGAACAATTGGACAACGCACGAACCGAAGCATTCTGATATGTCGACGCACAATGGGTCGATTCAATAGGTGGGGTCGGACAAAATGTGGAAACTTCAAACGCTTTTAACTCCGTTAATACAAAATTTCGAGGTTCTAGAAGTGGTTCCGTTGGTTCCCTTGTAAAATTTTCCTCTGGAGTCACTCCTTAGAATTTACAATGTGGCAAAATAAACATGAAAATTTGCAGTTTAAGTAAAAAAATTCATGTCCGACCTCTCTAATTGACTCGATCCACCGTGCGACGGTGAAACATGGGCGGAGATTCCTGAACTTCTTCCTCTTTCTTCGGGCTTCCTACAACTATCCAAACTCGGGAATATTATCTTTGAAGTTTGTTCTTTCAAGTAGATCAGTTTCAAAACTGATGACAGCCAGGTAAGAAAGTCTTTCGTGCAGCATTGCATTCCTCGGATAGTTTTTAAGAATTTTTATTTTGTCGAAAGACCGTTCGCCGGACATCACCATCACCATCTTGAAAAAGGTTCTAAATGGAGTGAAAATACTTGAAAAACAACTAATAAGTTTATCATCTGAGTGTGGGAAGTTTTATATATGCATACGGGCATCAAGCCTATTTTTTGAACTTGTGTGTCACTTTGAAAAGGCGTCCAAAGGGGCCAGTGGCCGAGGGATGAAAGTTCGTCGGACAATTTTTAGAAAAACGAGACGAAAAATCCGAGGAGTGTTCGCGGATCTTCCCCCGGGGAAATTTTTGAGAATGAGGCACCCCTGAAATGCAATTTTTGCTCGTTCTTGTGGAAAAATATCACCTTTTCCTCCTTTTCATTTTGGAATTCTAGAGGGATAAAATCTCGCTATCGCCTTCGGACAAGCCCCTAATGAAATTAGGGAGGAATTCTATGTTCCTCTGTCGAACATTAAGAAAAGTCTACCGAGATGTAGCGTAGATTTAGCTCAGAACTAAATACCAACATTATAGATAAAAAAAAAAAAAATCCTCGAAAACTTTGGGGGATGGGCGGCTCTGCTCGCCCCATTCACGCGGCGCCACTGTACGAGTAAGAGGGCGCTCAGGAAAATTATTTCATCGGAATCAGATATCACCGACAATTTGGACCTATAAATCGATACAAAAAAATTCTAAATTTTCCAGAAGCCTCTACGTCAATTTAGCGAACTTGCATGTTTTCAAGGAGTGTGCGCTGTTCCCCACTTTTAAGGGTCAGCATTTTGGACACGAGTGGGTCATTTTAGACTTCTTTATATCGACTTGGGTTTTTCCTGCACTTCTTGGTTAGGATGAAAAAATGTTAAAATGATGGCATGAATCACGTTTTTTAGGTAAGGACCCCCCTCCTCCCCTCCCTGAAGTAGAGGCGGAGGGGCTCCGGAATTCCTTGACGTCGATCCCTCCTCATTCCCGCGAACCTGGACTTAGTCCGACTTAACATAAGCTAGATAACAGCTTGGTAGGGTAGATCTGGGCCACCGTGACTTTGCCCTGTCCCCTGTATGTGTTTCCTGGCATTTTTAGCTTGAAACATGTTTCATAAGATTTTTTAGAGCTGCACACTCTTCCCCTCAGTTTTACTCTTACACTAATACTTATTAGGGTTCAAATTTTTGAGTCTAATGAAAGTTTTAGGAATTTTTCGACCTTGATTTTTACGCTGGATATTGTGGACCCAGCACTAATTCTCCTACCTTGTTACTTAAAATTCAGGCCAAATTTTTGTTTTTTCCCCCTTGCGACTCGGAAGTAGATTCCCCAAAAAGCATACTGTAGTACAACCTACGGAGATAGGCTGTACTCTGCGAATACATACTCATCAATTGATATCTTTGGCATGCGACATGCTCAAGGGAATGAAGAACGCCCTAAATTAGGAGGAATTGCGAAATAGTCTTCTCGGTTTTCTTTTCTCCTATTTTTTCATTTTTAAAATATTTATTTTTCATTTTAATCCCCATCTTATTGAATTTTTCTCTACCATGGCCTGCATTTTACGCATTTGCTCTTAAGGCCCTCTTCATTCTCCGCCTTGACTGCAGTAGAGTACCTTTATAGGGAGAGTATGGACAGCTCGAAAATTTGGAGGGTAGGTTTGATCAGGTTATGTAGCTCTTGGGGCCCAAAAGGGCTTTCGACCTATGAACTCGAGTTATCCTGTGGTACTTTGTTTCATAATTCTTACTATTCGCCGTTTCAGAACTGATCAAAACTTATTTAGCACGTATAAAACTTTGATTTCGCATACATTTTCTCGATTTCATATTCTTAAGACGCTAGTTTACAATGCGCTGCCGGCTGCCGGCCGTATTGATGAATATTTAAAACGCATAGGTTGGCAGCGGCACTTTTCTAGTGATTTTCGTTTGATGCCGCGATCACACGCTGAATGTGGGAGTTGAATGTGGCTTGAATATGGAATTCATCGGCCCGATGCCTGCTTTTTACGCGTGACGCGCAAAATTCAGCAACGATTCTCAGCGACCATCGGATAATGTCGGATTTGTCTGAACTATTCGAATAGATTTGATACACATTTGGATGATAATAACTCGAATTAGTGAAATTTCAGCTGTTGAGCGCTGACTGTTGACCTTTATACTGAGAGTGAAGACAACACCCCCTCATGGAGTCACAAACGAGAATAAAGATTATAGAAATTGAACGTTTTTCGTAATCTTTGATCGGCCCATTCTCAAATTCCTTTCTCCGTCCCTTCTCTCATTCCGTTTGTTCCTTGCCGAACCCGTAATTCCCTGGTCCAATCCAGAATATAATCTTTGCAGTCGGTGAAAATGTAATCTTTATTCCCGTTTGTGACACTGTGAAGGCCTAAAATACGGGAACCAATCAGAAATGGATTCACATTGTCTTGACTCTCAGTATAGAGTACCTGTATAGCGAGAGTATAGACAGATGTGAAACACCGAAAATCCATCAGGCCTTCACCGATGCCTCCGCGAATAAAGTTAGGGCCCAGAAATGCAGCCAACCTACGAATTTCAATTATCCAGAGCGCTTAACCAATACAATTGTTACGAACCATCGTTTATAAAGCACGTATTTGACTTAGTTTTTGCATAAATTTACTCAATTTCGCGGGAGAACGCTCATTTTTGTACATTCCTAGCCATCTTGGTTAGAATTGGAATCTGCAGACTGGCAGTGAAATTTTGTGCGTTAGAAGTTGGTGAGAAGGGTGGCTGCACTTTTGGGCCCTAAGCCCTCCATGAAGCGATCTGTCCATACTCTCGCTATATAGGTACTCTAATGTGCCTCTCCCCACAAACTTACAAAGACTGCCTCATTTCGCTCATGCTTGACTACAAGTTAAAATCTGAAATATATGAACCACTCACTTTTCGAGGCATCTCCCATGATAATTTCGACATTTATCGTTTCATCCGGAGGAGGACGCTGAGGGCTCCCAATTGGAGTCATCAGGGGAGTTCTTATTAGTGGAGTTCCGGCTGGACTCAGCATTATAGGAGATTTCGCAGGAGTATTCGTTTCAGGGCGTTTATCTCTATCCGTAAGGGGGAGAGCAAGTGTTTCGTACTGAAGAAAGACGGTCGTTCCTTTTACCTTGGAATATTCCTTCGCGGCACAGAAGAAAAAATTTTTACACCACTTTTGCAATTTTTCGTAGTAGTCGCTTTTATAGTGGCTCTTAAAATCTCTGGAAGTATTCAGCAAACATTTGCAAGTTTTTCCATCCGGATATACGCGCGCCTCAGTGAAATCCATTAATATCGAGCCCTTTCGGTCGAGCGGCCTCACTTTAATTTGCCCGAATGTCGCCCAGCAATGATAATGACACATTGCATCGGTGAAAGGACCTCCTGAAATCATAAAAAAACCAATCCAAAAGAAACAGTTATCGACAAAGTCTCACAACTTAGAAAACCGCGCTTTTAAACAGTTAAAAAAAAAAAAAAAAAAAAACAGGGAGCAAGACAAATTTTAAGCTACATCGACACCAAGAATCCCATCTGTGTCCGAAATACTGACCCCTGAAGATAGGGGGCAGAGCCGCATAGGCCCCCTTCAAAAGAAGCAAGTTCGAGAAATTGACGTAGAGGCTCGAAACAAAGATGTGTCTATGGGTAGTTGACCCTAAGGGCTCCGAATTTAAGGGCCCATTACCCCCAGAGGCTTCTCTGATGGGGGTAACGGGGGGCCTTTAACTAGTAACTCGTTTATTATGAGTTTAATGCCTCCCTGTTACCCTATCAGAAAAGCCTCTGGGAGCAACGGGGCCTTCAATCTCGGATCCTTTGTGGTCGATTATCCATGGGCACGTTTTTTTCCCGAGTCTCAGCGTAAATTTCTTCTTGCTTTTTTCAAAAGGGGGCTCCGACTCTGCCCCCCCCCCTCCCCCCAAACTTTCATGGGTTAGTGTTTCGGACGCAGATGGGCCGATTTAGGATTTCTTGATGTTGATTTAGTTTGAAATTGTTCGTACTCTCTGATTCCGCTGAAATAGTTTCAAAATATTGACTTAAATCACGACTTTTGAAGTATGAGGACCGCCTTTTACCTCATGAAGGTGGCCAGAAAGGGGGGCTGTTTGACAATGAAACTCGGATTCTTTGGGGTTAATTTCCCATTTGCCATCGCTACCCTGGACATTGTCCGACCTAAAATAACCGTGAAAAAAGCCTGTCACCGTAAGTCTGGGCCACCCTGTATAATTTCAAAATATTTACAACGTCCCATACTAACTCTTCCGACCAATTGATGTAATCTTTACCCTTTGTTGGGCAGTGGTTAGCAGCACTAACCACCACAAAATAATTTTCATTTACCACTACTGGGCAGTAGTTATTTGAATATATCACTTACTTAGGTTGGTAGTAGTATGTGGAAGGGGGAAAGAAATTTTCCCCCCTGCATCACTGCTGTTTATTTGTTTTTCAAGCACATGTTATGTTGACAACATGCGGCGGTAAGGTAAGACCATGCCACTCCAAGGGTTATTGTAAATATTAAATTTTGTGGCTCGGACATGTATTTGATGGCGATTGATTTTACTTTATAACTATTCTGTGGATGTTTTGAAGGTATGGTGAAACAATTTGTAAAGTTTTGTCATAAAAATGCAAGGGTTTGAAGTAGGTGGTTAGAGAATAGTGAAAAAAGACTACGAAAAAAAAGTAAGACTGTTTTTCGTAGGCACCTATTTTCGAGGAAGGCAGGGTTCCTATAGCTCAATAGTGAAATTACCAAACCACGGATCACGATTTTTATCGGTTCTGAGTATGAGCTACATCAGTGAGCTGTAGGTAGAGCACCTGTATAGCGAGAGTATAGACAGGTGTGAAACTTCGAAAATCCGTCAGGCCTTCACCGATGCCTCCGCGAATAAAGTTAGGGCCCATGAGGCAGCCAACCTATGAATTCTAACACGTGTCTTGTGTCAACTCCCTAATGTTTGAACATATTTGACTCTATAAAGGCCGTTTGGAAAACCACTATTTACAAGTCGATCAAATATAGCGTTGTGTCATTGTGACCTTGCGTGCGCAGTGCGAATGTTCTTTGCGCAACCCATCGGAATATCATGGAGCCTAACATCGCAGTTACAGATTTCTTGGGATTAATAGAGATATTAATTTAGAAACCCTGCTCCTTAGAGGGAATACTTCCGGTATATGTATTAATGATGGGCCAAAGTCAGTAATACACACTAACTTGCTTGAATAAGAAAAAGAAAAATTAAAAAAGAGAGGCTAAAAGAAAAATTAAAAAGGGGAAACTAAAAGAAAAATTAAAAAGGGGAAACTAAAAGAAAAATTAAAAAGGGGAAACTAAAAGGAGATTTAAAAAAAAAAAAACAAGCAGTAAGCTCCAACGCATTCGCGTCGGAAAGCGGCTTTGGCGACGGTAGTTGTTAAACGTTTACGGTTTCCTTGGTAACCTTTGTTTGCTATCAGCTGATATCGAGTAATATGCCTAGGAAGCTCCAACCACTGCACTCTTCCAAAAAACCGCGAAAACTTTAAAATTCAAAATTTCAAATTTTGAACGTAAAGTACATTTTTTCCATCACGAGATTAAAGCACAGACAAGTTTTGAATTATTGACTGTATCACCATGATTTCAAAAATACACTACACAACATAGCATTGGCTAACAATAAAACAATATGCAATAAAATAAAGTCATGACAAGGTACATAGTCGAAAATGGCGCCGATTCCCATCAACCAACGCGCGGTCTCTCCAATGTAACATGGTCCATTGATACTCCCCAGCTGGGACCGTCCGGAATAGCAGCTCTAGTGCAAGCACCAGAGCCGCTAAAATTAATCGATATTTAGAAACGACCTGACAATACTTGACGTGCTTATGACGACGGACTTCTGCATTGAATGAAGCAGGTAACTCTCTATTCCAAGGTCTATTATTATTATTATTTTCTCGTTTCTCAATTCACAGCTCGAGGCCGTTAGATATTTAGTCCTCCCCCGGCAATTCAATGCAAAGGAGAGTCCTTAAATTGAGAGTCCTTAAATTTAAAATTGAAGGTAAACATTTAAAATTGGGATTAAGACTTTAAAATTGGAGTAAAAAACTTAAAACTGGGATCAAAACTTTGAAATTGGAGTTAAAAATTTAAAATTGGAGTAGAAATTTAAAATTGAAGTTTAAGATGCAGGTTAATTTTTCGGTTGGTGGGAACTATCCAACGAACTACACCTCTAGAATGGCTGACCAGTGTTAGAGACCCGGAACGTTTTGAAGTTGATATAGGTTAGGTTTACTTGGGCTCACACAGCAGGCTGCCATCTAAACCCATGTCAGACGCTGCCCACATTTTGCCGAATATTGTTGAATAAAGTGATAGCAATGAAGAGATTGCTGAACAATCGCACTTCAAATGGTTTTCTTTACTCAAAAAATAGGAACTTTGAAAGAAAACCTCAAAAATATGAAAGTTTACAAAGGTTGAAATTTTCACATGTAATCCTTATGGGCAAGACGCAGCAAAAATGGAGATTGAGGTTAGCTATACTTGGGCTCCCACCCCCCTCCTGCCATCAAAAACCGGCCCATGCGCGTTACGCAGGTTTGCTATCTCGCGGCCATTCTAGAGGTGTAGTTCGTTGGAACTATCCATCACCCAGAACTCGCCGTACAAGCCTGCAGCTTCCTAGCAACGCTTATTATTATTATTAATATTCATTGCTGTCACCAGCTTTGCTGGGTTGCTTTAAGCCCTCACACAGGGGCAAACAATGCTCCTAGGTATGAGGGCTGTTTGTGGTTTGGGTGGCCGGGTGGTGGTTATTTCACTCCCCCTTGGGGGGTTGCTCGTCACGGACTAGGATACCTGTTTTAGGAACCGAGGCAGGGTAGGTGTCTGGAGGACGCCTGCCTAAAGGTTTCTTTCCTGAGGTGGTAGGCGGTTGGTGTGTGGGAACGTTCTAGGTGTATTCGCGCTGCTCCACCTAGCTTAAGACCTTCCGGAGGATTCTGGCAGTGCCTAACACAGCAGACTTCTGGGCCAGTACTAGCGAATGTTTCCCAGGGATTTCGTTCTTCAGTTTAGTCCAGTCTTATTAATATTAATAGTTATTAATATTATTAATATTATTAATAGTTATTAATAATTTATTAATAGTCTTAATAGTTATTAATATTATTATTATATAGATATATTTTTGGGTTTTGTCTCAACCATGGTGGTGTCCAAAATGAGTTCGCCCATACCGGGATCCAATGGATCCATCGGGTTCTGAAACCCGCCCCACAACAAAGCACGATAAGAAAGGTGGAAGAGGTGAAACAAGTTTTACAACTATGAGAGTCAGAGAGTTATCGTCAAAAATGTTTGCAGAGTGTTGAAGAGCATCTTATCGTCGCCATCTACAAGAATTATGTGGTATTTTTCTACCGTCAAAGGGAAGATCCGTAGACATTTTTCTGGCTGTGTAGGTAAAAATCGAGGTCTCTAGATGCAGGGTTTGTTAGCTTCACCATCAAGTTGATAATTTATATACAGTGTGAAAAGTTCACTGACCTTTTGTAAAGGCTCCTACAATAACTTCTTTTGGCCTTCTTTCGGCCTTTCCCTTATCTTTTTTAGCTTTGGGCTCATCCGCTGTTTCCTTCGGCGTTTTATCCAACGCCTCCCCTGGAGACGCTGGAGGGACTTTCGATGTTCCCGATTCTGAAGTCCCTGCTGCGCTGTCCGTGGTCCCCGTGGAATTCGAAGCCCCTGTGTCTCCTTTTGGTTCTAGGGGCTGCAATTCCCTGGCTCCTAATTCATACAAGATCCTGACTCCTATCTTCTGCCGGCTCAACCACCATCTTGCGGCACAGAACCCCTTTTTAGCTTCCTCTGTAAACTCAGTGTAATTGAATTCCGCGACCATGAAATGATCTTTGATCCGCTCTTTGTTCATCTCACATCGACAGACTGTTTCCTGGTTAATTAAGTGGGGCTCAAAGGTAGGTATACTGGCCTGGTCTTTCGTGATGATCTCGCCAAAGTGAGTCATACAATGCGCGTTGCACTCTGCCTGCGTCACGGTGAATAAACCTGAAATTTTTGAGATGGAAATCAGTTTCGCTTAATTTGATTGAACGAATAGGGCGTAAAGATATATTTAAAAAGAAAATAATAATGAAGTTGCAGACGGTTTTGAAAACCATCAGTTGAATAGTCTCACGTCGCAAATAGGAGTTGAAGTAGGGTGATCGATGATCCAGGTTACCCTCCTGACCAACTCTTATAAAAAGAACCTGAAGAGTGAGCACCTGAGAAGTTTTTTTGCATTGCAAGGTTGCGAAGTGTCTCATGACAGTGAATTTATTTGCTCGGAAATTTATGTAAATTTCCTTTTTAGTTTTTTTTTATTCTTCGTGATTTGGAATTCTTGGAGAAAATCAACGAAAAACGTGTGCCCATTAATGAGTAACAAATTAGTTATATCTGGTCATAGAGAAAAAAAAGGAGGTGTTTGCATTTCGGGCATCTTGGATTCTTTTGATGACGTAGGTCGGTACAGCGACTTTTATCATCAATTTTCTCAGAAATGGTTAGTGTAATTTATGGAAAAAAGTCATTCCTAAAAAAGTGCTTGAAATTATATCATGAGTTGATTTAAGCGAAAAAATGGGACATTATGGTTCGTTTTTCATACTTCAAATTCCGGATTTCGCTGGCCAGGTTGTACCGACCTACGTCACAGGGTAAACAAACCTCAAGATGCAAACACCTCCTTTTTTTTCTCTATGATATCCGGTAAAAATTCGGAGCGTTGCAACGCAAAAAAGACCCTTCTCACTCTCACACCTCTTTGATGGTAGTGGCTATTAGATTTTCTGGGGAACACTGAACAAAGACGAACAATCTCAACAGCCACTTTCTATACTATTCTTTTTTATCTATGAATTCGAGGCCAAAGAAGATTTAATAATCTTCTGTACTAAAACGATAATTGGCAATATTTCCTTCGGCAGGACATATTCTGACCAGTGTCGAGGCGTGAATGATCGATACTATCGATGTTTCCCCATTTGAAGCCATGGTGAAGAATCGATTGTTCAATCATACACCCTGTTTATCGATGATTTTCCATAGGTTTAAATGGTAGATCATTTGATGCATCGCAAAGGGCGTCACACCACTGATTTTGACCTAAGGTGCCTGGACTACCATGTGGTATATCTATTGAACACAGGGGTAACACCTTCAAGAGTCTGATGCTGGTCTGTGAGATTCATTTACAGCAGGCTGTCGCTCAGCCATGATCAATTTTTCCCCTCTTCTTTTTAGTGAGTGTATGGGTAAATAAATATGATTCAATATCCAATGAACTTACATCATGGCGCTTCTCAACAGCTGTCCCTGCTACCAAAGAATTAAATTTTGACTCAACCTATAATAACGTGAATTTGACAGCTCTCGATCGGAATAAAATTCGCAGAATTTATTTCATTTGTGCGGCCTAGTTTTAGAGTCTCAGCAATACTTGATGAACTAAAATATTTCGTAAATCAGTATTCATGTGTCATCCTTATGTCTCCGTCATAATGCCTCGTGATATCGTTATATAATGTAGAGCATTATAAAAAAAAACTGTATGCCAACCTTCCTCTGGGTGGAAAACGCCCCATATTATAGGATTGTTGCCATCCAAATCTGTAATCTTCTGAGGATCCAATTTTTTATAAGGCACTTTCTCTGCCGGAGATGCTGCAATAAAAATCGTTTGAAAATGTTGAAAACAAATAGACAGGTATATACGTATCGTTGTTCATACATAGATGTGATTGACTCAAGGTCTTTTGATTCTTTTTAAGCGTGACAGTAGGGCTCGCTTTTTGAAATTTTGAGGCCGTGATGGAGGGGATGTCCCACGCTGCCCTGAGACGAGAGTTCACCTCTATATCAAGACAAACTCTATATGTAAAGATGGAGAGAACATACACTAGCAAGGTTACCGTGCTCAGTTTTGTAGACCCCCAACAAAGTAGCAACAATGTTAAAATGTATTTTTTCCCTGTCTTTGCATTAAGAGTTTGTCTTGATAATAAAGAGGTGGAATCTGAGGGTATCGTGGGATATCCCCTCCATTACGGCATTAACTTTGAGAGCTTTTTTTGAGCTTTGGAGTTGATTTCAGAGAAAACCAGTTGCACCATCGTGTTTCTCGCAAAATTTTACACAGGAATCAGAATGTAAATCGCAAATTCCTAATACAAGCAAGAGCTCCATTGTATCATTTTTATTTTCCTGAATAGTCATGGAAGTTGATGAAATGACAATTTATGTAAGGACAAAATAAGTTGAATAAACCATGTACCTTCTGGTAAAGGAGCTTTCCCTGCCTTTTCTTTGCCTTTTAGTTTCTCAGCGGGCGCTCTTGACGGCCCCGTTTCGTCATGCACCAAAGGCGTTTTCGGGTGTTCGGAAGGCCCGGTAGCTGCTGTTTCTTCCGGTTTCTCTTCTTTTTCGGGCTTTAATGTCTGATATTTTCCTTTTCCCCAGGGCATTAAATTCCTCATGGGTTCTGAAACGGAGTAATTTAAGACTTTTTAACGCACGCCTGCATGCATTCTCAAATGTGATCGTCAACGCTGGGAGAGGGATCTTCGTGGAAAATCCTCAAAATTCGGTTACTTGTACTAATTAGTGGAAGAGCGTTTTAAAGGAAATTTCGCGACAAAGATTCTCAAAAATATCAAGCCAATCCCTCATGTTGGATTTGAAACTTGATCTTCACGACTCTTCATGAGGATTTGAAAGCACAGACCAAAACCATAGTCTGGAGGAAAAGCTATTTGTAAATAAACTTTTTTCTACTACCTTTGGGCTCAAAATTGTCACAATACACAAACGAAATATCACAGAATATATACGGTTAATAACGTCATCGGGACACCTGTTGACGACGTCATCTGGCGCTCGTTCATGCATGGTGGCATCGGGAGTGCCGTCATTGAGAAACCGACTCAAGAACGGAATCATCCGAAAATATCCCGTGCAACACATTGCAAACAAAATAACGCGCTATAAATCAACTGAGATGCCTTTTCTATAGACTCGGCATTCGAAAAACGCGCGGAGCCTAAAACAGTGGAAGAATGTACAAAGTTGGGTTTGGACCCAACATGCAACTATTTTAACTTCGTGGTAAGCCAGGTTGCATACGTTCGATTTTTAGGGCGCAATCTGAGATGTGCCAACGACTCTCACTGTAGAGTATGGGTGCAATTAGTGTTTTCCTTGAGCGAGACGCGTATATCGATCAACTAAGACGCTCTTATCGCTCAGATTTTTCACGCGTTCATTAATCGACTGAGATGATATCCGAAAGACGATCTCGGCATTTGAATAATGCACTGAGCGTAAAACAATGAAGGAATAAACAAAATTGGGTTTGGATACAACATGCAGCCATATTACTCCATGGTGGGCCGCCAGGCCGCATACACTCGAGGAAAACACCGAACACCTGTACCCTATCGCGAAGGGCGGAGACCATATCTGCCGTGCTAAGGAAAAACGCGGTATGAACATTCGAAAGTTGCCAAATTTCTTCCGATATAATGTGTATTTTCAAGGAAAGTTATGGATATTTTCCCTTAAAATTTTTAGGGACTTTAGGTGAAATTGTGTACAAAATGATCTGAAAAATCGAAAGGAAAATATTCATAAACGTAGCAGGAAATTCGTGTTTTACCAAAAGAAATTTGGCAATGTCAGAAAGTAGGCGTTCTTCCTTAGCACGACAGATATGGACGTATTTCTGCCAAACGGAACTATGTGCATTATGACGTGAGCCCTGTTATGCATACCTATGTACCTATGGGTCGCAGGGCTCATGTCTTAATGCACATAGTTCTGTGTGGCAGAAATACGTCCAGCACGCGTAGGCCGTGGGTTTATCTCAGATTTCGCCCGCAAAATCCAGTGTATGCAACCCGGCCCACCGGGGAGTGAAAATTGTTGAATGTTAGGTCTGAACCCAACTTCGCGTTTGCTTGAATTAAGAGAACGTTCCGTCTGTGATATTAAAAGAGAGGCTCAGATTTTCTCGAAATGCTAAATGTAAACGTTCTTCGTTCATGCATCTGAATCGCAAACAGATAGAGGTGCACGTGATATAGAGCAAATGCAAACTTACAACTCTAATGTGGAATTTAAATGAAATCTATATTTCAGATGGTGGATTTAGATTCACTCTCGAGCTCCACACTTTCGCGATTTAAATGAAGCCCATTTCATGGGCGACGGAAGAGAGTTTTCAGCACAGAGGTAGAAAAGAAGAAAACGCATTTGAAGGAAAATTTATGAAAATCTAATGGTGGTGATTCCAATTCTTTACATTTTTTATTTACGGAGAATGAAATGCCGTGAATATTGCCTTGGGTCATTTTTAATTGTGGCGCAGCTGGTTGCATTAAATTTTCCTTCATTTGAGAGGATAGGCTGGATGCGCTCTCGAGAGTTTGAATAGTGGTATCAGAATCTTTGGTCATGTTTAAAAGTGTTACCAGTGCTTACCTCTTACTACGATCGTAAACAGAACAGATTGTGCTACAGAAATTTCACGTACATTTTGGATCACTCTTCCTCTCCTTGCTCTTTTTATCCAATTTATTTCCTTTTTTACACTCTCCGTTCCTTCTTGTCATTTTCCTCTATTTTGTCTCATTTTTCTTCTCTCTCTTCATCTAACTTTTCTTCGCCCTCTTTTTTGACTCCTTTATCTTCTATTTCTTCCTCTGATTTTTCTTTACTCTCTTTTTTCGCTCCTTTTCCCTTTTTCTCTTCCACTAACCTTCATTCTTCCTCCGTCCTTCCATTCTGCTCCCTATCCTCTCTTCTGCCTCTTCTCTCCCAATTTGATTTTCTCAACGCAGTTAGTAGAATTGGACTTCATTTTGCAATTCGGAACTATAACTTCCAAACCATCTGTTAAAGCACTTGTCTGGATAGAGAAACTAATGGTACATACGATGGTTATAAACTGAGACACAGTTTATAGTTCCTGATTGCAAAATGTAGTCTAATTTATGATTGAGCCAGAAATAGTAGGTCCATATTGCGAAGTAAAAGAACAAAATTGTAATAGGAATAATGTAAATTACTCACCCGTTTGACTGAGGGGCGTAATAACACATAATATCAAAACGAGGCTCCAACCTGGGCGCATTGTACAACGGAAATAAGGAAATCCCAATAATGTGAGTAGCGCATGCCCTCGGTTTATTTGCCCTTTCTATAACGTTGTTGACATTTTTTTTTTAAAAAAAAATGTAACTGGTAACAGTCACTGCGTCAAGCCCGACTCGTGTGGGGAGGGGACAAAAAATGGAACGTTCATGGTTTTAGTCAGATGCCACTACGTGCTGTAACACAAATGGACTCTTTAATTATGGAATTTTTGCCTGTTTGCATCTTACGCATTGTTTTTGAATCCCTGTATGTGCGTACAATGTCTTGAAATAGTCACTCATGCCTAGTCGGAACAACCAGTATCATCAATTGACTATTAGGGTGGGGTATTCCGACCCCTCCGTTGCTCTTTCAAAAGACTGTGGGTATAAGAAGTACAATAAATTGCAAGAGGAGTCAGAAGTAATGCATGCCGAAGGTACAGAGGTGGAAAGTGTATTCTCACTTTTTTAAATTTCATGAAATTTCGAAAGGCTCGAATATATTTAACAAAAGGTGAAATTTATTAATTTTTTTCGGAATTTTTAATTGAACCTTTGGAGATCCAGAAGCGTTTCAAATGGTCTTCCTGCTGATGCGGCTGGCTACCCTACCGTGGTGCTATACAAGAAGGGGGAGAAGCATGTTGTGTACTTTATGTTATCTATTACCATTATCACCTATTATAGGATTACATATGAATGATGAACAGGATTATTAGATTGAATAATCTAGAAATAAACCAGAGAATTAACCTCCTTGTGACTGCATTTTAACAGCTTAAAGCTTTTGGCATGACAAGAGAAAAGGGAAAAAATTTAAAGTTGCGCTTGGTCATTTTTCTACAAATGAACGAATTTTCCTTTTTTTCTCGCATCCAAACTACAGAAAGGGTAATCTTGCCTTGTTCAGATGCAATAAGATAAGAAAAGCTTGCAGTCTGTCTCTTAAGTTTAAGAGCTTTGACGATCTGAGTTTACAAGAGGATTTTAAGTCAGCACGTCAAGAAGATTTTTTTTTTTTTTTTTTTTTTTTTTTTTTTTTTTTTTTTTTTTTTTTTATCTCGGAAGTATGATTGACGATTGATCGTAAGACGTTACTCGAACGTTTTGAAAAAGTCGATGAGATTCCAGCAATGTAATCTTAATGTGCACTCAACAGAGTCGTGAAAAATTTTCACTTACACATAGGAATTACGTCACGGGGTTTTCTATATTTGTCCAAGGTTTAACTCGGAAATCATCGATAAAAAGATGCCACCTCTTTGAAACACACCTTTCTTAATAATCGATGTGAAACGAAGCACTCGTAGCAAATACACCTCGGTCAACAAGCACATCTAAGGGGCTTGGAGGACAAGGCGCATAAGTGCAATTTTTGTTAATTTGAGATAGACATGTTTGAAGCTTTGAAATTACATGGATCCTTATGGCAGAAAGAAAGTTCAAACAGACTTTTTGATGCTTGAAAATTGGAATTTGGGAGCGATTGCTTCAAGAAATAAGCATTAAGACTAGCTTTAAATGAAATCATAATTATCTCAATTTTTTCTAAAAACTGCTATTATGCGTCTTTTCCTCCAGGCCCCTCATCTCTGCTATGGATTCAACGCCTGGATGCAACCAGTCATGCACGATGGATGTGCGTGTTGTATAAACGATGGACTAATAGTGCACATAAGTTACTCGCATTCACTATGAAACGCTCCGCGGACAGCGAACAGCGGCCGCCCCGCCATATGAAGTCACGCAAATCTCAGAACCTTTTAATAGCATCTTCTCGGAAAAGAAACATACCTTTCGATTGAACAACGTACAAGTTTGAGAAGTACGAGTATCTGCACTTGGCATGCATTTAATTTTTTCTTAAAAAAAAAAAACCATTACGTTCAAAATGTTGACTTCTCGCTAATTTAAAAATTAGTTCTCTCTTGTATCGAGAACACGACACAAGTGCGTCATGCTAATTTTTATCGCCAAGAAAGAGTGTTAAATTGAGCTCCTGTGAAGTGTTTGGGTTTGGACGCAAAGCGAAGTCTATGCGTCCTAATATTGTAATTCAATTGGCGCTCTCTTCAAGTTGCAAAATCTCGAGTGCCTTGTTTTTCAAGGCGCGAAAAAGAAAAGCTCTTCATTTGCTTATCTCGAGTGGTAATTTGTTCGAATACGTAATTTGTAAGTACTCATGCTTCGAAACATTGTCGCAGTTCCCGAAGCGTGCAGAGTCATAATCCTTGAAAAAAGCCGATTTTTCATGAAAAATTCTCGATGGTTTTCCCAACCTTGAAATTTCAGATCTTAAAACGGTTTCCTACTCATTAATTTTGTTTTTTGTAAACCGCATTTGCATTGGTACAGTCAGAAAATTACGGGGAAAAAACGTTAAGGTTATAGGTTCTATCTTCATTGTGACTTGGGCCCCGATACACATAAGAATACACGGTCTAAGGACCCATGTCATATCAAAGATAGTTCCTTTCAGTGTAAATTTGTCCAATTGATAAACAGGAGTGTCACTTAACTTGAGACACAGATTTCGGATAGGATCAGACGTAGAATCTGTGAAGCAGGAATCTGTAAAGAAAGATCTGTGGTTTAGGATCACCTGAATAGCTTTTCCAAGCTGAGGAGAGAAAGTTTTATAGTGAAACCACCACGTCCGAACTACAAATGCTACAAGTGATCTTCCGATTTTTCCAAGAACTGGCCATTACATCTAAATGGGCCTCGTTATCATAGAAAGAATAACTGACTTATCTTCATTCATTCAAAAATATTTATAGACAATTTCAAGGATGTATTTCAGTAGGTTTTATTCAGAAAAAAATAAAACATGAATCGGAGATTTTAAGACACTGTAATGGAAATTGCCATATTTTTCGACTTAGAACGTCAATGTCACCAAACCTCAACCATCACGCGCAGAGGTTTTTTTTTTTTGAAAATTCTCGATGTGGGATACAGATTTGTCATTTTAGCTTAATGGGTCGGTTGCAAACATTTGCTGATGTAGTAAGAGTTGTTGATTCCTGTGGAAAATTACCTTAAAAATGGAAAATTTTCTTAATCACGATAAACACATTCAAAAAGTTTGATTATTTTTAACTTTACAACACGATCCACGAAATCAGTTTTCAGTTTTTTTGAACTTCTCGCCTCAAAAAGTATCTTGCGGCAAAGACATGAGTCGATATAAATGTAGAAAAGTGATACGGCGGTTTTACACTTAACGAAACTCAAAACGGCCGTCATCGTGTTCCGCAGTTATGTAAATAAAATAAAAAAACATGGCAAGCGGCATTCATCCGACACTTCCACTTTCCTGTTTTCCAATAGATCCGAAAATTATTTGAAATTAATCAATTTGAACACATTTTGAGGCTTCGGTGACGGGAATTTTCCGTATCAATTTCTGTAGAATAATTGCGCTTTTTTTTTACTTTCGAATTGTTGCATTCAAAACATCTGGAAATTTTATGAAATTTTAACTCTATTAGGGCGCATTTTGAGGCTTCGATGAAAATTTTAGAAGATATTGACTGAATTTACACGGTATTTTCATTTAAGACTCTACATTAAGAGAGAAAATCATCCTCGACGAGGGTTCCCCCCCCCCCCCCCCATCTAGAATTTCTGGGGGGCGGAGACAAATGATACTATTTTCATTTCTAGGGAGAGGCTGCCTCCCCCCCTTCGTGCGCCCACGAACTTCAGGCCTTTCCGACGGGATCATTGTGATTTTTTGCCATTCTCCGTTAGAAAGAAATTTGTTTTTTCGCTCTCGAAAAAGTTTGTAAGAGACTCATTTCACCCCTGGTAAAAATTGGCGATAAGAGCTGCGTTTCAAAATACCATAGGAATTATTATAGCTGGCTAAAGAAGGCTACAGAAATTCATATAGCTGGCTGTAGAATGCGGAGAAACTCATACGGCCGGGCTATACGAAGCGATAAAAAATTATGCAGCCGGGCTATAGTTCCTATCGCCGGGCTTTACACTTTATCGGCTGTTGATTTTTCGCCATCGATTATAAAAGGCTATGAGATATTGTGTAGAAATTCGTGTGCTTTGGAAATCATTAGGCTTGATACGGAACCACCTTATTATTTACATAACACACATTATATTTTCCGTTAATACATATTTTTTTTCATCAATCAAAATGAGAATAATCCGTGCAGGATGTGCAAACATTTCAAAATCATGAGTTGAATAACACTGACTCCGCCAGATTAAATATTAGAGCCCAACCCAAAGCGGAGCGGCGACGCACTGGCGCCTACAAACCTAACGGGGATACTTCACGCATTGCGCAACGCGTGAAGTATCCCTGTTAGGTTTGAAGGCGCCAATGCGCGTTTCGCGCTGGCTGCCCGCCTGCCGCGCCGCAGCGTGCCACGGCGCTTGAAGCAACTATTACACACCAGAGGTATTGCACAGTATCATACGAAACTAAAGGCGCTCTAATATATTAGGAATGGCAGACATCCATCAAAAGCACGGAGCTTTCCCGGAAAATAAATCAAGATACTACGGCCCAAAAAGAGAGCAGTAGTCCAAAAACTCACTAAGTCCTAGCATCCGTAATTAGTAACGTTTAGCATACAGTTTATCGCCTGGCTGTTGTTTAATCGCCATCGGCTATGAAAGGCTATAAGAAATTGTGTATCCGGCTATAGAAGCTATTGGAAATCTTACAGCCGGCTGTAGGTCTATGGTATTTTGGAACACAGATTCTACTGTCAATTATTACCAGGGACCCAAATCTGCTAATTTTCAGTGGATGTATTTATGCCAAAAGGAACCAGAGATTAATGGAAAAGAAGCAGTGTGCTCCTTAGTTGAAAGCCGTAAGAATGAATTGGAATTAGCACCAGTGACATCAGCGTTGACGACGGAGACGAGGTGATCGGGATCGCAGCACTCTAACTCATGAGCCCGGTCCACAACGCGCTTGTCACATGCCCATAGCTCATGAGTTAGTTTGCTTTTGATTTAATGTGAATTCCCGCTTTTCTGTTTTGCCAAAGGGAATCTCGCCCACTTTTACTTCGTTTTGTATGCATCTCTCACGAGCACATCCCGTCCTTCTCAACTGTCTCTAATTGTTTTCAGCATACATATATACGCCCAATTGGACTACATTTTGCAATCAAAAACTAAAATTTCTGACACGGTTCAGAAACAACGGACATACCACTATTTCCCCGATGCACATAAGTGCTTTTACGGATGAGGCAGAAATGGGCCTGTTGCAAACTTTTGCCAGAGCAAAAATAAGAGTTGTTTCTATCGGTATATGTCTCCAAAATGACGATGAGCGCCAGTGGCGAGGCGTGAATGATCGATTATCGATATTTTTCCATTTGAAGCTATGGTGAAGAATCGATTATTAAGGTGTTCGTTGCGAACACCCTGCTTATCGATTTTTTCCACAGGTTCAAATGGCAGATCAATCGATATATCGCAGACCACGTCACGCCACTAATGAGCGCATGGGCAAAGTTTGACATGCACTCCTAACTTCACAATCTGCGGAAGAAATATGAATTATTTTGAGCTTTCCGCTTCAAAACCATACTTAGGCACAGGCAGGCCCGCCACAAGGGGGGGGGGATACTGGGTCCCTGGTACCGGGGCCCGTGTTACCCGTGAAAAACCACTACGAATTCACATGCAACCCTTGTTTCGTAAGAAAAAGTGAAAAATTTACACTAAAAATTTCGCAAAAGGTAAATAGATTTTCAGACACACGCTGGGGCACTGTAGAATTCTTCTTAAATTTTCAAAGAAGTATACTTCTTGGAAAATTTCTATCTTTTTTCAAGATTTTCAGTACAAGGGATATTTTTAGTAACTGCGTTTCATTTTTTTCCGTCGTCAGATGCTAAGAGTCTCCAGTCTGGGCATCCTCGACTTCAATGGCTCATGACTCAACTCCCTTGCCATAGACAAACGAAGGGGGAGTCCAGGGGGGCCTGACCCTCTTAGAACTGAAAATAGTATCATATGCCCCCCCCCAAAAAAAAAATAAAAATTTTCCAGATGTTTTAAATGCAAAAATTCGCAAGTATTTTGTGCTGAAAGTATAAAAAAAATGAAAAAACAGTATTATTCCGCAGAAATCGATGGAAAAATTATTAATGGAAGCTTCAAAATGCGTTCGATTAGTCGTATAAATTCTAAAATTTCTCGGGGGATGCCCCTCGGACCCCCCCCCCCTCCGTGCTTGGGGCCCGGACCTATAAACTGGTACCAGGCCCCGAGATGGGATGTGGCGAGCCTGCATGAAGGCTATTTCCATTTAAATCTTCCGTCACATTCTTACGGCGCAATGATACAACTATTCGAACTCTCCGGAATGCGTGAGGTATCACGCCGCATTTGAAGGCGTTTTCAAGACAGCCAAGTTTCGTTATCGGAATAATAGTTTTAAATAGCTCATATTATTTTGTTTCCATTTCTAACCACTTGTTTATTTTTAATCCTCGTAGAATAACCACCCATTTGCTAAATACAATTCTAGCTGGAGCGCACTTCAGCTATGCATTCACCACTGCAAAAATTTCAAAGGAAATCGACAATCCCAGCGTGCATGGAGGCTTTCCTTTTAAATCTTCCGTCACATTCTTACGGCGCAATGATACAACTATTCGAACTCTCCGGAATGCGTGAGGTATCACGCCGCATTTGAAGGCGTTTTCAAGACAGCCAAGTTTCGTTATCGGAATAATAGTTTTGAATAGTTCATATTATTTTGTTTCTATTTCTAACCACTTGTTTATTTTTAATCCTCGTAGAATAACCACCCATTTGCTAAATACAATTCTAGCTGGAGCGCACTTCAGCTATGCATTCACCACTGCAAAAATGTCAACCGCTTTGGTTGACCTTGTGTTCCCGATTCCGATTTGCGCGCGGAAGCGTCGGCTATGTTGAGTATTGCTGTTGCGAAAGGGTTGGGTGGAACGACTCCTCCAACGAAATGTTCACGTGTGCCGTAGTATCGTTTTTGAAGCGGGAAGCTCAAAAAAACGCAAATTTCTCTCGCAGATTATGAAGTCAGGAGTGCATTTCAAACTTTGCTATTGCGCTCATCGTCATTTTTTAGACAGTTGTTGATTAACAACTCTTATTTTTGCTCTAGTAAAATTTTGCAACAGGCTCATTGTAGCTCCCAATGGAGATGTTGCATGTGTGAGGAATTTGCGATTTGACCATTGATTCTTATGTAAAAGTTTACGAGAAACACGACAGTGTCACTGGTTTTTTCTGAAATCAACTCCCAAGCTCAAAAAAAGCTCTCAAGTTGAGGCCAAAATGGAGGGGATATCCCCCGCTATCCTGAGAGTCCACGTCTACACCAAGACAAACTCTCCATTCAAAGATAGGGAGCAAATACATTGACAGGGCTGCCACTTTATTTGGGGACCCTGAAACTGAAAACACGGCATCACTGCTAATGTAATCGCTCCCTATCTTTGCATGGAGAGTTTGTCTTGATGTAGAGGTGGACTCTCAGAATAGCGTGGGATATCCCCTCCATTTTGGCCTCAATTCGAGAACTTTTTTTGAACTTGGGAGTTGATTTCAGAGAAGACCAGGGGCACCACCGTGTTTCTCGCAAACTTAGACTCAAGAATTAATGGTCAAATCGCAAATTCCTTACACATGCAACATCTCCATTGCAAAAAGTATTTCAACTGACCCCTTTTTGACGAGTGCGTCGGATTCGATGTGACAACCGGGACGGGGGCTTGCGTAAGGGGCAGGGACAAAGCTCGGGCATTTTATAACTCCCGTTATGATGTCGGCACCGGACACATAACCGATCGAGCGATAAAACGCGGCGGAGTGACGCCGGACCGCGTCGCCTCGCGTCGCGACGCTTTCCTCCCTTTCTCCCTTCCGATCCTCGGAAAGCTCCCCCCGCCCAGGTATTACGACTCGGTCACTGTTACGCAGCCGCCGCACAATGGAAAAAGTACTTTGGGGAAATCGGACACAATTTAGAAACTTTAAAAGCTTGTATATCGTCACCTTCCGGCCAAAGTATCACGAGCGCCACGCGACGTTTGACAATTTCCACCGCCATTTTATTTTTTTACAAAGAAATTGTTCAACGAGAATGTCGGAGGAGAGGTTGCCCAAACAAGTTTTGGATTGGGTACCACCTGGGAAGAGGCGACGGGGACGTCCCGTAAAGGGTTAGCGGCAGGGCGTTGACGAAGAAATGTTGCGGTGTCAGTTGCCCGATAACCTCTGGGAAGACAGGCATATGTGGCGTTTGGGTGTCGGAGAGCGCCAGAGTGCGTTGTAAAGCGACTTTGTATACATATTGTTCAACGAAGCTGTTCGAAAATTTCGCCGAATTTTCTTTAAGGCGCCGATATAATTCAGTGAAATTTTCAAACGGATTCAACCAACAATTTCTCCGGAAGAAAATAAAATGGCGGCGGTAATGTTGAAACGTCGCGTGGCGCTTATGATACTTTGACCGGGGGGTGACGATATAACCTTTAATACGAAACGTTGAAGTTTGCATCAATCTTTTCGTGCAATTTACTCTAAGGAACACCCCCATTAGATTTAAAAGAGCGACGCCAAAAACGACCGTTTTTTGGCACAATTTGGGCCAGAAGGGATTTTTCTAAAACCGGGCCCAAACGATACCTTATGATACCCTAAAACTCTGGTAAAAATTTTAGCTTGAGTATACGCACGGTTTTTGAGTAATGAGGGGGCAAAGTTGCCTAATCGCCATCATTCTGGACAACATTTCTACAGCAAAAAGACGGGAAAAATGGACGAAAAAGTTACACCTTTGATGAATAGGTTCCCAAGCATTTAACTGTGTTCAGTTTCAAACATTTTGGTCGCACAGTGGTCCAAAATGGGGAGAAATCGTCGACAAATCAGGATTCTTTGTCAAATTTTTAGAAATGGAAGTAAAATTGTCGGTCTACTGCAGTTTTCATGGCTAACAATGTTCTCATCGGTCATCAATGCATGAAATTGTGTTCAGCTTCACAAATTTACATCGCACAGTGGTCAAAAATGAGGGAATTAGTGGACAAATTAAGATCCTCTGTCAAATTTCTTAAAAATGAAGTGAAACTGTTGGTCCCCAGTAGACTTTAGATCCCGGAAAAATTCATGTTTTTAATTTTTTAAATTATTACTACATGTCAGACCGTATTGTCTATAGAATGTTGCTATAGAATAGACTTTGTAGCATTATCTCAATAAAATGTGCAAATTTTCAGAAATTTAAAAAAAAAGAAGTAAAAATGGAGAGAAAAAATTAAAAAAAGATTTAAATAGTCAAAAAAAGAATTTAAATAATTTTTCCGGGATCTAAAGTCTACTGGGGACCAACAGTTTCACTTTATTTTTAAGAAATTTGACAGAGGATCTTAATTTGTCCACTAATTCCCTCATTTTTGACCACTGTGCAATGTAAATTTGTGAAGCTGAACACAATTTCATGCATTGATGACCGATGAGAACATTGTTAGCCATTAAAACTGCAGTAGACCGACAATTTTACTTCCATTTCTAAAAATTTGACAAAGAATCCTGATTTGTCGACGATTTCTCCCCATTTTGGACCACTGTGCGACCAAAATGTTTGAAACTGAACACAGTTAAATGCTTGGGAACCTAATGAGAACATGTACAGCCGAAATTCATCAAAGGTGTAACTTTTTCGTCCATTTTTCCCGTCTTTTTGCTGTAGAAATGTTGTCCAGAATGATGGCGATTAGGCAACTTTGCCCCCTCATTTCTCAAAAACCGTGCGTATACTCAAGCTAAAATTTTTACTAGAGTTTTAGGGTATCATAAGGTATCGTTTGGGCCCGGTTTCAGAAAAATCCCTTCTGGCCCAATTTGTGCCATTCTTGGCGTCGCTCTTTGATAAAATAAACATTGAAATTTGCGGTTTTAAAAAACAAATAATGTCCGACCTCTTTCCCTGACGATCCACTGTGCGGCTCTGCCGAGATCCAGATCGCGAAATGAGATGATTACGCGCTTGCCGTCACCGCGTTTTATTTTCGGGGGAAAATCTCCGGTTACGTTCAACGGCACCCCGGGCCCGAAATCGATTTCCGTGGCTTTCCCGAGGCTCTCGGCTCTGATTCCTGGGTTTCCGACACCACGCAGTATCGGCTACACTGTTGCCAGACTTAAGGTGATTCGATGGACGCCATATTTTGTATCAGAACGGCATGTGATATATCGCATCAATTGGTTCCATTTTTTCAGCTACTCGTCATTTTTCTCCAATTTTGAGATCGCAATTCTGTTGTCAGGAGACTAAAGCACTCACTTTCCAATTTTGACAAACAAATTCAATGTAATAAATGCGTGGTTTTTTTAAAGGAAAAATATAGCTTTCGATACTGGTCTCGAAACTACACTCGAATGCGATATTTTTCCTGTGAAAAAACCACGCCTTTATTACGTTGAATTTCTTTGTCTAAATTGGTAAGTGAATTCACTAGTCTTCTGACAATAGAATTGCGATCTCAAAATTGGGGAAAAGTGACGAGTAGCTGAAAAAATGGAACCAATTGATGCGATATATCGCATGCCGTTCTGACACAAAATATGGCGTCCATCAAATCACCTTAAGTCAAACGCATACTGAACGTTAAACAAACGGTTCAGCTGTTGTAGGTTGTTTAAACTTTAAAACGAACTACATAAGACGGTAAACGAGAAAACGCGACGATCGAGTCGCGCACAGTGGCGTACGCGTAATGCGTGAAGTATCCATGCAGTCTTGTAGGCACCAACAGCGCGCCCGTATACTACGCGCAATGCGCGAAGTATTCATGCAGTCTTGCAGGCGCTTATGAGCGTCTGACGTTGACTGCAGTGTTTAATGCGATCATTCAAACTTGAATCACCTCGTCCGCGTATGTATATAGACGGATGGTTTCACGATAACTGGAATAGTTTTGTGGCTACGGCCAAAATATGGCGTCCATCGAATCACCTTAAAGAAAAGGCTTAAAAAAGATGAGGCTTCTCATTGCGATAAACCATGCAGAGGTTCCCCTGGTCATTACCAGGTATAAACCAGAGTCTCCCTTAGCCGCTACACTGCTCAACGGCGGATTTAGAGAAAGACTGAAGAGGGGGCATTTGAGACCCCCCCCCCCCCCCCTTGAGGACAAAGTCAGTGAAACAAGTCCTGGAAAATTCCTTTTCGCAAGGAAAATTTTAAAAAACAAACATGTTCACATTAAAATGTTTGGAAATTCCGATTGTGGTTCAATTTTTCGTCGTTGGAAGATTTTACTCACATCAGGATAAGAGTGCTTTTATTGCAAAGAACTAGAAGCGAGAAAAGAAGAAAAACGCACTAGTGGACAGAGGAAATTAATCGAAGAATGTGTTCAACTAGGTAGTGTATGAGATTTTGTTCAATCAGTAAACTTTTGCGTCCTCGTTATTACACTGTTCGTCGTAAAACTTGTGTTGTACTTTCCTTTGATTTGCTTCAATTACACAATCATTGATGTCGTACTTAAATTTCACACCGAAGAAAGTGTCAAGTTTGTTGATCAATTAAACACTATATTGATCGATCAATAATTGAGTGAAGTGAAAAATCACGGAAGCTTTACGTTTAGCGTTGACTGGTTTTGCGAAGAATAACTGAAGTTTGACAGGAAGTCTTCAATGCCACAAACGGAGATACGTGGTCTCTTACTTTGGCTTTCGATTTGTAAAAACTAAGGCATTCTTAAGTGCTTCGCATCACTCAAATTCGTCGGTACTGATAAACACTGGGATGTGTTGACGACAGGGCCTCGATGCAACTATTCAACCTTGACCGATGTCCGTATTGCATTCAAAAAGTTGAAGGCATTTTGAATTTTTGTGTATTAGTTACACCTGGGTCGATCGACGAACGAGTAGATGACAGCTCCTCGATGCAACTATTAAAGCTTGACAGTTGTCCGTATGAAATATTAATGGCCAACATTCAAAACCAGGTATTGTTCCCGTGTTTTTGTCCAGCGCATCTCGAGTTTGACAGTCCATCCCTATCCTTAAAAATTGAATTTGTATCTGCTTAAATAAACAATGAAAGTCGAGAAAACGCTTACTTTCATTACGACGTTACAATGATGATAATTCCATGATCAGTCAAAAAGTTTTTGTAATCGGACAGTGCAATATCATCTTTTTAATGCTCTTTCCGAGAAACGTACCCATAAATTTCATAAAGTTACGCTATTTTGTTTTTGCATACGAGAGGATTTCCTGAGGCTATGATTCGACAAAGCTCCAGATGAAGTAAGTATATCGATTGCTCACTTTATATACTGCGTCGGACGATTTATTTTATTACTTTATGGACATTAGATTTAAGACTATAGTAAACTAAAGAAAAGCAATATAATAACATATATTTTCAAAAATATGAAGCTAATTCATAAAATGACAGCTCTGATATCAGTGCTCTCAGGACAAAAAAAATCAGGTGACAACATTTTATCATGCGTTTACTTTTCCGTTATGCTGCGAATTTATTTTCCTCGCGCAAAAATAATTCAAGAGGTTTATTTGCTTATCAATGCGTTGATGATTTATTTCAATAGACCAAAATAGAATTAGGCATATTTCTATATGTTTCATTTTTGGTCACCACTTTTGCGAGTTTCAGCGAATTTACCACCTAACCAAAAAACTGTCAACAATATTTACACTGGCAGACAATGAGATAGCTCTTTGAATTTTTTAAGTATATTCTAAGAAAACAGGATTTTGTATAACAGTTCAGATTAGTAAAAATAAAGTGGTGATTGATGATTAGCAGAAGGTCTTCCACCAATCATTGCATTATTAGAGGAGGGAGTGAGCTCTTAAGTTTCTTTCTTTTTGAAGCTTTGATGAGTTTCCAGCATAAAGCCCGTTTTCTTACTTGAGAAATGAGGAAATATTTGAAAGAATATTCGATGCAATGTAATTTTTTAATTTTAAATACTGTTCATAAAGATGTCTTTAAACGTCCGCTCTTATGAGGTAAATGCATGTTTTTAAAGTTGTTACTTCCTTTTCTATGGCATGTACGTATAATGACACATTTAATAATAATCTTATTATTCAAGCGTCAATCGTCAAACACTTCAAAACTTTGAAGATTTATAAATATTTAACCAAATAGGATGTGCTACCAGCTCTGCCGTGCTAAGGAAAAACGCCGTATGAACATTCGAGAGTTGCCAAATTTCCCCGGATAAAACATGTATTTTGTAGAAAAGTCATGCATATTTTTCCTCGAAATTTTCAGATATTTTAGAATGAAATTTTGAAGAGAAATATTCACAATTTCCCCGGTAAATTATTTTTCTATTGAAAGAAATATGGCAACGTCTGAGGGCTTATACGGCGTTCTTCCTTAGCACGGCAGAGCTGTGAGCCAATCTATTGCTTTGCGGAAGAATGAATAATCTCTGCGTGCTGCGTATTGCGTCCCTGCAAAGTGCGGGCGCTTTTTGTGCGGGACTCGTAGTAAGACTAGCAGAGGCAGAGTTCGACCGTGCCGAGTTTCGAGTTTTTTGAGACTGGATATCCTGAAAGTATTCACGTTCCTTGTGACGTAGTCAAGTTACTTCGCATCCATTACAGCCATCCTTGAGAAAACCATTTAATTTTGCTTCTGTAGTACATTCAAGACCGCACTATGTATGCTACAAATCGCCACGGCAAGGCGTGCCGTTGATGGTGAGGCCAACACAGCTCTAACTTGAGGCATTGGCGGATCCAGGAAATTGACATCATTGTTTTTTTGCTCGTTTAAACTTATAGAAATATATCGAGTCTGGAAGGGGTTGGGTGCTCCCCCAAGAATCAATAATTAAGCGTAAGTTTGTATGGCGGAAATTTAGTGTTGCCAACCTGCTGGATATGCCTATCACACGAGGTCATCGTTCCAAAATTGAAGCGGTAAGGATGTAAATACACCAACTCAAGCTTTTTTCGATTTTCACTTTTTTACGGTTTAGTCTTATGCTGATAGGTGAACGTATTCACACGCAAAAGGAAATTTTAAAATTGAAATCAGAAGTGCTCGACACAGCAGCACCAAAAAGCCTGTGCGTTGATCTTATGATTCATCATCGGAAGGGCCATTCGAAAAAAGGTATATTTGTATTTGACGTTGCAAGGGTCAATGTGATTTTTTGTCGATCAGAGACATTCAAATATTTAAACGGATTTAACACATTTTTAATTCCATTTTCTCTAGATATTTATTTGCAGATTCAAGTGACTTTCTTGTACTAGACATGAGAACGGCAAACTTGTATAATCTCAGTGACATTAATGGACATATTGGACATGTGCCCTTCATGGTCCTTTATGGAAACATAAGGGTTGTGGAAAAATCAGAATTTCTGAAAGTGCGGACAATGTTTTACAATTTTTTAACCTTTTCCTCTTAGTATATCAAGTACCCGTCAGACATTTCTGACGTGACTTTCGGCCTCTAGATCCTTATTAACCCCTTTAAGTATCTAACGTCACCTGGATCCGAGCGCAACAGCGTTTGATATGACGGGCAAAGCATTCTGCTGTGCTGCGGGCCGATTATTGAAACTGATAGACAAAGCGATAGACAAAGAAGACATAGGGAGTATAGAGCGATCCTATTGGTTGACATGGTTGGTTCTCATAGACTAAGGAAGAAAATGATGGATTAACTGTCGGGTCTTTGGTGGGTTGCCGTTAGTTAGTCCATTACCTACCTCCTATGTCCATTGCCACCACCCGCTTCCACCAATAGGATCCCTCCGAATCCCTTTTGTCGTCTTTGTCTATAGCTTTGTCTATCAGTTTCAATAATCGGCCTGCAGAAGTAGAATGCCGTATGGACATTCGAGAGTTGCCAAATTTCCCCTAATAAAACACGTATTTGTGACAACATTCAAACATATCTTTCCTTTACATTTTCAAATGTGTTATATTAAATTACTTACAAAATTGTTTGAACATTTTGGGAAAATATATTCACAATTTTCCTAGTAAATTCGAGTTTTATCGAAGGAAACTCGGCGGAAGGAAAGATCATACGGCGTTCTTCCTTAGCACGGCAGCATTATAGTTCGGTGTGCGCGGACTTACCGCAGAAAATATACGGTTTGTTGAACAGGTCGTTTGGTCCAACTCCGCTTTCAAATCAGACTCCTGGAACGAGTTAAGGCGCATGTAAGTTTCCCGCATCTGTGAAGTTGCGACCGTCACTGTGAATCCGTCGAGCGTAAGTTTCTGGTCGGATCGAATTACAAGCTCGTTTCCTCCTCAGAGGGTCGTCAATGACATCAAAAGGACTACATTTTGCAATTAGGAGCTACAAAATTTGGTTCAATTTAAAAACAACGTATGTGCCCTTAGTTTCCCTACGGACATGTGTGTTTTCCCGGATGCGAGCCAGAAATTGCAGTTCCTAATTGAATCAGTGAGAACGAAAACACACCAACTCGAAAAAATGAAAATAATCAAGACATATACAAAACTGCACAATAGTTGAAAAAGTTAGTGCAAGGAAAAGATTTTTGGTGCCAAAAGACAAGTACCCCCAGTAAAAATTGGCGATAAGAGCTGCGTTTCAAAATACCATAGGAATTCTTATAGCCGGCTAAAGAAGGCTACAGAAAATCATATAGCTGGCTGTAGAAAGTGGAAAAAATCATACTGCCGGGCTACACGAAGCGATAAAAAATTATGCAGCCGGGCTATAGTTCCTATCGCCGGGCTTTACACTTTATTGCCTGGCTGTTGCTTTTTCGCCATCGATTATAAAAGGCTATAAGAAATTGTGTAGAAATTCGTGTGCTTTGGAAATCATTAAGTTCGATACGGAACCACCTTAATATTTACAAAACACACATTATATTTTCCTTTAATACATTTTTTTTTCATCAATTAGAATGAGAATAATCCATACAGGATGTGCAAACATTTCAAAATCATGAGTTGAATAACGCTGACTCCACCAGATTAAATATTAGAGCCTAACACAAAGCGGAGCGGCGACACATTGGCGCCTACAAACCTAACAGGAATACTTCACGCATTGCGCAACGCGTGAAGTATCCCTGTTAGGTTTGTAGGCGCCAATGCGCGTCTCCCGCTGGCTGCCCGCCTGCCGCACCGCAGCGTGCCACGGCGCTTGAAGCAACTATTTCACACCGGAGGTATTGCACTGTATCATACGAAACTGAAGGCGCTCTAATATATTAGGAATGGCGGGCATCCGTCTAAAGTACGGAGCTTTCCTCGTAAAATAAATCAAGATACTACGGCCCAAAAAGAGAGCAGTGGCCCAAAAACTCACTAAGTCCTAGCATCCGTAATTAGTGAAGTTTAGCATACACTTTATCGCCTGCCTGTGAGTTGCTCAGTCGCCATCGGCTATTAGAGGCTATAAGAAAGTGTGTAGCCGGCTATTGAAGCTATTGGAAATCTTACAGCCGGCCGTAGGTCTATGGTATTTTGGAACACAGATTCTACTGCCAATTTTTACCAGGGACGTAAGGACACTTTAAAGGTCCAAGTTGGAACAGATGCGTTAACTTCGCTTACCTTCATGAAAACTGACCTCTTTAATGATAATTGAGCATTTTATAGTTACCGAGTTGGAGTGTTTTCGTTCTCACTGATTCAATTGCAGAATGTAGTCCAAATTGCACCAGCTCCCATCGCCACCTACACACGGTGTCCCGGGTTAAACTGCCAGACTAAACGTATATATCGTACTCGTCGTACTTTCACGAAGTCACGGGTCATAACTTTCTTAAAAATGGCGTTTCCTCGTAACTTTTAGCGCTAATTTAAGTCATGGCCTTAAAAATATCGAAATATTTTGTTAAAGGGAGATTTTAGGGGGTCTTGAATCTTAAAGGATACGAATTCGGTCACCTTCTCGTCGCAAGCGTCTTGAAGTCTCCTTCTAACTTGAAGTCTCGAAACTGTTGAGGCCACAGATAAAAGCGCTAAAATTATGGGAAATTATAATTTTTAATGAGTTTTGACTAACAATATGTTTCAATACCAACATTCAGAAAAATCTTGATATTCTCGATCATTCCTTTTTTGTTTCTTGCTTTTTTTTTGGGAAGGGCGCTACTAGCCTCTCCAAAAACAGAGGAGGAAACCAAAAAACAAAAACCGAAAGAGAGCTCTCCTTTGGAAAACATTCTCTAGCGGAAAAGAAATCAAGACTATACCTATAGACAAGACCCACAGACCCCATATGCTCCTCCAGTCGGACAGTTTAATCCAACAGGGCATCTTGCATAGAGAGAATATTACCTGGTTGTACCGCTCTATGATTGATTCATCAGTTTCCAGGAGCGGATCCAGGGGGGCGGGGGCATGCCCCCCCCTTCTTAAGCTAAAAACAGGAAAAAGGAGAAAAGGGGAAAAACGAGTGAAAACAAGTGCTTTTAACATTTTACTAAAATGGTTTCTTGACAGAACTGTATAACCAAAGGTTATACCGTACCAATGGTTACTTAACACCGCAAAAATCAATACCTAGTCCATATACTTAAATAAAATTACACGAAGTATTATTCGTCGAATTTTAACTTTCAAATAATGCACACTTTGTTTCCTAAAATTGCCTAAAATTCAACCTGGAAGGGCCTAAAATGTTTTAAGATTTTCAGGGGAGGCTCCCCGGACACTCTTCCTCTGGGATTTGTTCTCCCAACCCCCCCCCCCCCCATTCAACATGAAGATATATGCCCCTTCCCCTCCCACTCACTCTGGATCCGCCACTGTCAGTTTCAGTTTTATCATGCGACACACGAAGACCAATGTAAAAAGTGGCGAGGCGTGAATGATCGACTACCGATAATTCCCCATTTGAAGCTATTGTAAAAGATCGATCACAAAGGTGTTCATTGCGAACACCCTGTCTATCGACCCTTCTCCATTGGTTTAAATGACAGATCAATCGATATATATCGCAAAGCACGCCACGCTACTGAATGTAAACAGACCTGATCAGGGACAATTCCTATTATCAAGGGAGAGCTGGATGTCACTCACAGGAAAAGTGTAACTTTTGGCGAATATATCCCAACAAAGTCCACCGAAAACTTCCTGATTTCCCGGTGGAACAGTTAGCATCCGGCCTTATGTTAGACACGAACCAGAATTAGATCCTAGATTCGCGAAATGACAACCGCGAGTCGGGCGAATCCGTTAGTAACGAGTCTATCGAATATATTCTAATTTTATCCTTCCAAATTTAATCGGCATCGACGGACGATGTAGTCTGGCCCAGCTCAGCGTCACTCCTCTCGGTGCAACATTGCCACATTGATAGTAGCAGAAGAATAAAAATTAACAGGTGAATCACCGGGATAATTGATAATTATTTTATTTTAAAGTCAGAAAATGTGCCGCCTTATGACGTCATCTGGCGGCATTTTCATTTTAAACACATGTCTTTTAGCAGATTAGGTAATTTCGTCATATTTTCTTCAATTATCGTTCAATTTAGAAACCAAGCCAATCCTCGTACTCAGTTTTCCTATAGCAGTATCATTTTGAAGATGAAATTCACAAAATTTCAAACACCTGCAAATTCTGCAATTATTGACAAAAATATTTGTTCAACTTTTGTGCGTAGATCTACCGTGTGCGGTAAAAAGAAGTCTGTAAATTTACCGGAATATGGTATCAACACCGGAAATCCACGGTGTATAGTGTAACTGATAAGAATTTCTGGTAAAACAGTAAAAGAGCCATGCACAAAAAGGGCCAAAAACGGCCCATTTTTGGGCCCTCGAAATTGGGGTCGAAGTGAGGTTTTTTTTCATCCATAGGGTGACCCTTTACACATACTAAAATTTCAGATTGAGTATACGCACCGTTTTCGAGTTATGGGGGGGCAAAGTCCCCGATTTTCACCCATTTTTGCAGGTGTTTTAATGTCGAACTCCGGCTGTTACGAGGTACCAGATCTAGATATTGAAGCGCGGTTTGCGGTGATTTGTTCTGCTATTCCTGTAGTATTTTTCCACATCTTTCACAAAGCCCCAAATGGTTTTTCGGGGGGCGGGGAGGGGGGCTTTATTCATACTATCATGACAGTTAGCGCAACTTACTGACTTTACTTTGTTCTCTTCTCTCCACGCCGAGGTCACGATGGTATTTTCCGTTGGGGATTTTTCTTCTTCTTCACATTTTACCATTTTTCATGTCCTCCCCCTCTTTTCCCTTTTTTACTTCCTCCCCCGCAATCCAAACACTTCCTCTCAAGTGCTTCTTCCTGTAAGGCAGATACGACGGGGTCATAAATGGGGGATTCTTTTCCTTTCATTACGATTGATAAACTTTGACCCAACTTACTTCTCCCTTACAGGGCCCTCCTTACCCCTGTATTATCCCCTCCCCCCTGCCTGCTCCACGCCGCGCTCTGCTCCGAAGTATATTGCTCCCTCCGCAGCAGAAATGACAATGTTTCTCGCAAATAATGTTTTACTTATGTTCAGGTACTGAAATACTGAATACATGGGAGCCACCCTCCTACTCTTCTCCATTATTTCCCCTCTTCTTCCTCTTCCCCTTCCCCTCTTGTTTGTCCCTCTTTTGCCTTGTTCTCTTTACTTTTCACTTTTCTTCTACTTTTTACTCCTTTTTTGTGGGAGTAATATGGTCATGCGAAGAGAAAGTGGAAGAGAATGCACCTTGGAAAGAATAAATCAAACATAGAAGTGGAAAGAGAAACGTGAAAAATATGAATAAGAAACAATTCTTCACAGGAAAAATCGTCATTTCTGCTGCGGAGGGAGGAAAATACTTCAAGTAAAGTGGAGCGGGCAGGGGGGGGGGATAATACAGGGGTAAGGAGGGCCCTGTAAGGGAGAAGTAAGTTGGGTCAAAGTTTATCAATCGTAATGAAAGGAAAAGAATCCCCCATTTATGACCCCGTCGTATCTGCCTTACAGGAAGAAGCACTTGAGAGGAAGTGTTTGGATTGCGGGGGAGGAAGTAAAAAAGGGAAAAGAGGGGGAGGACATGAAAAATGGTAAAATGTGAAGAAGAAGAAAAATCCCCAACGGAAAATACCATCGTGACCTCGGCGTGGAGAGAAGAGAACAAAGTAAAGTCAGTAAGTTGCGCTAACTGTCATGATAGTATGAATAAAGCCCCCCTCCCCGCCCCCCGAAAAACCATTTGGGGCTTTGTGAAAGATGTGGAAAAATACTACAGGAATAGCAGAACAAATCACCGCAAACCGCGCTTCAATATCTAGATCTGGTACCTCGTAACAGCCGGAGTTCGACATTAAAACACCTGCAAAAATGGGTGAAAATCGGGGACTTTGCCCTCCCATAACTCGAAAACGGTGCGTATACTCAATCTGAAATTTTAGTATGTGTAAAGGGTCACCCTCAGGATGAAAAAAAACCTCACTTCGACCCCAATTTCGAGGGCCCAAAAATGGGCCACTTTGTGCATGGCTCTTTGGAGCCTCCATCCCGCTCTTTTTCTCATTGCAATTATCAGTTTGTGTTACTGCAAATTTCCTATCTGTTGTACATATAACTTTTTGAGAGAGGACCTACCTAACATCCGCGAGAGAAAACTCTCGTTTTTTTTATATTGTACCAAAGTTTGTAATATCCGAGCAAATATGACACACAAGAAAACATTGGTACGCTGCAATAAGCACATCAGTCTCTACAGTCCACCATTCGATTTGTCTCTTTGAAGGAGGAGAAAGTCACGGTTTGGAGCCTGATACATACAAAAGATCATGGTAAAAACCTCAGTCACTCTACATACGATATTTTGAAATATTTTATTGATTAATGTTACATTTTAACATGAGGAAATGGAACAAACTATACGTGAGATGTAAAGTTATTAAATATAAAATTCTGTGCGTTACAGGTAACTCAAAAGCTTTTTCTCTTATTTTCATTGTTGACCCTTCGATCATTACTCGACTCGACACAACTGACGAAATACTAAAAATACCTCAACTCTTTTCTGTAATAAAGTCGAAAAAAGAGACGGAACACACCAGAGCAAAACTATTCGTACTTCCAGTTTGAGGCATGTACAATACAATGAGAATCGTTCTTTCATTTAAAATATGTAAATATTTTCTGATGTAGAGTTGATCTACGTTGGTAAATAATTGGTTCATCACAAAAATTATATTTGATCTTTTTTTCGCCATTAAGTGCGTGAACGGCAGTGAATGATTTATGAGCAAACCCATCATACATGTGTACTTGCACTAGTTGTTACGTTTGACATATATCTAAATTGAAAATTCTAGTGCATGAACGCAGATTGAATACCATAAATTTTGAAATCCTACAAACAATAAAATCGAAAATTGTGGGTGAGTCAAAGCTTAATGATAAGTCTTTTTACATCAGTTTAAACTTTTTGCGGAACATGATGTTCGATTAAATTGTAGTTATAAAAGGTTTTTGACACTCGACAAGGTTAGCACTAGACCCTCCTATTTATTTTCTCCGAACAATGCCCTCGCATGCTTTTAATTCTGAATAAAAATTGCAGAGGCTCTTGAAAGCTCAATCTTACCTACATGGACAAATAAGCTCATATGGCCTAGGGCCTTAATGCGGAGGTCGAAAGTTTAGTTCTCATAATTCCTCAGAGACCTTATTACCTATTGATTCGGCTCACCTAGCAACATCGCAAATTCACCACGGGCCTCAGTTCCAGACAAGTATCAACGCCGGCCGACGGACGTCAACTTCCGAGACCCCTTTTCTCCAACCCCCTCCCCCCTTTACTCCCCCCCCCCCAGTCCCACTATCCTCCAGTGCCAGTCCCTCCCGTTCTAACGAGAAATTAAATTGTGTCCCGTTTCGAGTGACGTCAAAGTTATTTCCGATCTGGACGATTGACTCATTAAGTCTAAGGCCCACTCTTTTTAGGATAGCGATGGAGCGAATGTCATATGCATCCGAACGAGAGTTCTCAATATAGGGAAGTGGAAATTATGGCTCGTGTAAAATATGAAAGGTCATCAGGTAATAACGTTTTTATATGACTGTAGCGTTCGTGGATTCCTGATTTAAATATTTCATCACCTCTGCGACTTTGCGAGAAACACTATTAGTACCACTGATTTTCTCTAAAACCAACTTCAAGCCCAAGTCCTTAAGGTGATTCGTCAAGCTCAAAAGAAGTGGTCGAAGTGGCATGCGATATATCGCATTGTTTAGGTCAAAAATCTCGGCAGATTTTGAATTTTCAGCAAAAAAAAGGACGATAGCCCCTGCGCATGAATCTTAAAATTCCTTATTTAACTAACTTAAGTTACTGACTTAATTAACTTTAGAAAATTAACTTATCGTACTACCGAACCTCTAAATAAAATTCACATTAGGTTGATCTAAAGCACTCTTTTTTTCAATACCTGACGCCTGATGACCATCAAGATCTAGATTCTCAGACACCCGACGGTGTTTTCGGATGCGCTCGATGTGGCAGGCATCAGGATGATAGGTTCGTTGCTCCCGTTCCATTCAATTTTCAATCTATGGTTCTGACGCCATGCGCCGCACCGTGCCGATTGTATAAATGTGCGTACATAACGGCCAGCCGTCTCCCGAACAGTTCATCTGCCTCCTCTTCCTGCCACTGACGCCGCACCTCACGTTTGCCAACTTCCCGCCCGACTCTCGAAATCCATCGATGGTCAGGGATTTTCACCAGCAGGAAAAACGGTTATCCTGCAGCATGAGTCACTTAAATGGATTACGGAATTATATTTCCAAAATTGCCTTAAAATTTCAATAGTATTACCAGATAATGCCGGTCTGAATGGACCTGTTGCACAATTGTCTTTTTACTTTCTCGCTCCCCTAGGGTAGAGAGGAAGAGATTGAAGCAGCCTCCAATAAAAAAAAAAAAAAAAAAAAAAATAAAAAAAAAAAGTTGAAATTTCATCATTTCTAGTTTTTACTTGTGTCGAAAGAACTATGGATCCTTATGTCACGGGAATTTTCCCGATGTTTTTCGACCACCGGGAACCCCCTAAAAATCAACTTAAAAGCGCCCAAAAATTCGAATTTTCAAAATTACCCCAACTCGAGGTATAAATAATAAATCACGTTAGTGCATATCATTTTTCCTTATTTAACCATTGTCTTGTCGGTATAAGGAGTGTCAAAGGAGCACCTATGGAAAAAGAATACTCATTATACAGATTTATACGACCAAAACTGAGGATGGCAAGCTGTGGATATGTCACTCATAGTTTTATATCTCGGGCACTGAAAAAAAAATGTCGGTGTATTTACTAGGAAAAGGGTAAAATTACCAAGGATTCAGGGTTCTATTTGATCCCAGTTTTTTCTTGGTAAAATTACTATTTATGGAATTGGTAATTTTCCCAAGGAATCTCGGTAAAATTATTGAACTTTCTTGGTAATTTTACTGGACCTTGGTAAGAACGCCAATATTTTTTATCGACTGTGGTAGAATTACCGAGATAAAATGGCAAAGTTACCGGGAATTGATTACCAGTAAAAGTGGTATTCTTACCTGAAATAACAGTTAAAATACCGGTTTTTAGGTAAGCTTACCAGTCTGTCTTGGTAAAATTACCAATAATTGGTACAAAAGTGAGATGGTTTAAGGTACCAAGGGACTTTGGTAAAAACGCCGAGAATTTTTTTTCAGTGGGTCTCTAAACTATTTTCAACCGATTTTAAAGAAGGGGTAAGAGTCTTTCCTAGGAAGGAACTTAAACACCTTTCTGCAGCTTTCAAGAAAAAGCAACGTGAAACGTAGAAATAGTGTGATATCGCGATTTCAAAGTTTACAGTCCTCGCAATTCACTGCAGTTGAATAGAGGTCAAGGAACAGCAATTTGAATATTGAAAGTCCCGCTCAGCTGGAGGAAAACGTGGCTCTCCTATTTAGACAATTGGAAGATCCATGTGCGGCTAGACAAATTCGTCAAGCGATGCGCAAGGAACTCTAAAAATAGCTGCACAAAGAAAGGAAAGAACAAATTATAAATCTTGCAGCTCATCCTTGACGACCTCTCTTGCGGCGAATGCCCACGCACGTGTTATATATTCTGTCATTGTGATTCCTCCGGCATTCTCTTGTTCTCCAGATAAATGGGGAAAAAACTACAATAATGGGCAAATTCTAAGCCGCTAAGTATCAGTTACGTAAAAAAATAGATGTGAAACTTTATAAAAAAAATACCCGAGGTGGAATTATTGTTTCTCAATTATTAACGTATCATCTCTTAGACCGAATGGAGTCTTAAAAGTGATTGTTAAAACGTATAGGCTCACAGAAAAAAATTGATGGGGGTAAAGACGAAAAATTAGTATCTAAGAATAGCAGGGTATTAGGATTTAGGGATCTACTGTATTTTTACACTGGAAAAAAAACACATTGGATCTAGAGTCCAGACTCTTGAAAATATTGACAAGAAAAAGGACTCTTGAATCAATCAGATTTAAGCTTAAATCAAAAGGAAATCCGCTCAAATTTAAGAAGCTTGGTTCTTGATTTAAGCTTAAATCTGATTGAATCAAGAGTATTTTTTCTCGTCGATGTTTTTAAGAGTCTGGACTCTAGATCCAATGTGTTTTTTTTCTCCAGTGTATAAGGATGTTAGTGCACAGTTGACGTGCATCTTGTGACGGAAAAACGCAGTAATAAGAGCTCCTCTGACATCCGAACAGCTTAATAGTTCTTTAGAAGGAATAAAACCGTGTCCCACGCAGTGACGTCATCCGAGAGCGAAGATGGAGAGGGGGGGGGGGGGGGTTGGCGAACTCAGATGGCTACATCGCTAAAATTCACTCAGAGTAACTCGTCGTTACGCTTGACTTTACATTTCTGATCGAGTTTATTCGCCTATAAAAATTATAGCCCTCGCCGAGGGAACCAGTGAATGAAACCAGGGCGTGCATTGCGATATATCGATTGTTATGCCATTTAAATCTATGGAAAAGGATCGATAGACAGGGTGTTCGCAGCGAACACCTTAATAATCGATTCTTTACCACAGGTTTAATTGACATAACAATCGATACATAGCAAAGCACGCCACGCCACTGGAGGGAACGTACTGTCCGAATCGATACCGGATACCAGCCATGTCAAGCATCACAAGAATGAACGAAACTTCTTTAATTGAAAAGAGTCTTTGAATGAGAGCTTACGTCCCTTTTTACTAGGAGAGTCCCAAGGCTGTCTTTCCGCAAAAAAATAAATTCACTGTCTATGGTTTGTTTGAAAGAACTTGATGTACTCAAGCTCTCGCGTGAAAAATTGATTAATTTTTGACACGGCGTTGTTCCCTAGAAGTGGACTTCGTCAAAAAAAATCTTTTGATCGAAGTAATTATAAAAAAGCTATCACCTTTGGCACTTTAATAAAGCATCGCAGGAAAAAGGGACTAGGTGCGTTGCCAAATTTTGAGGGGGACGCGGTTTTGGTCAAAAACCAAGACTTTTAGTATTTTTGATACTAATCGATTTCTACATATTTCAGGAACATGCAATTAAAATTGGACTTATTTCTGTGTAGTGGATCTAAGCGCCATAGAAAAGCATTGCGAGTACAGGACGGAACGAGCATCGCGTTCCGCAACACTCGCCAATCCAAGCCCCTCTCTCCCTTCCTCCCCATATGGCACTTAGTTCCGTTTGACAGAAATAAGTCCAATTTTAAGTCGTAATTTGGATTTGTAATAATGTTATAAGCGTCTTAAATTTTGTTTAAAAATTTAAGAGTTTTTCTTATACACCCTGTATCCGAGTACACAAAACCATCAACAGAAATTGGTTTCATTGAAGGGGATATGACTTGAACTAACAGAAAAAGGATAATACTCGGCAAAAATATCCATGAAATTTTGTTCAGAAATTATTTCAAATTTTGGATATCAGAAAATCCACGAAGGCCTGATCATGACCAATCCGAAGGCGGCACTCTTTTCGTTAGCAAATGATTGAGGTGGCAATAATATCTCTACATAGGTACTCAGTCATTTGGATGGCACCACTTACGACAACTTCCGTGCTTTTCTAAAGAGGTGAGAAAAGCGAAAGTGCCTTCGCAACTTGAATGCACACACCATGCTGAAACCGAATAGTTCCACCAATCAGTCGAGATCTTCGTAATCGAGAAGCACAACTTAATCGTCTTTTAAGAGCTGGGATCAGAACTATAGTAATGTAAAAATGCGTTTTAATCGACTCGTTCTAAATTTCAGAGCTCTGGGATATCAAAACGATGAATTAATAAAATCTACGATTTAAAACGGGTCTATTATTCCAGTTTTTATGTTTTTCTCGTGTTTTCATTTCTGGTGCCTAAGTCTTTTAAAGAATCACCAATTCAATTATTAGCCTTAGATACTCTTGCCTGGTTACACTGCCTGGTAACACTATCCCTTTATAGTTAATCGGTTAGAAGAGTGCTACAACACTGACGGGTTCCGTGCATCTCTGAAGAGGTGATGCAAGCGAAGAAGCCTTCAATTTTTGAAAATGCAACACGCACATCCATAAGACACGAATAGTTGCATCCAGGCGCTACAGTCAACCCAGTCCATAGTCTTTGTTAAGCGGAAACGCCTGCAATTTTTGATTGGAGAATGAATGTGATAAAAAGTTGCATATCGACGAAGTAAGTCGGCAATCACATGACTCGGTTTGTGACGTCACAGACTTCCTGTCATACTTCATTTTTTAAACGGAATACTACTCAACAGCAATTCTGTAAAACTGTCCTGATTTCTCTTCACTGTACGAAGAAAATTCTGCAAAAACTTTGAGGAAAGATATCAATTTGTTCTCCTTTAAAAAAATAACATAGAGGCGGAGATTTTCAGACACCGCAAAACGAGATATGAGATTGCGGACTTACGCCGTCGATGTATGCTTTGGGGAACAAAATGCTCAGGTACTGACAACCGATAATTCCATGTGACATTTGTAAATCTGATTAGAGAAATTTTAAGATCCCAAAATGATTCAATGCTGGACTTCCCTATTAAAATGTAAAAGGGACTATTCTTTGAAATATTGGAATGTTATTTTTTGTATTTTGCTTCAACACGTCTAAGAACCGCTGTGAAAAAATTATGGCGATCATAGAAGCTCCTTGTCAATCTTTTCATCTCTGCGCACATGTAATCAAAAGAAATAATAGTGAGAACTTCTAGATTGCAGAGGCATTCTTAGGATATTCCACATGGAAGAAGTGCTTAACCGAGTACGGTGGCAATAAAATCTAGCATCCATTCTGACTCCTTCCGTGCTTGGTAACAGCCGCATATCCACATTGGAGTTCCATTGCTAATACGCTCTTCTTACTGATTGTGAGTGCAGCAGTATTGAGAGCCTCACACCTCAATTACAGTTACATAAAAAATCGAGAGAATATGCTGCGTGTAGGTCTGAGCACTCCGGAATGAATGAAAAATGAAAATGGATCATCTTTGTGACGAGATCAAAGATGGCGCTTTCATAATACGGTGCGTCTATCTTAGAATCGTTTGTTTCGTAACAAAAAATCGTAATCAAAATGCGGCGAGGAAAAACGGACTCATCCGCGTAACCTTGATACTACTTTCACACTAGTTACGCACTTGAAGAAGTGCGTAATGCGCATTGTGGAGGAAGTTCCGCTATACGCATTTAAAGATGCGGAGTGAAACTTATTCTGTAATATATTGTTCAGGAGAATATCTTAGGAAGTTTTTTGAGAAAAACGGCTAATCACCTTAATAGCATAGCTCATATATTAATAACCCGTAGAAAATGCAAAACTTATAATTTTTACAACTATGAAAGTTGGCCGCACAAAAATTCGTAAAAAAATAGAGAAAAAATTGTAGTATCAGAATTCGAGAGGTTTACATTGATAATGTATGATTGGAGCTTTTAAAAATATTGAAAGAATGAACTGGAACTGATGAACTGGATAGGTATTGAATTGATCTTATTTTAGAGCGGCGCCCATGTAAATGTAACTTTGTCTGGTCTGTGATAAAAAGTGAACAATCGAGGGGGAAAAGAACATACTTAAAAAAAATTTAAACAAAAATCGTAAATTACTAATCCGTAGTCTTACTTGAACTTATTGATGACTAAAATGTTAATTTCATTGTTCAAGAGGTCGGCGTCTTACTATCTTACGGCGTCATTTTGTCTTCGGATTTTAGTTGATTTCTTAGACTAACTACAGGTTCTTCTTTCTGATAGTTGAATGGCTTGGTAATTTACAGATTTGACCACTCGAATACATTTTCGGTGATCCCCGTCCAATGCCAAACTAATTTTTGCCGCTTTGCAAAGTTTCCAGCGAGGATTCTGATAGGTGTGTATTCAAAAAGCTTCCAAGCTATGAAACAAACACTCTACAGATGAGCATGTAATATCAAGATCGGCCCATTCACATATTTTAATAAAGCAAAATCTGTAACATAGAAAAAGAATAAATCTATTTTTCGGTGAGCCCTGGATATCATGGGCATACATATGCTATGCAGAGCTCATATTGATACGTAGTAATGTCCTTCCACGAGTAGATTTGACTAATTACCATTCGTCCGGGTTCGGTTCTAGAGTCGATTTTAATAGAGCTTTGCCTGCGGTGATTTACTAAGAAGAAGCTAGAGCAGATTGCTAGCTCATTTAAAAACTTGACAAACGAGAGAAGGACATTGACCAGTAAATCATATGAAAAGGTTAAAGAGGTTAGCAAGAGTTGATGCGCCGAAAATTAAGGTCAAACTTTGGCTCATTTGCTGGAACTTCCTCGACTCCTTAGTAGACATATTCAGTTGGAACTGTTAGGTATAGTTCCTAGTGCCCAATCAACTACAACATGTCTTGGATTTTCAATTAATGGAACTTTATTTTTTAAAAAAAAGGATTTGCAGTTTTAATCAACACGAATAGGTATGTGCTCTTAAGATGATTTGATGGTTGCCATTTTTTGAGGGATATATCGCATCGATTCGTTCTATAATTTCAGCTACTTGTCATTTTTTTCGAATTTTAAGATCGCGCTTCTCTTGTCATGAGACTAAAAAATTCATGTACCAAATTTGACGAAGAAATTCAACGTAATAAAAGCAGGGTTTTTTTAGAGGAAAAATATCGCATCCGACACTGATATCTAAACTGAACTCGAATGCGATATTTTTCCTCTGAAAAAACCCTGCTGCCTTCAATACGTTGAATTTCTTTGTCAAATTGGGTACATGAATTCTTTAGTGTCATGACAACAGAATTGCGATCTCAAAATTCGAAACAAATGACAAGTAGCTCGGTGTCCTCATGTAAATATGACCATTAGCGAGAAAAAACTCTAAGAAATGGCCCGAACTGTAAGTATGAAAATGTTGAATTTTTGGAACGTTTTGGCTTTGTTTTCCCCGCGCAATGGTGTGGATATACCACCATTGTACCACCTTATTACATATGAGGGGCCTAGAGGATAAGGCTCATAAGTGCAGTTTTTGTTATTTCAAGAAAAACGCGTTTGAATTTTCTACATTATATTAAGCCTTACCGCGGATAGAAAGTTCGAGATCATATTTTGATGCTGAAAATTGGATTTTACCGGTGAATTTTTCACAGAATTTATCTCAAACCTATAATTAGTTGGAATCCTTCCTATCTCAATTTTTTTTTGAAAACTGCACTTATGCGCCTTGTCCTCTAGGCCCCTCATATGGATTGCATTTTGCAAAAAGGAACCAAGCATGAAATGTCGCTAAGATTGTGCAACTTTGTTTGCCTTGCAAATATAAACAGATCATCTAAACAAATTTTATCTTTACTCCCAATGAACTATAGCTCCAAGACGAAAATTACCTTTGTAAATCCAATTTTTTGCACGATTTCAGTAATTTTCTTGAAAGAATGTAAGTTACCTAATCTTAGCAACATTGGAATGCTCTTGGTTCCTTTTTTGCAAAATGCTATCCACGTGTCCATTAGTTTTTCTTTTAAAATGAAGAAAAAACAACAGCGTAGATTTTGAATTGTCACAAACAAGACACCTCCTTTCCAACTTTCATTATCGAAAAAGAAAATCATCACTCAACTCGCTCATGCACCGTGAGTTCATCATTCCATCCAGCCATGGCGGCCAACTCAACCACTCAAGTCCACGTAATTGAAATTTCCGAGCCCGGAGCCGAGTCAACGACGAGTGAATCACTTTTTGTTTTCGATCATGACTAATGTCGCGGCCGTTGTGCAAGGGGTGAGGCCCGTCCCAACGTTTTGTCAAACAGACGGCCACCACGCAAAAGCCGGAGCTCGCCGGATTAGCTCCGCGGTTCACGACGACGTGACGTGACGCGACGTTGACGTCGACGTCGACGTGGGTATGATTTCTCCCGGCGAAATTGCGCCACGGGACAATGCATCGTCGACGGTGTCTCCTGGACGCGTGAGTCACTCCGTGCTTTATTGTTTTGTTTGTCGCTGGGAACGGTTTCGACTCGGGTGCAGGATTCGCCACCCCAATCTTCATAAGAGTCCCTTTGTAGAGAGAGTTGAGGCAACGCTGCTTATGGATGTCACAAACAGGAATAAAGATTACACAAATCGGACGCGTTTTTTGTAATCTTTGATCAGACCATTCCCGAATCCCTATCTCTGTTCCCTCTCTCTTTTCCATTTGTTCCTTGCCGTAACCCCTATTCCCCGGTCCATTCTAGTATATAATCTTTCCAATTGGTGAAAATGTAATCTTTATTCCTGTATGTGACATTGTGAAGGCCTAAAATAAGGGAACTAATCAGAAATGGATTCGCATTGTCTTGACTCTCAGTATAAAGGGACTCTGATCTTCATGTTCGGGTTCGATGTGCAACACTGCCGTGCTAAGGAAAAACGCCGTATGAACATTTGAATGTTGCCAAAATTCTCTAGATGAAGAAATCATTCCGCACAAATATTGTGCATATTTTTAAGTAAAATGTCCGGATATGTAGATAAAATTGCGAATAATATACCGTGAAAAATTGGGATCCAACACTGAAAAAAAAAACTCCGGCCGTGGGAGCCGCAATTACGGGCTATATATAGACATACCGTCCGTTCCGGGCTCAAAGGCCGAAAATTCCGGCTGCTGAACCCGGAGCAATCGAAGCTACGCCTCTAGCAGCCGGAATTTTCGGCCTCTGAGCCCGGAACGGGCGGTATGTCTACATAGCTCGTAATTGCGGCTCCCACGGCCGGAGTTTTTTTTTCAGTGAAATATTCACAAATTTTCCTGAAAATCCACATATTATCGAGGGAAACTTGGCAGCGCCTGAAGGTTCATACGGCGTTCTTCCTCAGCACGGCAGAACAGGTCACAGTTGATCAATTTTCATAACGTAATGAGATGGAACTGTGCAGGCCTTAAGAAAAGTCATTTTTGGATCAGGAAGAAAGGTTTCAGTGGAAAAAAGCTGTCGGCCTCATTTTGGGAAGAGACAGTTTTTCGGCATTTTTGCCACGTTTAGATCTCTACTGCAGCAGACCGCCTCAGCTACGGTCGTGCCGACAACTGGTTTTAAGATCAGCTGGAAAAGTTATCTGAACTATAAAAAATTTGACCTTTTTGAAGGAGAACATCAAAACAACAACGGTCTCCCGCACTATAACCGCCCGCTCATCGAAATTTTCCAAAACCAGAAACGTAATGATGAAGCATAATGTGATTGAGGGGTTGCACTCCAGTGGCGTGGCGTGTGCGATATATCGGTTGATCTGCCATTCAAATACATGGAAAAGGATCGATTATCGAGGTGTTTGCAACGAACACCTTGATATAATCGATTCTTTACTACAGCTGCAAATGGAGAAATATCGATAATCGATCCTCCGCTGTTGCACTCAGTCAGGTGCACTGCTGTGTTAGCGAGGAGAAATTATCGACCGCACTTTCGAAATCAACTTTACTTCAAACTTTGAGTAATCGTTTTGAACAAAGTCATATGATTCGCTAAAATGGTAAGAGAGGGATGAAAAGGGGAGAGGTAAGAAGAGAGAATGAAGGAGGGTAGGAAAATAAAAATAAAAGGAAAAGCAAGAGAGAATATGAGGAAGAGGAAAAAGTGGAAGATACGGAATGGGTGGAGAAGAAAGGGAAGAGGAGGAGACGAAGAAGAGGAGAGGAAGAAGAGGAGTAATGTAAGAATGAGAGAAATAAGGCGAAGAAAGGAAAAGGCAAAGGAGAGAAACCATGAGCGTTTTAATTTTTTGACTTTTTCTTCCTCTTTCTGTGTTGTCTTCCAACTCGAGAGACGAGGCCTCAGATCTAATAAGATCCAACTAGGATTAACAGAGGGTCGTTTTCCTGCATCTAGTCACAAACTACTGTCACCACCACCCCGCTACTTCATAATCAAGTCATTTCTCCTCGAGGAAGTAGTTCAAACTGTAGTGGGCGTAGGAAGATGAATTAGATGTGCTTGAAGGAAGAAGAGGGAGGGGTAGGGGTAGGGACGGTAGTTCGGCTAGAAGCCAACAAGGCTGTCAAATTAAAATTGTTTATCGCCCTAAATGTTATGTATTTACCCGGTTCGCTGGGTAGAGTCAAGAGTTCACGTGGGTCATGAACTTTCATCAGGTTAAGCGGATTCATATGACTGCTAATTCTTCTGTTGACCATCCACGAATTTTGACGTCCGCTGTCTGGAGCAGAAAGAAAGACGTAATAGTGCGAAAATCGCGACTGATTGTGAGTTGCGTAGGAGAGCGCTCAGCCTCTTGATATCTCTGGGAATGGTGCATTACTTTTGTTGCACATAGGATTAGAAACATACGTTGAGCAAATTTGCCTCTGTTTTTACAATATAATCGTCATTTCAATATCATTCGTTGGGCTGAATAAAATTCTATATTGCGTTGACATGGTGCTTTCTTACCTGGCATAGTCAGGGCCGGATTTACCTACATGCCGCCCCCTCCTCATTCGTTTTGAAACATCAATAAAAACCATCAAGTGAACGTGCCGGAGGGGAGGGGTGCATAAAACGCGTTTACCTACTCGTGTTGGATATATTTTTTGCGAAAGCCCTGTCAACACTACTAGCAAAACACGGAACTTTGCGCGAAAGTTAAGTTCCGTAAATCCATCTCTGTGTGGACAAGGTCCTCCATTTATAAGAAATGAACCAAAAAATTATGAAAGAACAAACATAAATGTGGTTTAATAAGTTTTACTTCCGCCGCTGCGCCGCGCTGATCGCACTGTGTTTGGCGCAATGCGTGAAGTATTCATACAGTCTTGTAGGCGCTATGCGTTTCACGCCAACCGCTCCCGACCGCACTGTGTTTGATGCTATGCGTGAAGTATTCATGCAGTCTTGTAGGCGCTAATATTTGTTACATGCCGACCGCCGCGCCGCGCCGAGGGCTTGTCCTTTTCATCTCAAGTCTTCGTCATCATTCCTCTCTGCGCTGAGCTCCAGGCCAAATTGCGTGTTTAGTTCCTCTCTTAACTCGACTAATTAAAGATGCTGTCTCTTGTATCACCGAAAAACGACAAAATTAGAAATATTACTATACTCTCAGGAAATAGAAATTTTGTCCAATTTTCTCATTGATAATTTTTTTTCTGAATCCAATTTTTTTATACCTACATTTAACAAAATTGCAAAATTTGCCGCCACGGGCCACCCCCTTAATCCGGCCCTGGGCATAGTGTGCCAAGTAAAATTGGGCTGCCTTTAGCAGAAAGGTTCCAAGCCACATTAGCTATTGCCAAATTTAACTGGGCAATTTAACTTTTTAAAAAGAACGTTTGTGCGGATTCCTGTGAAAATTTTAAGGAATTTGCTTCGTACTATGCAAAAAAATTACTGAAATTTGCACGCAAATGCGCACAACCGTTTTCATGTAAAACATTAAATTGCCGAATTAAATTTGGCCATAGCTGACGTGGCTTGGTTCCTTTTTTGCTTAACGCGGTCCAATTTTAGCTCTGCTGCCGAACTTCTACTAATGATGATGGTATTCTTATGGTAGAGATGTATACCATTTGACTTTATGACACTTTTTTTTCGCAACAAAGTTGGTGGAGTCTGACAAAAGGTTCTCATGGCTGAATAAGAAAGACTTGAAAAACTCATTGAATTCAAAACAAATCAAATTTTTTAAAGTACATGAACAATCTTCTTCCGGCTCCAAAGGAAAGTGATATACAGCTTCACTTTCCATCTCCTGGCATTTTACCTAGAAGAGTCTTTTTCGTCGGAAATACCTACAATAGTAAACTTCTTCGGACGACAATGCTGGAAGTGAACTTAAGGGACCGTCCATGTATAGTGTCAGTGTCCAGGTGGCGGTGAAGGGGTGTCTAGAATTGTCCCCTTTTCTGTTCATCAGAATATCGAAAGAGATTCTTCTGCAACTACTGAAATGTCTTCACTGGCTGCTCTTATTTTTTAAATATATCATATTCAATACAGGAAATGGTTCGTGTTTTTAACGCTGCAGATTTATTCAATAATTGCTTTTGCTTCATATTGGCTAAAATTGAGGGGGGGGAGGGGAGGAGCTTACTCTGACGTCATTTTAAGAAGGGCCTAGAGATTTCGGAGAAGGGGTTCAAGAATCGGAAAAAGTATCCGACGGAAACTTATGGACGCCCGTAAGGAGTAAAATTAACTGGAGCGAATGGTATGAGGAGGAGTCAAACTGTTGAAAAACGAAGGTCAAGAATCAGTCCTTGAACTTCAGATGAAACGGCAGAGACCGCTGAACCTGAACTTCGAATAATTTGAAAAATTCTTAGACTCGCACAATTGGTTCTTCGGAGATTTTTGACATTAATTGTCGTCAGTATTTTTCCAGCGGCGCGACGTTCTAGAAGCGAAATTTTGCATGTTCGGGTCAAAAACTCTCTTATTTCTGATGGTTTTAATTTCAAAAGTTGGATAATTTGCAACAGCGCGGCAACCTCGACGTGAAGGAGGAATGGCGAAGAACCTTGATCGCCTTTAATTACGAGCGATTCACCTGCATTAAGTTGTTAGATGTTGTACGCGGCTGAAAGTTGCCCACGATGTTGCCATGTTGGGCCCTTAATTTACTCGGAGACTTGAAAAAGATTACAGATCTTTTGAAATCGCGCCAGATTTGACAAACTTCGGTGCTCTTCCGTTCGCGCTCGCTTCGCTGGTAGGCTGGGGTGATTAAGGAAGATCCTGAAATCAAAACAGACTATATCGGTTTAGAGAGGAGGGGCTAAAAGTCTCCTGCACAAATCTATCGATTGTAAGAGTCGCAGGCAAATAGTCAAATTAAGCATTTCATCAAATGCATAGGCAGATAGTACAATTTTGATGATTTACAAAGACTTGTATGTTTTTGACGAGGAACTATTAAGTTTCCGTAGTTTTGGAAGTAATAATCCATCAAAACTACCAGCTTATCTTGTATTTTGCCTTCAAATGCTCCTGATATATTTTAACTTTCAGAATTTTAAAAAGTCGGTATGTATGACATGCTGAAATTCCCGAGATGAAAGCTCCTTTAAGGCTAGATTTAATTTATTTACAATTCATGATGCCAATTTTTACAGAAACTCTTTATCAACTTGAGAGAATAATTATTTTGTCTAAAATTAGCAAAAGAATCAGAATTTAATCCAACTTAGATTTTTTGACTATTTGCCTGCGACATAGACACTTGCGAAATAAATCAGAAATAAGTTAAAATGAAATTCACACGGTTTTAACGAACGCTTTCGGCGTGGCTGCAGACTCAGTCCCGGAAAAAGAGTCGGCTTTTCTTAATTTTCTTGTCAATACGTACGATAGCTGAGATAAAAGCGCAAGTTAAATCAGCCGCGATGATCGTGTCTGGAGGTGACATGAATCATGAGCAATGAAAACCGTGTTACAATTTATCGGTTCCCTCACGAAAGATCGTAAATACAGTCACTGTTGCCAAATTTGAAATTTGCAAATTGCTTTTTTACCAATCCTTGGGCAATTCTAACCCGAAAATTACACCAATTTATCTTGTGATCTCATGCACAAAGAAGAAAAATATCGGACAAAAAGCACACAGATATATTCCTATAAAATATTGAATTATTTAAGTCAATTTTGCGACCTTGGAATGGTGTTACGTTCATTCATCCGGGAAACGACAAATTCTACCTTGCATAGAAAAACACCGTATAAATATTTGGATAATGCCTCATCCATAAAGTATCCATTTTTTAAGGAAGTTTGTGAGTATATTCTTTCTTTATAATACTTCAGGATAAATTGCAAATAAAATTCTTCATAAAATTGGAAGACAAAAATCCACAAGTGTTCCTTAGAATTCTTATTTAATGAACAAAATTTAGCTATGTTTTTTTGAACAAAATTTCCCGGAAATTGCGTGTGATCCATTGTATGATCAATTCTTTAAGAAACAAAAAAAAAAAAAAAAAAAAAAAAAAAAACAGAAAAAAAAATGCCCGAATCTCAGGTTCTTCTTAGAAAAGAGTCTGACCCTCCCCCTCCCATTTTTTTAGTCTGAAGAAAAATTTTGATAGTGCATGAAAGTCAAATTTTCGCCGGAAACTCCACTAGAAAAACAAAACCCTTTTCCAAAAATTTCCGGGGAAATTGCGTGTGATCCATTGCAGTTGTAAAGGCTCAAGCAAATGGAAAACTTACGATGAACAATTTAAAACAAGATTTTACACCTTGTGCGATTCGACATCCGAGTATTGTGCTCGCTTAATGCAAGCATTCTGAGCACCTATTTATGACAAGGTGTATGATTATCCATCCTGTCCAATGGACCGAATCAAACGGATCCGAGCTTTGGGGCGAGTCGGGCACCGATGTCGCAATGCAGGTGTCCCGCTCTTTTCCAGAGAGCGCGCGCGCGGCCGCGAACGACTATCATTAGAGCGGTTTCGTCGCTTCGCTGCGCCTTTTCACGTCTGTTCGGTGCGGGAAACGCCTTTTGGTTTCGAAAGTCTCTGGAGAGAGAAACGCGTGAGACCCGAGCGCACGGGCACGGCCTGTTCCTTGCTCGTTCGCTCAAAAGGGATTCGCAATCCGTGACTACGGCCGGAAGAGATGCGAAAAATCAGCGCAAAATCTCGTGTAAAAAAAAACAGAGACAAGACGACTGCATTTTGCAATTTGGACCTATAAATTGTGGCTCATCTGAAAAAACACTTATGTGCGAGGGGAAACTAATGGCCATGGCCGGAATGTATAGGTCCAAATTGCAAAATGCAGTCAAAGAGACCCTCCACTCCCAACTCGGCTATGGTGGAAGCTTTGAAATTGAAATTGCCTGCGGAAATTTAAAACGCCCAATGTATTTAGGCTGATTCTGATTATGATTAAATTTTATTTTCAAGCACAAGCGATAACACGCATGTAATCATGCAAGACAAAAGTATGTCATGTGTGTACCTTCAATATTGCCGCGCGCATTAAATGAACCACGATCAGATGACGGAAAAATACCAATTTTGGTGCGGACCCAGGGCCGGATTTACTCACTTGCCGCCCATGAGCCGCCTGTATTTTGCCGACCCCTTCTCATTCGTTTTGAAACATCAATAAGAACCATCAAGTGAACGTGCAGCAGGGATGGCATGCATAAGACGCGTTTACTCGTGTTAGACACATTTTTCAAGCCCTATCAACATTACTGGCAAAAGTTCACGGAACTTAGCGAAAGTTGAGTTCCGTAAAACTATCTCCGTGTGGACAAGGCCTTCCATTTATAAGAAATGAACGAAATAATTATGAAAGAACACATACTGACAGCACTGTGCTCGGCGCAATGCGTGAAGTATTCCCACAGTCTTGTAGGCGCTATGCTAATGCCGACCGTTGCTGAACGCAATACTGTATTTGACGCAATGCGTGAAGTATTCATGCAGTCTTGTAGGCGCTAATGCCGACCGCCGCGTCAAGGGCTTCTCCTTTTCATCTCAAGTCTTCGTCATCAATGCTCTCTGCGCCACGCCGTTCCACGGCAAATTGCGAGTTTGGTTCCTCTCTTCACTCGGGTAATTAGGTGTTGTCTCTTATCACCGAAAGATGACAAAATTAGAAATTACTAGACTCTCAGGAAGTGGAGATTTTGTCGCCTTTTCTTGTTTGTAATTTTTTTTCTGAATTCGATATTTTTTTATACCTACATTTAAAAAAATTGCAAAATTTGCCGCCAAGGGCCGCGGCCCATGTGACCGCTCCCTAAATTCGGCCCGGTACGGACCACGACTTCTTCAACAACATTTCACTTTACATATATTTGAAAGTGGCATCTATATGCACATCATTTTTTACTGTTACACGATAGTGAATCAAGGCCAAACCTTTGACATTGCTCACAGGAAGTTCATCACCTCCTTTGGTAGGTATATTTTAAAATCTTGTCATCCTTACTCCACCACTCTCTTCGGTTCATTTCAGTTCAATGTTTTTGGAACTTACTCGAAGTATGTTTTTAACTTGACCCATTTTACAAGTATCTCCATTTTCTCTGAACTAAAGAAAGTTTTCACTTCGAGGTGCGACAGCCTTACATCGTCGTTTTCAGGGATATCCGTGTACATACAGTTGATGCAACAACACTTGTTCTCGTGCCACTGATATAGTTGACTGTTTGTTTCAATATTTGAATCATCAATTTCCGGGAAAATGTATGAATAACAACAAACAGCAAGTTTCCAATTTCTGCGCATGAGCTGATCCAGCTTTGACGAAAGGACATTGATCACACGACCCGCGCCCACAAACATGTTTGCACTGAGGTGTAGCTGCCCTGACTCAGTTGAAAATTAGCATAAATTAAGCCGTAGTATTAGAGCATCCTGCGCTAGCTTGGAACGAAATTCCCCGAAGTGAAGTGCAATATGATGATTCGAGCTTGATATTAAACGAGAATAAGAGTAACTCCGGGTATCAGGCACTCCTTACCTCCTGAGCCTAATTATAATTCCACGAACCAAATTAATATCTCATCAAAAGCTCATTGCTACTTTCAAAGAGGTCTCAGGCTTCAGCACGAAGCACTAAGGATATTAGCAAGTGGTTTTATTTCATTAAAAGGAGTTGAGTTTACCGTAGGTTTCGTGTACATCTATGTTTCTCGAATTTTCTTTAATCTCCAGCAACTACTGAGAAATAGCTGTAGGTTTTAGAACTGGAATTATTCGTCCGAATCGGTAGGTCAGTAGTTGAGAATATATTGCCGTGCTAAGGAAAAACGCCGTATGAACACTCGAGAGTTGCCAAATTTCTCCGGATAAAACATGTATTTCTGAGGCAAGTTGTTCATATTTATCCTTGCAATTTTCAGATATTTTAGAATACATTGCGAACGAAATTATTTGAAAAATTTGACAAAGAAAATTCAAAATTTTCCCAATAAATTCGGTTTTTATCGAAGGAAATCTGGCAACGTCTGAAGGCTCACATAGCGTTCTTTCTTAGCACGGCAGTATACGGCTCCTACTTATTGGGAAGTTCCTTTCTTCTTCTTTTTATCTTTCAAAAAGAAAAAAAAATGCACCAGGATTCCAAGATAGTTTTGAGAGAGAGAATAAATAAGGATTGAATTAAAACATGGGTACACAAGGCTAAAATATCAAAAACACTGAAAAGCAAGACGTTTCAAGCTGTTATACTAGCTCATTTTCAGCTGCAAAAACACAAAAAATAAAAATACACAACAGAAACAATAATAATATAATAAAAAATAACAGCTCGAGACGTCCTGCCTCTTAGTGTTTTAAATGTTTTAGCCTTGTTTATGTTCACCCAGGTTTTAATTCCATCTTTACTTATCCGTATATTCGGGCTATTTTTTGTGATTTATCGTTTTGAGAGAGAAAAACTTGATAGGGCCGAAAAAATCCCCTGAAATTTCGAAGAATAACGCTTATTTCCTGACAAAATAATACTCTCGTTAAAAGAAAATCTCAAGTAAAAAGTTCGCAACTCCTGTTCGTGTCTACCTCGTTTCATTATCGCAGATCACTCATCCGCAGCAATATAAAATGATCTCTTCGTGATTTCCCGGGTGCCGGAGTAGTTCCTCAAAAGCAATAAAAAAAGAAAATATCATGACCAAGTTCCCCTCTTCCCCGATTTATGACTCATAGAGGTAAAATTTTCACACGAGTAGCGTATACCATTAATAACTGTGCGTTATGAATATGAGTAACAGCCAATTAAGGACTTTTAATCCAATTAATTAGGGGATTTTGCACACAGTCTGCAGGAAATTCAAAGACAGGGAAGCATAGAAGAACCGTTTCAGGCACGGGAAATGAAAAATATGACTTTTAATTTGCCTCACGAAACGAGTGACTTTTTCTGCAGAAAACCTGTCTTCTACGGTCGTGACACGAATATTACGTGATGACTCCGACGGCAGGCACTGAGGCAGCCTTGAAAAAGTTGACTGGTTTATCGGACGATGAGTCGGAAATTCGCCAAGCTCGGAGAAGAAAGGAAGAGGAAAAATAATAAAAATAGGTTAACGGGTAAACTTGCGGTTTATGACTGCTTTCTCTGACTCGAGCCGCCACACTTGGTCTCCCTCCGCCTTGTCCTCTGTAACTCGTTCTACCTCCAAATGAGTGAAAATAAAAAATAAGAAGGTATCAAAGTAATCGTGTTTATGATTAATCGCTCGCTCACGTACAAAGCACGAGCATGCTTCAGAGATGGGTGGTGCGGAGTTAGGGTCGTGAACGTGGTTACTATGACTTGCCTTCTAACACTAATTGTGAGTAATAGTAATTATCTGAAAGGTTAAAATTACATGAAGTCGAGATTCTCTAATGCGAGTAAAGATGATTTCGTTTTTCAAGTGAAAGGTGAGGATACATTAAAAGCAAAAATTTTGACCATGTAAAAACTGCAGTATTCAGCCACTTATATTCATATAAACCGAAGGAGCGTGGCTAAAATGCTGCGAGCAACTATTACTGCTCTCAAGCCGCTCATATTGCCTATCGAGATATTGAAGGCGAATTGGTAGGAAGAAGTTAAAACAAATATGAGTTAAATATTAAGCAGCTACAACTATGAGTAAACCAGGTGGACATGACCAATATGCTGCGAGCAGAGATGAAAAGTGAAGTGTCAAAAGGCTTGAAAAAATTTCACAAAATTTGAAATTTTTCAGATTTTATCGGAATTTTTAAAACCTTCGGAAGTCCGAAAAGCGTTTCAGATGGTCTTTCTGTGCGTTTCTTGGTCTCATGGATGCATCCCTAAAGTTCCAAAATTTCACGAACTTTTCCATCTCTGGCTGCGAGCAAACATTACTGCTTCCAAGCCGCCCACATTGCTTGTCGAGAAATTGAAGGCGAGACGATTGAGGAGCAACATGAGAAACATTGAATCCTTGCAGAATTATTTAAATAAATTAGAATTATTTTAAATCTCTGTTCCTCAGCTCTTCGGAGCATTGAAAGTAAAATATTCTGAAACCGCAATCCTAGTCGTTAAACATAGGTAAGTGAACGTAAATCTTATATTAATACAGACACAAGATTGTCTCGAGATAACTTTTAGTTTGGGTTGTATTTGTGAATATTGAAACAAAATTACAGTTTGGTCTCTGTTAGCTGACAAACTTCGCAGAATTCAACATATTTTTTTATCGCATACACAAACGAAAATCTTGAATCTTATGAAGGTAATTCTTCCGTTTTAATTTTTTGGAGTTCGAATGGAGGAGGTCGCGTGTTGATTAACCAACCACTGTTTGGAAATCACCTACCCGGACATGATTCAACTTCCTCTTGACAAAACAGCGGGGAAAAAAGTGACAGAAGTGATCCATTGATTCTCATAGTAGACTCATTCGACGGATAGCTTTCGACCTGCGATCTTACAAAAGAAACTGCGACATGACCATTTGTAATTCAAATGTCTACCGTGTCCAGAGGAAAGTTAAACGATTTCATTAGCTCATTGGTCACCGAGTAAGCGAAAATATGAATCACGCGTGGTTGGGAATAAAATTAGCTTCACATAACACAACAAACCCAATTCTGAGGAAAAAGCAAGTTAACACTTTAAGACTACACAATAAATTGTGATCGTCCATAGGAGACGGGGCCTATTGTTCAAAAAATCAAAAGTAAGCATATGGTTGTCTGAGGTTAGAGGAACGAAAGACACTTTTATGATGAAACCCGATCTTATGTTTCAAGCTGCCATCATTTTTTGGGGCTTGAAATTGTTGGTTGGGAATGTACTTATGGATCAATGGATGCAGGTACATTGGAAAGAAAGGAAACGATCTAGACGATATTGTAAAAATCCATCTTACGGCTGAGAAAAATGTATCGGTGTTCTTTGTTTTGTTAAAGTTATTTTTCGTTTACGTTGGAGTTGGACGTCAATTGCCTCTCCTCCTTTATATTTTTTTTGTGTCTTCTTGTGATTTTTTCTGTCTTCGAAGGTGTCGATCTTCGGTATGAATTTACGGCACCAACATGGTCAAAAACGAAATCAGCTTGTGTTTAGATGGGAAATCATATTGATCACTTATTCAGTGCTGAAAGGGTTGGAAATGACTCATACTCAGTTTCTAATTTTGTTTCGTGCGCTCGAAGATTTTCTACCGTCATCGGAGAAATCAATGTCAACGTGCGGGAAAGTGAACTCAGCACTTCCTCCGAATGCCCAAGGTCAACGAGAAAACTGTCTTCGGAGAAAAAAGCGCACTCTTACAGACGAGAGAAAAAATAGGAACGAATGAAGAAAGCTGGAAAAAAAACCACGGGCCGAAGACTCGGGGGCAATTTTCCTGATGCAATCAGATGGATCGGGCGTATTTTCATCCAGGTGAGTCACACGAGAGCGGCGTCGGAGGTCAAGAATTTTCGCCGGGGCCACATACGCACGTAAACCTGGCCTACCTGAGCCATTAATCCGTGAGTCAGCTATTTGGTGTGAGCTGTCTCACCGTCTAGTGCGATTGCACCCTCTGCAGTGCTGCCAAAATTTCTGGAAAGGGAACTTGTCAACAAAGGCCTTTTTGGGCTAGAGTAATTTTGGCTGGCTCATAGAGCTCACAACATTTTTCCATGAGACCTCGCCACCACAGAAAGTTTCATGAGATTTGCCCCAGGGAAAAATCTTACTTTCAAACTTGGGAAAAATATTGAGTTAGTCAATATAAATCCCGGTGCCAAGTATGGTCTTTGCACTCCTTGTAGAAATCCATGACGAACTGAGAGAGGAAGAGGAAGTGAAAGCATATTGTGTGATATTTTGTTGTTTGCCCGAAGTTTACACCAAATAATATAAAATTGACTCTTTTTGGTTGACTCAGTTTCTTCATTTTCATTTTTTCCCCACCTTAGGTAAGCCTTAAAGCCCACTTTGCCTGACTCTATTACACAATTCAAAATTATCGTTAGACAATTAATCTTCTAATTCCAGCAGAGTTAGAAATTAGCTATTTTCAGGTATTTTTTCATAATAAAGGAGAAAACCTGACTTTCGATCGATCACTACATTAATAATGCAATGCAACCACAAAACTGAGCAAAAGCCTCCAAGTAATAATAAGAAAATATAAAAGTCGTCACGTAGAAACAATTTTTTCAGCAATCTAAATTTTTGGAAATTTTAAGGTCAAAAAAGGCTCATTGGGAGGGGAAAAATTGCTTGCTTCAGCTTTTAAAATTCTCTACTGATCCATCGCGACGTCAATGAAATCAGGCAATCTTGGAGGAAATGAGTCGCTAACGTGGCGGTCGCGGGTAGACAAACTCATTTCTTGAATCTTGATTCCTGACTAATTTTGAGGGGGGCAGGGGAAGACAGCGTGGCGGCGTTGGAGGGGGTGGCTGTGGCGTGGTGATGACCCTCGACTTGAAGGGGGGGAGGGGGGGCACGCGAGGCGATCGACCGGTATCGCCGATCGTCGGACTTACAGTGGTGAGATAGAAGGAAAAACGGAGCCGGTCGTTTTTGAACCTACCAAGCTGCTTAATGCGATCAGCCATCTTTTGGCCTTCGTCATTTTAAACGAGAGGAGTCAGCCGTTATATGCCACGTATAAAAATAAAACAAGTCAGTCGACCCGCTTCGATGACTCACTAATTACCATACAGCCCTCGCGGCGGAAAATTCAGCCTAAAGAGTATTTTTCTTCCATCTTGCCTGAGAGGAATGTCTATTTCAGTAATCCTGATATTAATTCTGAGTATTTTTATAAGGGGATACTTTTTTTATTGTTTTCCATCTTCTTCTTCTTATCCTTCTTCTACTTATTTTAATGCATTTCCTTCCTCTTTCTGGTCTTCTTCTTCGACTCCTCTTTCCTCATCTGAGGTATGGAAATTACTAAAACTTAAGGGTAAACAGGAGCGGTAACTAAGGAGTGCAAAGGATCGAAATTTTGATTTTTACAACATGTATTTATGAAAAAGAAAATCCGATGACGTAATTCGAAGATGTAGATCTACAAGATTCTATTCGAATCAGGTACATTTTCAGAGCCCTAGTAGAATTTTCCGTGCCGCAGTGGATCTCAAACAGCATCACTCTCAACGTATGCTACCGTTAGACTCTAAATACCTTTATTAAAAAATCTGTTGGAGTTTTTTAGCCAATGTGCGTTAAAAATTGAACATAAAGCTGAAAATCTCAATACAGAGGGGAAAAAGCTCATATGAGCACAATTTGCCCTCAAAGAGATATGCTGTTTGGTGCAACACTTGTTACGACCATTCAGGAAGGCAACTGCAGACGCGTTCCGGTCTTTTTGGGCCAGTTCCCAGCATATCTCTTTGAGGGAAAATTGTGCACATATGAGCTTCTTCCTCTGTCGAGATTTTAGCTTTACGCTGAATTTTTAACGCACGTTGGCTAAAAAAACTCCATTATATTGTCTTACGACCCGTGCGTCCACCGAAATCAGTTTGTTTATTTAAAAAAGTTTAAAACCCGTTTCAGATAACTTGTCTTTTTTCACTGTGTGCGCGGAATACCTAAGGGGGCTATGAATAGAGACAGAATATAAAAGTTACATTTAAAGATAAAGAAAAGGAATATGCAATGGCCTCGATGATCCATGAAAGCTTCGGGAGTGAACCACTGTGCTTTGGAACGGTGGCAATGGGGCATTCAAGCATGCCAGTAAATGCAATAACCTCTCCAGTCCGCAACACCTGAGTTCGCCGAGCTCTCAGCTTTGAGTTTATTATCCTTTCGAAGAAGACTGGGTCCTCTGCACCGTCTGGATTTTCAAGTCCAGCGTTGCCTCAACAGTACAATGGACGTAACATCAAGGAAAGAACTCAGTGTGAAGATATGATGTGCTTATACTGCCGTGATAGCGAAGAGAGCAGTATGTGCAGAAATGGAGTTTTGAGAAAATGGGCTCAGAAGCTTCTGCCCGGAAATTTTTATTGTAAGAAGCCTCCGTTCTCTGTTAAATTGCCACTAATCGTCCGAAAGACTCTTAGAAATCGTTTAGATGATTAAAAATCAACTGATTTCATAATTTCCATTACATAAAAAGGGTATTTTAAATTTTCATTTATGACAGGCCAGACAGCCGTAAGTGCTATCTTCTGCATGCTTTCGTGGTTGTGTTTTGGACACACATCAAACACAATTTCAGATCAGAAATTCGCAGAAGAGGGCGCGCGGCACTTTAATTGAAAACACTGTTTTGATTGGCTCTCTGAAGGAATATTGTCACTTACTGCTGCCTTCTCTGAAACTATGTCATTTTTTGCGCGTATTTTTTTTTGGCTTTCTCATATGTCTCGTTTTCATGAAAATAAAATGAATTTTGCTGTTTTAGTTGTTGCAGTGATTTTATCTAAAAGAGATTATACGAATTTTGAAGGAAACTCGATTTCGGAAATGTGATACTCATTACAGCAGTTTAAGACATTGTGAATACATTGAAAACTTCCAACTTCACTTCATGAGTGAGAAATTGGCAAGTGGATATAGGCAAAGGAAAAATGGGTGCCACTAAAGATCTGAACATCTTGCTGTAATTTAGTATGATCAAATTATTGAATGAAGCGGTCTCCATGCGTCAAGCAACTCGCATTTTTCGGCATGCCTACTTATATGCGCTGCGTTAAAGTCACTGGAGTGATTCCTGCATTTTTCTGACTTCGCGATCCTATATCTTCGTGCGTGGAGCAATCTATTATTGATGTTTCCCCATGTGAAACTATGGTAAAGAATCGATTAGAAAGATGTTCGTTGCGAACACCCTGTATGTCGATCCTTTTCCATAGGTTTAAACGGAAGAGCAATCGACGTATTGCAAAGCACGCCTTGCCACTAATAAAGGGTTATTTTAAAAATTATAAACTTGATGAATATTTGATTTGAATAATCCATTCAAGTCCACACTTTATTTATAAGGATTTTGTCTAGGAAAGTCTATCCACATGGGTGACTTTTGGTTACCTGTGCAAATAAATTTTTTTGCATGTTCATGTATGTTGGTAAAAAAAATAAATAAAAATAAAAATAAAATAAAATAGACTGGAATATAATATCAAAACCTTGAGGTTATCGAAAGCATAAGCAATCTTTGTGTTATTTATTTCTGAAGTCCGTAAAATTGAAGATACTCCAAGAATCACTGTTAGTTTATCGATCAGGGTGAGTGCAAAGTTGAAGTTCAGTGCGATTGAACATCAATTTGAACTGAGCATTACCACTGCAAAACGCTGGACAATGCTGGAAAAAAAGTTCAAAAAGATTCGTGTAAAAAAGTAAGACTTAGGGATAGTAGGTACACTATATATGGTCACGCACAATCTGGATTTCTTACTCGGTACATGTACGTATAGGCATCTAAATAATTACATTCGATAGCAGTGACTTTTAAGTAAGAAAGAATCGATCATAGCAAAACATCTTCTTCGATTTACTCAACTACTGGGACTAACATTCCTTTCTGTCAAATGAGAACATTCAATAAAATAAAGTCGACTTAGCAACACTGTGAAAGTGGCATTCCTTCGTTTCCGTTTTAGCAAAATGTTCTGCAAGATTTTCTCGTCGAGTGTCTAGGAGCCCCCATTTGAGGATGGGCTCAAATCCCTTTCAGCACTTTTCTAATCTTCGCATCATTTTTAATGGAAAATCAATTCAACTCAAGTCCATGAAGGATTTACATACATTGAAGAGCTTGTGATGCCTGCACGTAGGTATCGACCGCACTTTCTGAAAAAGGATAAATGACCGATGGATACATGCAGAGACCAGTAGACGGAACCATATCGATGGCCAAAGTGCGAAACCATGTATCGCCATTGCAGTGTTTCAAAATTTCCATTCCTATATTACTTTTTTGAAGAGGAACATTTCAACTTCATGGCTTGAAATTCATGCCGAATATTCTGCGCTGATGGAGAGCAAACATCAAGAAAGTTTTTGAGAAATTCTGTTTACGAGTTTTCCAAAAAAGAGTATGATGAAAAGTCTGCTACGTTATAAACGAAGATTTCGACGGTGTAAGTCGGCAATCACATAACTCTTGCGACGTCGCAGACTTCCCGTCATATTTTATTTTTTACACGGACACTACTTAACGGCAATTCTTTAAAACTACCGTGATTTTCTTCTCTGTGCGAAGACAATTCTGCATGAACCTCAAGGAATGGTGCTTTGTTCTCCTTTAAAAAAATAACATAGAGGCGGAGATTTGCAAACACTGCAAACGAGATATGTGATTGCGGACTTACGCCGTCGAAATGCGATTTCGCAATTCGACCATCGATATCATTTCTGATGTTGCAAAATTTCCGTCGAAGTTTTGTATTGCGAAACTGCGCCCGCATCTTAAGGATAGAGGATTTCTTCCGCACACTAAAGACTTATTTTTGCGAGAATTTCCTGACAAAAAGTTACATTTTAAAGCGTCAGTGTCATAAGACGAGTCATGGTGATTCAACATTACACGCTATGAGAAATTACTGATTGAAAAATAATTAAAAAGAAAAAGTTTCCTGGAATGTTTCACAATAAAGGATCCAGGTAAATGATCCTTAGAAAGGGATTCCAATTTATGTAAAGGAAACTCCTTTCCGAAGAATATTGAATGGAACATTTTTCTTAGAACAGTTGAATCCCTTGTTCTCTAAGCGACCTGATTATTTCTACCACTACGCTCCTTTGATCTTAAAACTCCCATTTTTTATCAGTCGACGAGTCGCCGCTTGAGATGACGAAAGTAAAAATTTTTACCTCTGAAAAATTAGGAACAGCTTTAATAAATTGAAGGATTTGATTTTCGAGCGAGTAAAATAACCTTGGAGAATAATGGAGCTTATAAAGTTTCTGGAAGTTCTCTCTTGATAATTCCAGCAAGAGTTAGGAAGTTTATGGATTGGGAAATCGGCGCGACACGGGGCACTCTGAAAAAAATTTCTTTCAGCTCTAATAGATAAGTTATTAGATTTAAAGAGGCGCTGAAATTTTAAGAGCACGGGGATTTTTCAGAGAAGAATCGAACTTTAAATTTATTTTAGGCTTGAGCAAGAAGAATTTTGGCGAAAAACCTAGTTCTTATTCACGCATAAAAAATTTCAGACCCCTCCCCACTTTTTGATAGATATCTTTCACTGAAATTATGAATTCAGTTTTTGCCGACTAAGAAACAAATCTACGGAACACGTTTGGTGAAATATTCAGGAAACGCGAAGGTATCTCGCTTTGTACCTCGACGAATTGTGAGTCAATTAACGATGTATGATTCTGCATGTTGGTGCATATCGTCAATTTGAGATTAATCTTCAATTTTAGCGCGTAGGCAACACACCTATCGGGCGACGCAAATAAAGCTATGAAAATACCTATTTGAAAAAATCATATTTATACCGCGCACTAAAAGCTGTGATGGAACCCACAAAAACGCTTCGAACCCCATAGATTGAAGTTCGCTCATTATTATTCAGGCACATATTATTAAACCTATACCATAAAGCACGTGTATCTCTCTTTGGAAAATTCACATTTACCCTGCTCCGTAAGGCAGATCAAATCGATACATGCACCTACGGAAACTGTGAGCTGCTATCGCCCACACTTCAGGTTTCCCTTCAGATTTGTTGCTTAGGCAACATACATACCGAGAAGTCATATAATCGAAAAATACAGTTATCACATGACTCATCGATTCATTTTAATAAAACCAATCGTGAACTCGAAAAAATATGGGAAGGTATTCCTCCATTCTCGGTCAAAGATTGGTAATAGTTGCAGTGTGGAGAGTGATGAAAGAGCATTTGAAGATTGAATTTTCACAAAAATTTTCGGAAATGGCTCTCAAACACCCTCCGTTGGCCGAAGATATACTCTCAATTCTTCCACCTGCCCCTGCGCATCACCACGTTTGTCTGGCATTGCAGGCGCGAGCGGCTCGATCTACCCTGGTAAAAATTGGCGATAGGAGCTGCGTTTCAAAATACCATAGGAGTTCTTATAGCCGACTAAAGAAGGCTATTAAAACTCATATAGCTGGCTGCAGATAGCAGAGCAAATCATACAGCCGGGCTGTACGAAGCTATAAAAAAGTATACAGTCCGGCTATAGTTCCTATCGCCGGGCTTTACACTTTATCCGCCATTAAAGGCTGTAAGAAATTGTGTAGAAATTCGTGTGCTTTGAAAATCATTAGGTCTGATACCGAACTACCTTAATTTTTACAAAACACACATTATACTTCCCTTTAAAGCATATTTTTTTTTCATCAATTAAAATGAGAATAATCCATACAGAGTGTGCAAACATTTCAAAATTATGAGTTGAAAAACGCTGACTCCGCGAGATTAAATATTAGAGCCTAACACAAGCGGAGCGGCGACGCACTGGCGCCTACAAACCTAACAGTGATACTTCACGCATTGCGCAAAAGCGCATTGACGCCTACAAACCTAACAGGGATACTTCACGCATTGCGCAAACACGCATTGACGCCTACAAACAAACCTAACAGGGATACTTCACGCATTGCGCAATGCGTGAAGTATCCCTGTTAGGTTTGTAGGCACCAATGCGCGTTCCACGCTCTCTGCCCGCCCGCTGCGCCGCAGCGTGCCACGGCGTCTGAAGCAACTATTTCACACCAGAGGTATTGCACAATATCATGAGAAATTGAAGGCGCTCCAACATATTAGGAATGGCAGGCATCCTTCAAAAGTACGGAGCATTCCTCGGAAAATAAATCAAGATAATACGGCACAAAAAGAGAGCGTTAGTCCATAAACTAACTAAGTAGTAGTATTCGTATTTAGTAACGTTTAGCATAAACTTTATCGTCTGACTGTTGCTTAGTTGTTATCGGCTGTAAAATGTTAAAAGAAATTGTACAGCCGGCTACAGAAGCTATTGAAAATCTTACAGCTGGCTTTAGGTCTAAAGTATTTTGGAACACCGATTCTACTGCCAATTTTTACCAGGGTAGCCATGATAGTTGTCAACTTTTTACAATCGATGAGCTCCTGGTAGAACATAGAGTACCTGTATACTGCCGTGCTAAGGAAGAACGTCGTATGAACATTCGAGAGTCGCCAATTTCCCACCCATAAAATGTTTATTTTTGAGGAAGGATATGAATATTTTTCCTTGAAATTTCCAGATCTTTTAAGTTAAATTGCGAAAAAAATCGTCTGAAATTATCGAGGAAAAATATTCACCATTTTCACAGTAAATTTATTCTTTATTGAAAGAGAAATGGCAACGTCTGGAAGCTCATACGGCGTTTTTTTCTCAGCACGGTAGTATACGGGGGAGTATTGCCATCTCTGTGCAGCTCTCTGATTGGTTCATCAGTTTTAGACTCCAAAATTGGCCCGATGTAAACAACCTGACCCAGAGGAACACGTATTATCGGCTGAGAAATGAATGATAATCACACTCAACGCTTAATTTTCGGCAATAATATTCATCTAAGTTCGATCTAAACTCAATTCAGAAGTTGAATGTAAGAAAGTTTCTATCACACCCAAAAACACGTCTAGAATTTTGTCGCCATCTTGTATGTTTACATTGGGCCAAACCAGGAACGGAAGGGCTGGGGGTTTGTTTACATTGGTCCAACTTTGGGGCTCCATAATAGCCGACCAATCAGAGAGCAGTATACTTTTTCTGTAGTAAAACGATTGAGATGGCAATACTCTCCCGTATGAAGGTACTGTAATGGAGCACAGCTCGAAACGTTTTCTCTCCTGGTCTCTTCCATTTTTTTTTACAACTCGCTTAACCTTACCACGCGCAAAGTGATTCAAATTCATCACGTATGCCTGCTCTGAAAATCGGAGTCTCCGAAAGAAGTGAAGCAAAAGGCTCCGACAATGGAGGAAGGGGGTCCGTTAGATCATCCTCAGCTCCGATTATCACAGTGAATTTCTATTTCATGGTCAAGTGGTGAGGTTGTTGAATGTTGCCATTAAATTAAAATGAATTCCCGATTCTACGTCGTAGTGCGAGGATAGCAGATTGGCTGCGAGTTGCGATCGAGGCGGTTCACACTGTTGTCATGCATCGACTCTGCCAAAGTGCCAATGCTGACATTATACGCGACGACGAAATGCATCCTCCTGTGCCCATTTATGGGCCTTTTCAAAGGTGAAATGTTCATGCATTCGGTTGTCTTTATTATGTTATGCGGTTGTTGAAATAATGAGACCCCCTTAAAAACATGTCTCCAGGAAAAGTTTTGAATGCAAAACAAACGAGAATCAACCAATCAAGGAACCATTAAAGTGAATATATCCTGGAAGCAAGCAGAAATCAAAACAATGGATAATTTTTTCTGACACTCTACTTTTGCTTTTAAGTTTTGACCCAAAAATGGTCATACTTAGAAATACATGTAGGTATGCCTTAACTCGCTATTCGAAAATTCTCTTTTTGAATCTCAAATGGAAGTTAGAATTATTTGAACTTCAAAATTCACCGTTCAATTTCAGATATAGAATTTAATATTTTCTGTGCGGATACTTTCAGTTTTTATTTAGAGTTTCAAAAACACATGAGGGTAAGCCAACTATATTACGCTAATAGGCGTGACAATTTCATCTTTCCTCCCTCTTTTTTTGTCAATGATTAAGTAAGTGTGAAAATAGGATTTTAGGAGATTATGTCCGATATTCCGATGCTTAGGCACCTCCAGTTTGAATTTCTCTTTGTGTCTGTTCCGATTTTTTGAGTGGTTGAAATACCATGCGCGAAATACTCTACAGGGCCTAAACAAGGATTGAACTTTTATGTAACTTTTCTCTTAACAGGTGAATGATGCTGTATATGGTAGTGTTAATGCTTTTCCATTACAAGTACATATAAATAAATGAGAGGTGTTTATCCCGGTATAAAATTCCTTAAATAAACATTGTAGTGATTTTAAATAAAACGCCGTTTCAAGTTTGAATTTCACATGTGCTGTTTGGCGTACCTGCAGGATTTTGTACTCCCGTGTGCATTGAAGCTCAAAATGAATGTTAGACGCTGAAGTCATTCATAGAATTCACCAATAGTTTCGTTGTTAAAATAACAGAAAAATAAGATAAGAAAATCGAACATTACTCCTTTTCAATCTCGCTGATATCCTGTCGCTAGAACGCTTCAAGCAGGGGAATCCACTCAAACATCAAAATCCTGGGAGCCCATATACTCTTGGAAAATCGAGTGATTTCAGAATGCGAGATATTTATTTCAACCAACCTAAAGCAAATGATAATTTGATGGTATTTTTGTTTATTTGCGCACTGTACGCGATCAACTCACCTTTACTATATAATGTGTTCTTGACAAGGTAAAATGTTTGACTTGCATTGAATTGAGAATGATGGACATATTTAGAAGTTTCACATTGAAACTGCGGGTAAAATTCGAGGCTAGCGATGACAAAACTATATCGAAAGCTCGTTTTTTAGAGCCAAAATCACCGGGTTGGCGACAGATTTGGAGGCGCAAGGTGGCTGTTTTGCCCACGCTGGCAGCGGCGGGCGAACAGCGCGAGCGTTGATAAGTGCACGAGTGGACCATTTGGAGCGGCGATCAGGCGTGGCGAAGAAACCAGGAAATTGGGTCATGGGCCCATCTTTGTACTACTGATCACAAGTTTATTCATAATTACCATACCCATTGCCACTCACTTGTCATCTTGCGTGGATGGATTGCACTCAAATTCGACGTTGCCTCGCCATCGAAGAGCAGAAATTCAAATCGCTTAATATTGCCGATGAGTGTGATTGAATCAGTGAGAACGAAAACACACCAACTCGAGAAAATGAAAATAATCAAGACACATGCAAAACTACACAGTAGTTAAAAAAGTCAGCACAAGAAAAAGATTTCTAGTACCGAAAGACAAGTACTTAAGGGCACTTTAAAGGTTCAAGTTGGAACAGATGCGTTAACTTCAATGACCTTTTTGAAAACTGACTCTCATACATGAAAATTGAGCATTTTTGAGATACCGAGTTGGTGTGTTTTCGTTCTCACTGATTCAATTCTTCCCGAGTGAAGGAATTTCAAAACTATAAGCGAATTTTATTTAAAAATCCAAATCTCTTTAGGAAGTTCTGTTCCGGTTTGTCTTATCAATGGACACTTGGACACCGTTTTTACCAGATTCGACCAATCAGATCCGTTGGTTTTCGATGGAGCCTTTTTTAGAACCATCTCGCGAGGTGGTACCAAAATCACGCATCAACGTTGCGATTCGTTAGTCACCGAATCGGAAGTTCCGAACTTAAATAGAGTGGCAGCTCGGAGGTTCGGGCACAAAAGTAGTACCGAACCTCTAAATAAAATTCGCATCTTATGGACGTGGAATTATGGCAAAAGGAACTAGAGACGTGTGAGAAAGATGGTTGTGCTCATTTGAGCTGCACAAAAAGCAATGTAAATGTGAGCGTGATTCCTTTTGGCAAAATAGAAAAGTGGGATTTGACATTAAATCAAAAGAAACTAAGCGTCAAAATATGCTAGCTCATGAGCCGTGGGCATATGTGAAAAGAGCGTTCCCGTCCCCGTATCTGCGTCTCAGTCGTCACTGGCCGCTGACGTCACTGGCGCTTTATAATTCCCATTCATTCTTACGGCCCTCAGCTAACGAGCACACTCCTTCTTTCCCGCCCGTTTCTCGCTCCTTTCAGCATAAATATGTCAATATAATGAAAACAACTGCAGGTTTATGTACACACAGTCGATAATATTCAATAATTTCGATGAAGATAAATGAAGTAAAATTTGGGGGGAAAAGTCATGGGCGGGATTGCGAGGGTAAAATTGAACTTGCAGCGTAAGGATCTAGTCATAGAAGTAGGTATAAGTTCTTTAAAAGATTCTTACACTAAACTGTGATAAGGAATGATTACCGAAGCTATGTGCATTTGCCATCCTTCATGCAGCGTCATGTTTGAATTTTCACTTTTTGACTAATCTAGCTGAGAAATTTCAGTGGGATATACCGATACACGCATTAGAATTTTAGTGTACCGGAAATAGAAAAACCTTTGACGTAATTCAAGGTCGAGGCTAATGGAATTGAACCAAAAAACTCTTTTTTGCAATCCTATGAGAGTTAGTAATCATGATAGCTAAATTTTCAGCTTGTGATCACTCGTGATGTGGTAGTTACACGTGTCAATTAAATCGTGCCAAGTTGCAAGCAGAGATTCATCGCACTATAGCTATGAAAATTATATTTACTCGTGTTATTCTTGTGATTTATTTTCTTATACAGTCAGTGTGTTTCGTGGATACTGGAAGGTTGAAAACATGGAAAAAAGAGGTATGCAGGTATACGGTTGTGAAATAGTTAAGGGGCTTGGAGGAAAAAGGGGCAAAGGTAAGTTGAGTCCCAAACGATCTTTTGAGGGTAAGTTGAGTCCCGTCAATTAATCACCCATAGGTAAATTGAGTCCCGTCAAGTAATCCCCTATAGGTAAATTGAGTCCCACTGTATTTGCGTTGGTGAACAGTGAATAGTAGTGGAAATAAATAAAAATACGAAGGCATCGTTAACATCTCCGTCACTTAAAAATGACAAGCCGAAGAAATATTTTAAATAATTGCTGAGTTCAGATCGAGAGTCTTAATACACGGTCGCTAAGCCGCACTTTTGTATGTGGCGCCACCAACTCTGTCCAAGATGAAAGCGACATCCCTTAAGTCTAACATTCGGCCATACTCAACGAGCTGCTTTGTGTATACCTTCTTCGAAGTCCAAAAAAACCTCTTTCGGTTGGAACTTTAAACCTAAATATTCACAGCGCTTGGCGACAAACCGAAGTGCTGTCGCGTACGTATCAGTTTTTTTTTGTCAGGCAATAACAAGAAAACCAATGGAACAAATCGACCTTTGTAGTAACCATGAATCGTGAATACTTGCAGATAAAATTTAAGCTTTTTACAATCACTTAACTTCACAAATATTTACTTCATTTCTTGCCTCTCACGCATACTCTCCCATCCTCACACATACAGTGATAATGCTACCGGAACTCAATTTACGTACCACCAATTAGGAGTCGGGACTCAATTTACCTTTTCCCCCAATGACCTCAATGCATTGGGACTCAACTTACATTCGTCCGGAAAAAGCGCATACGTGCAATTTTTGTTATTTTTAGAATTTGCTACGAGTCGAGAAATACGTCTAAAAATGCACTTATACGCTTTGTCCTCCAAGCCCTTTAATTGAGCCTTAGACAGATCCATCCTAGTACAGCACAATGCATCATAAAGCATCAACACGATAAACATGTTAGCAACGTGGAGTCTAATTTTAACAGAGTCTAAAATTTTAGGTTGAAACTGGAGTTCCCCGTTCTGGCAGAAATACAAATTTCATTCAAACATAAACTTAACTTTGTTATGGCATTTGAGTCTTAAGATAAACACAAACGTGTCATCAGGACGATACAGCGGATTGCTTAAAAAGCGTAGGTTTTATAACAATGAAATTCCCATCGGTGTGATTTGTGTCAATTGATTGATTTGGTCAATTTCTATGGCAATTTTAGGCAGTTTGGCAGTTTGTTTGACAATTTTACTATCAATTCTATGTTAGATATTAATGTGATTTTACGATCATGGACCATCATAGCCGCCAAAAAATTTTGAGAGTGCAACAACACAATTCTGCCCTACTAAGGTAAATCGCCATATGAGCCTTTAGGCGTTGCCAAATTGCCTTTGATAAAATACGAATTTCCTGGTAAACTTATGAGTGTTTTTCTTCCAATTTTCAGATGATTTTGCTAATTCCACCGAAAAGTCCTGAACATTTAAGAGAAAATATTCATAACTTTCCTATAATATGAACATTTTATCGAAGGAAATTTGGCAACTCTCGAATGCTCATATGGCGTTCTTCCTTAGCACGGCAGAATAAAAGCCGCAATTTCTTTTTCTCCGTTACGTTCTGACTGCCACCTTTCTTTTTAGGTACACGCAAAAAAACTGAATGACGACAGCAAGTACTACCCGGCGGCCCGGGCAAAGCTGCGAGATATCGATTCCCAGAACCTGTGTGCAAAAGACGACCCCAAAATGACAAGAAGCCACTTCCGCTGGTGGTACCTATACTATGACAAATTGCCAGGGCTCAAGGACTGTCAGTTAGCCATGGAGCTCATGAACTTCCTACCGGGGAAGGAGCGGGTCATTGACGAGATTGCCACAAAGGCCGAGTGTCGGACGCCTAAAGACAATCCACTGGGTCCAAAGAAGTGTCATCTGTATACGCGCCCCTGGTTTAGACGTTTCACCGGGGACAACCTCGACGATCCATGGACGCCGCTTCACATCCATAACTTAGAGAAGAGCTAATTGAAAGGATGAAGTCTGGAGCAAAAATGTGACAGAGTCTGGCAGATTGTGCTTTTAAGTGGATACCTCAATTCTTTTAATAATACTCTCATGAACTTTGTGTCAAAGTTTCAAGCAATGCCTAGTCTGCACTGAAAAACGATGTATGTGCGTTTCGAAGTGAATCCGATTGTGCCAAATGATGCAGAAGCAACATCTCTAAAACGTGGTATTGGTGTCTCATCCCTCAATCCGCCACCACAAGGCAAATTTTGTCTGACTCAGTCACAAACATTTTAAGGACGTCACGTTTGCGGTTCAATTCCATGGCTTCGTAAATCAATATGCACTTTTTATTCCAAATTTGTATTCCAAAATTTTCGCAGAATACTCGCATACCATATTCTACTATGAAAAATTTGTGTTGAAATTTAACGAGAACTGAGGTCCCTTTTCCCGCGGAAGACATTTATTCATGTGCGATCTTTTAACACACCACTCACGATCAGAATAGAATAATTCTATTTTTACAGACAATTTGGTTGCTGAGCAAGCAAAAAGCTCAAAGTTCAAGATCCCTGACTTGAGTCGAAAACATGCATCGTCAAACGTTCGAGATTTTTTTACCACAAAATACTTGATCTACCTCTACGGAACTTTGTTTAACAATAACCCCAAGCTGTCAACAAGCTGCAGCACCTTGTCGCATGACCACGGAGTGAGATTTCGACGTGTCGATAGACGTAATAGCATTTATCGTTTACTCTCTCGTTGACGTAATATCCAGACTACAGCAAGTTTTAACGGCAAATTGTCTCGTTAAAAGTTGTCGCGCTCTTATCCATAAATATGCTTCAACTTTGTTGGAACGTTAACGCTATGTGTTCTGGTTTAGATGCGTTCCTTAGTTTATATTTGCACACAAATCAAACGCAAAATCCCGGTGGGTTGTTTATTTCTGGTCAAAATAACGCTATTTACAGTCAGGTTAAAGGATTTCTTATTTCTTCTCGTCGATGGTTTAAGTACAAAGCCACGTCTCTCTACTGCAGGGTTTCAAAATGTCCTCTTCTATTATATTTTTTGAGGAAAAAAAAACCAACTTTATACCTTAAAATATTTACAGAATTGAAGAAGAAGAAAAATGGAGAAGGAAAATCAAGGGAGTTTTTGATGAAATATGTTGAGAAGTTTTCAAAGGAAACCATCAAGCATGACAAGAAGTCTGCAACGTCGTAAACGGAGGAACGTTTTTTCGCACTTTGGTCATTGATATACCAAATTTGTTACTGGACTAAAGTTTATGATGGGAGCCTTTCATCAATATTCATGAACAGGACTGCTCCGAACTTTTAAAATTCAAGGAATTAGGTCAAAGTAACATAAGCACCTTCTCAAATAATATTTCCTGATATTTTCCCAAATCTATTTTCCTCTTAGTGCCTGCGAAAAAAAATTACTTAACCATAGACTTTTGAGGGTATATTTATCAGAGGCACCCCAGAGCCTCATTGCACCTGGGGATATTATTAGGAGAGATAATTTTGCCGAAAAACTGAAATTGAAATCCTCAAATAGAAAACACTCCAGCAGTCTCTTAAAGCCAAATTTGCCAGTGATTTGATTATTTTTATGCTAATATAGGATGTAAAATAGTATTAAAATGATGAATTTTATTATTAAAGTGTTGCACATAGGTTAACTCTTCCTGCCATCGTTAAATCACCCTTGGATAGATATACCTATTTCCAAGTCATTTACTTCAGGTAAATTTCAGCATCCGTTTTCCCATTGAGGAATATGAATTTTATCTCAGCTGTTTTAGTAAGCGTTACTTTTGAGTTAATAGACGACATGAAAAAGGTCATCTATGAGAATTCTGCCTTCTTTGTCCTTAACCTATAATTATTTGTGTTTTTTTCACGCTATTCAGGTGATTGCCCTACTGCTTAGTTTTATCAATTCTCGCGTCATTATGGACGAAAGTACATACTTAAACCTATGATTCTATACGCACGTGATTAAGGTGTTCATTTTACTGGAACGGTGCGTATGCAGTAGTTTTTAAAAGAGTGAATCGATGAATGCATAACAGAAAGCAATCCCAAGACTTTAACTTTCGATTTTTTCAATGTTTTAAAAATATTTGAGCTCATAAAGTGGAAATATTAAACTCAATACGCTGGGCGTTAGCTCTTCTGAAAGACATTTCAGCTTTGCAATTTTCGCCTGCTAAAAAATAAATGTTTGTTCGTACATTCCACGTGTTCGGTAAGTCAAAACAAACTTTCTGCCACTTTCTACATAAATTCAATCTATGTTACTTGACTACGTCAATGACTTGGATTAAAAATATAAATCATACTTTCTTCCAACTTACTTTCACATTCAAAAGATGCAACTTATATATAATTGGGACCTGAAAAAATTAAGGCAAAATAACTAGTATGTAAATTTACTTGAAAAATCAGAGGAAAATCCTTGATTTACAGGAGTAGAATTGTTCTAAGACAAGCTTAAGAGAAAATAATTTGTTTTGCCGGGTAGTAGTTTATCTTGAAAAATCTCTAGAATATGTAGTCCAGGCGCCTGGTAGCTAAAAATGAGGCTACCTGGAATTTTGGGTACACAGCGATTTTTTTGGCTTACTTTATGTTTTTTGGGTCGCTGAATCCGAATCTGAAGTTTCCGCACGCGTATCTGGTGAGCATTTTCCGCTATTTTGAAAAAATGGCCTAAAAAGGCCTTTTTTTGCGGTTTTTTTGATATAGCGGCTACGGATGAGGAAAAGTCCCGGATTTAGCTAATGTTTTGAATAGCTGACAAAATTTGGAAGAAAATGGTATATGAATATGCTAGGTTTGCTCAAAAATTGAGGAACCTCGGATTTCGGAACTATAGAACGCTTCGGAACTTGGCTGACCGCGGCGAGCCGGATCGCGCGTTGACGGGTGCGCCGCGAAAACGTGAATAGGCGCGATGTTCACGATGCTGTATCTTCCTCAATTTTTAAGCAAACCTAACATATGTATACACCATTTTCTTCCAAATTATGTCAGCTATTCAAAACATTAGCTAAATCCGGGACTTTTCCTCATCCGTAGCCGCTATATCAAAAAAACCGCAAAAAAAGGCCTTTTTAGGCCATTTTTTCAAAATAGCGGAAAATGCTCACCAGATACGCGTGCGGAAACTTCAGATTCGGATTCAGCGACCCAAAAAACATAAAGTAGGCCAAAAAAATCGCTGTGTACCCAAAATTCCAGGTAGACTTACCAGGCGCCTGGACTAATGGGACAGTTTATGTTATGGTAGGTATTGAAAATTATCGAGGCAACTGTACATGAAACTACCTAAACCTGCAAAATGCATTCGGCTAAATTCACCAAGAAAATGAAAGATAACGTTAGGTATTGTCACAGCGTCTGAAGTCCGTGAGCTTGCTTTGAAAGTGATTTTTAGAGGATCTGTAAATCTCGGATTACTGAGGTTACTGAGAAAACTCTTGAAACATAATCTATCAACTAAAATTGATGACCGCACAGTCAAAAAGTATCAATTTCTTGAAGTCTTAAGGAGGAAGTGTATTCTATTGGTTTCATAGGAATAGGAATACACATACATAAAGCCGCTGTCACAGCGCAGCCTCGCGCTCTGTTACGCCCAATCGCCATTGCCTCATATCCTCCCAGATATCATCAGGCACCAGGTGCCAATGAATTGCCCGACGATCTCTAGGAATAGGAATAACTATCAAAATATGTATGATACTCAGGACTTCATCCCACTTAATCGATTAACACGATGACCTGAATAAGTGACGTTGGTCGTATGTGTTGGGCTTGAGGGTGGTATAGGGGTATCCCAAGAGTATTGTAAGATACTATCGTATAATATATCTGTCGAGGTTAGGCGATTATAGCTTTCAATAATATCACGTCCATACCTCAATTACGTTATATTTTGAATTTACAGGAAATAATTCCAGATTTATTGTTCATTTGACTCTTCTTTGCTTCATCTTTACCGTCAAACCGAATATTGGAATCGAAAGAGAAAAACTACATGTTCAAGGAACCCTAGATGCTGTTGACATTAACGCAATAGGTGAGAAATTATTTTTTATTAAAAAAGTAATAGGAAATATATTGACATCGCGTTTGAAGTTCTTCCAAAGTCAGTACGTAGTTCAAAATCTAAATTTATTTCTATGAAATAATATTTTTTTACCATTAAAGCAGCATTTCAATCTACTTTAATCATTAGATCACAATAACGGAATCAAAGAAAAATAAAACGTACTGAACGTGAACATTTTACACTTCTTGAAAACTGTCACATCTTTGTGGCATTTGTTGCCCTTTTAAAACCTTTAAAACTTGGAAGTATATTAACCCATATGTGCCTAAAACTATTTTTTTTTAAAATTTATTTTTATTTTACTTGTTGTTTTTGACGCTTTGTAGACAGGGTAAACACGTGTTGAGGCACAACAAAAATAAAATAGGCTTACCTATATCCCAGGCATGGATCATCCTGTGTTGAGCACATGAAATTCCCTAATTTACCCTAACACTAGAAGTCAAAAACTGCGAAGGGTCGTTAACGACCCAATGGGCGTATGTGGGTTTTGCAATGGAATTCTCATATTTTTTCAATATTCATAAAGTCAGACGATATGGAGCAAAACCAATTATTCCGTGAGAAAAAAACAAAATATGGTTAGGTAAAATTAACCCTTTTACAGTAGGTCCTTTTTCTTGAATTTAGATTGAGCTTAAAGCATAACACATGGTAATTATCATGTTTTCTTTCGCGGACTTGTATTTCTACTTATAGAGCTCCATTCATCAGTTCTTGACTTTTCACGTAAAGTTCCCCAGCTTTTACATTTTTTCTTTTCATGTTTTATCAATCAACAGAGATCGAAGCTAACTACACGGGACCTAAGTTGGAAGATGGGAAGATCACACTCAACTTTATGAACGATTTGGTGGAATTTTTCAGAGGAAGCAGTTTAGAAAGTAAACAATGGAGTGTTTTGCATCGAAAATATACTTTTTTGGTCAGTATATGATGTAAGTAGGTTATCATTTATTTCCTTTTAAATTTTTCCCCCTTATAAAATTGAAAAGAATGAACGTGAGGGACTATTGGAACGATTAAACTTCAAAAATGGGGTCGTAAATCTGATATTGAGATTTCGACAAAATTCTCCCTGTAATGTCCCAAGGAGTTAGTTGAAAGCGGCTCAATATTTATGATACGCCATGCAGCCCGTAAGAACATGTATTAATCCGGCAGATCCTTGTACAGTGATCCTTGTAGTGAACATGTCAAATTAAAATTTCAAATAGAACTTTCTTGCATCTGCATTTTTGAGCTGCTAACTCCAAACCGCCTTAATTCCTGTTAGATTTGACATTTCAGGGCATTTCTGATTCTGAAAGTTTTAAGAACACACCTCCATGCATGGATTAAAAATCCCTGGTAAAAATTGGCGATAAGAGCTGCGTTTCAAAATACCATAGGAATTCTTACAGCCGGCTAAAGAAGGCTACAGAAAATCATACAGCTGGCTGTAGAATGCGGAGAAAATCATACGGCCAGGCTATACGAAGCGATAACAAATTATGCAGCCGGGCTATAGTTCCTGTAGCCGGGCTTTACACTTATCGCCTGGCTGTTGCTTTTTCGCCATCGATTATAAAAGGCTATAAGAAATTGTGTAGAAATTCGTGCGCTTTGGAAATCATTAAGTTTGATATGGAACCACCTTAATATTTACAAAACATACGTTATATTTTCCTTTAATACATATTTTTTTTCATCAATTAAAACGAGAATAATCCATACAGGATGTGCAAACATTTCAAAATCATGAGTTGAATGACGCTGACTCCGCCAGATTAAATATTAGAGCCTAACTCAAAGCGGAGCGGCGGCGCACTGGCGCCTACAAACCTAGCAGGGATACTTCACGCATTGCGCAACGCGTGAAGTATCCCTGTTATGTTTGTAGGCGCCAATGCGCGTTTCGAGCTGGCTGCCCGCCTGCCGCATCGCAGCGTGCCACGGCGTTTGAAGCAACTATTTCACACCAGAGGTATTGCACAGTATCATACGAAACTGAAGGCGCTCTAATATATTAGGGATGGCAGGCATCCATCAAAAGTACGGAGCTTTAATTGCAAAATAAATCAAGATACTACGGCCCAAAAAGAGAGCAGTGGTCCAAAAACTCACCAAGTCCTAGCATCCGTAGTTAGTGACGTTTAGCATACACTTTATCGCCTAGCTGTGAGTTGCTTAATCGCCATCGGCTATAAAAGGCTGTAAGAAATTGTGTAGCCGGCTATAGAGGCTATTGGAAATCTTACAGCCGGCCGTAGGTCTATGGTATTTTGGGACACAGATTCTACTGCCATTTTTTACCAGGGATAACTTGATAATGAGCTCTGTGTGGTTTGATGTCCCTTTTCTATATACTCGGTGGTCAGTTCATCACATGTATTCATGCATTTTCAATGAAAAGACAACATGAATGAACTCGTTCCATCATTAATGATAAAATAAAATCGTAAACAAGAATGATGGAGAAAAAGGAATCGGCGCTTTTTATTTTAATGTAACTATCATGCAGGAACCATCCTTCCTATAGTCAATAATTCGATAAAGTAAGTAATTTAAAAAAATTGGATGTAGAGAATTATTGGATTCTGTTGTAAAAAGAAGTTTTTGAGGTATTTAATTGTGTGTATACTTATTTACCTAATCACTTTTTTCCTTCAGATTCTGAGGCAAATACGTGACTACTTCAAGATACAACCATCACTGATAGAACTTAAATTACCCACAAATGGAAAAATTACGGTTTGTGGAGACATTCACGGTAACTTAGAGGACTTACTTCATATATTTGACATGAATGGTCTCCCTTCTCCAGAAAACTATTACTTATTCAACGGCAACTTTGTGAACAGACAACCTCTTTCAGTAGAATGTGCACTGATCTATTTTGGCTATAAATTGCTCTACCCTGGTGCTTTTTTCATCAACCGCGGCAATCATGAGGACATTAAGGAATCCTTAAAACAATACGGTCTCGCCGAAGAAATACAGACGAAGTATCCGGAAAATGAAAAAATATTGCATGGATTTTGGGAAGTGTTCCAGTGGCTGCCACTTGCACATTTAATCAGCGCTAAAATTGCTGTTAAATCAGAAGACACTAGCTCTTGTCAAAAGGAAAATTTCATCGGAAAATACATTGACAAGGGCCACAGATTCTACAAAAAAATACTGAACAAGTGGCTCAACCCTTTTAACTGGTCTGGCGCGTGCGCTCCGACACATGGAAGAGTTTTGGTTATCCACGGTGGATTGCCCTCAAAGGGAAACGTGACCCTAGAGGACATCAAGCAAATTAAACGAGGCTGTGATGCTCTTGATGCTGGACACACATGTGAGTTGAAACTTTAACTTTAGCACGAGAGCCACGTCACCATTGGCGACTCATTTCATAAAGATTTTCGAAATGCTTACTACCCCATTTGAACTTAATATTGGTGAATTGGGGGTACGTCCCTTCGCCGCCGCACGGCCCAATCCCCTGAGAGCACTTCGCGCGGGCTTTGTGCACTGAAAAAAAATTCTCGGCGTTTTTACCACGGTCCGTTGGTACCTTTACCATCTCACTTTTTTACCAATTATTGGTAATTTTACCAAGAGAGACTGGTAAGCTTACCTAAAAACCGGTATTTTTACTGTTTTTTCAGGTAAGAATACCTTTTTTATTGGTAATCAATTCCCTGTAACTTTGCCATTTTATCTCGGTAATTCTACCACAGTCGATAAAAAATATTGGCGTTTTTACCAAGGTCCAGTAAAATTACCGAGAAAGTTCAATAATTTTACCGAGATTTCTCGGTAAAATTACCAATTCCATAAATGGCAATTCCACCAAGAAAAAACTGGGATCAAATAGAACCCTTAATTCTTCGTAATTTTACCCTTTTCTTAGTAAATACACCGAGATTTTTGTTGCAGTGCGAGCTCCTCGTGGAGCGAGCTCATAGGGGGAATAACGCGTACCAATAGCCGTAAAAATCATGCAAAGGGCCCGGTAGATTTTGGAGCAATCTGTGATAAAGAATGGAAATTTACATTGTTGCAATGAAAAATTTCGCAACTCTATCTCGTGATAAAAATAATTCTGGGTCACATTTCTAAAATTTAAAAATAAAGGGCTCAGTTAGGGACTATCGTCCGTCGATAGCCGCGAATCATGAACTGCAACAAAAATTGAAAATTGAAGGGGTTAGAGAGCGTATAGTAATGATACTTTACACGTATGCCAGTTGCAATTTGAAATTTCCGAGAAAATAGTTCAGCATTCTTCTTTGAGCAAAACACTTATTTTAAGAATGCATGATAATTAATTTTGATAAAATTTATTTATCTCGTATTAAATATGATGATTTTGTGACTTAAATAAAATATGGCAGGAAATTTACAATAATCAAGATCCGTGTTCAAAATTCTGTAATAGAGTTCTTTTATGAATTATTCCCCATGCTTGATAGAAGTGGCCCGGCCTTCCCGTGCCCCCATAAATTGAGAGAAAGTCTACGGGACTTAAGTTCCAGGGCCTTGGTCCAAGAGGAAACTTTTAGTTTGCCATCGGCAAGACACCAAGAAGTTAATCTATGTGACCGAAGTTTTCATGTTTTTCTCTAAATAGGGAGACCAAAAACAGTCAATACTTTTACAAGGCTGCAGTCACAAAAAAAACTTGCCTCACACAAACTCACCCCTTAAGGAGACCGCCTGTAAAAGAACCCAGTAAAGCTTATCTCCTGCGTTCACAATATAGTATGTCGAAAACTTAAAAGAATTTCGGCTCTACAAGTAGGTACCAAAAATACTATGTACTGGATTTGGCTAATTGTGAGATATCAAAACGTTACACGCAGTATCACAAAACGCTTCTTCGAACTCAAACTATCAGTTTTCTTAAACACAGGGTGCTTCCTCTCTTAAAAAGTGACCACAAAGTTTAATAATTATTTTTACTTTCAGCGTTGATGTTCGATATACTGTGGTCCGATCCCGGCCGGTTAGATGGCGTACACCAAAACAAATTGCGCTACGCCTCCATCCAATTCGGACCAAATGTCACCGAGTCATTCTGTGAGCGCAACAAAATTGACTTCATTATACGATCACACATAGCTTTGCCCGATGGCTACCACGTCGAGCACAACGGCCGCATCGTTACAGTATTTTCTACCGCGAATCACCACACTGAAAACCCAGGTGCCATAGTAGTTTTGGAGTCTTCCTCATTGGAACCAAGATTTACAACTTTCGCCCGCGGGACTTACTTGAAACAATGCAACACCACTGGCCGTGTGTTTACACTTACTCGTTGGTCGGATAAGAAAAACATTAGAGTCGGGAGGTATTGGACGAGCAGTGCTGATCCCACGAGAGGAGGCCAACGAGGCTGAAAACCAACAGGGAGCAATATTCAGCTTAATTTTAATGCTTTAATGCAGGACGGCTTGCTGCAAGAGGTGAATAAAGCTGTTCGGGAATTACTGGCCACCTACTTAAACAGTAAGCAATGCAAAGCAGTTTCTCACTATCACTCGTCCTCGCATAGGTAGTAATTATTGGTTTCGAAAGTTAATAGATTTTAAATCAACCCATTACATGAGCTGTATTAGGAAATTTTTAAAATCCGTTGATATGGGCGGTCCAGAAGTTTCCTCGATTTGGCGCTATATTCTCAGTATTTTTATGTAATTATGTGTACATTCATTTTTTTGAAGAAATTATGCGTGCTAGACAATCAAATCTCAAAAACTTCATTAAAGGAACAATCAAATTGGGGGAATTCTGATCCCTAACTTCAAATCCCTTTCAGTTTTTCCAGCTTTCATTCTATTTAAAATTCAAATTGTCAAAACTTGAGGGCCCTGTATGGTACTTTAATGTGGGGAATCAGCTCTTTGGGATCGGCAGACCGATGTTTGTGGCGTATGCAAGATGTCGGCTCGGAAAATGTGTGTCCTTATTGCAATGTATAAAAATACATAGATGTGTTTTATTTATTTATCTTTTTTTTGAGGGAGACTTACCATAAATTCAAGACAAGTTGTTGACAGGCGTCCTTTTTGAAAAATTGATTACGAGCAAAGAATTTCAACGTTGCAATCGTAGATATGCGATTCTATTTTATCTCATCTATCGTCACAACTTTTTGGACGCAACGATATAATGATATTTCTCTCAACGGGTCTGAGGTCTAATGTTTGTACATTCACATAAATCCAGACTTAAAGCTGTAACTAGCCACTACCTTTCCTTTTTCTTTGTAAAATAAACACGCGTTACGCCGTGACGTCCTCCTTTTTTGCTAATTGCGTGGGACTCACATCATCTGCGGTAACTTATGTTAAGAACGTGTCACCTCGCCCCTATCGTTAAGCGAGAGGAAGAAGTTCGAGGGTGCCTTCAATTTCTTATGTATGCAGCAACGTCATCGTCTGAGCACGAATAGTTGTATCAAGGCTTTAGTGCAGGTAAGCATTATTCGCATCTCTTGACCAAGTCGCCAACGCGAGGTGCCTCGTTATCCTAGATTAAATGAAGATTGAACTATAAAAATTTTGCTAAGAGTGCCGTCTGAAAATGAATTCTACAACTTATAATATTACGCTTCATTGCGTTCGAGAAATGATTTTCTTTCATCCACGCGATCGCTGCAATTTCGGAGCTCCTCTGTCGATAATTTTTACACCATGCAAACTTTTCAGAACAACTCGCTCCACAAATTATGTAATCAGACTATTAGGGAAAACCAAGGCTCATTGCATGACATCTGCGTCAAACTTAGGCGGTCTTTATCCATGGACAATTAAAACCAATTAGAAGAACACTGCGACGGCAGTGTTTACGGTACGCGGTCATTGCTGTTGTAAATGTCCACACTGCACAAAACAAACGGAAAACTGTTGCCGAATTGCTATTGTAAATAAAGTCGACACAGTTTAACACAAAATTGGAAAAACTTGTGCAAAATTGTACAAAATTAATTAGGTAATTTATGAATTAAGCAAGAAAAAAAAAACACTTAAAAAATGTGACCCAAACTGTACGTAATAAGGTACCAAAGTTGCATGGAAACAGCACTAATTATACCACCTTGTTGCATGGATTAAGTATATTTAAATATTATTTTAAGTTTTGTGTGTGTACCTATGAAATTGTGTCGCTAGCATGACTAGCGTTATCGTTTGTTCGTTCGTTCGTTCGTTCGTTCGTTTGTTTCTTAGGTGATCGATAGGAATATGTTCCATAAAATTTTAAGACCTGCTTATCAGAAAGTCCTGGCCAATGCATAACTGTAAATGAAGGGCTTGGAGGACAAGGCGCATAAGTGCAGTTTTTGCTATTTCAAGAAATACGTATTTGAAGTTCCGAAATTACATGGATACATAACCCTAGTCTGCCTGACTGGGGTCAGATTGACCCCACGGGAGTTTCAACTCTTTGCCATTTCTCGTGGTATGCACGAAATTTTTTGTCCTTCACTAATAGCTCTGCAAAAACATCTAGGAACACGATTTTGAAGGGGGGGAAAAAAAAAAAATGTGCATGAGAGATCAAAAAATTCACGAGTACCCCTAGAAAGCCTGAGCGGGGTCAGATATCCTTATAACATATATTTTACCATTTAGCATCACAAAAGCTTACTTTGAAGGTGTATTCATTTTTCTCTTATTAATTTTTTTCAGAAACTTATAAAACAAGCAAAATTTTTCAGATTTTTTTCGTTTTCAGTATTTAGTAGCCCTATGATTTTTTTTTCTCATGCTGAGAACAACATGGCAACATGTGTATGATAAAATAGTTGCATACCCTGCGCCGTGTTTTTTAAAACTTAGATATGCTTTATGGTTAAGGCCTGTAAGGTTAGTGCACTGATATTAACTAAAAACATGAAAAAAAAACATAGCTAACTAATTGATTTTCAGCTGGGGTCAAATTGACCCCGCTCAGGCTTTCTCGTTGGTTCAGAGGCTCAGGCAGACTAGGGTTAAACGGGGGAAAGAAATTTCTAACTGACTTTTTTATGCTTGGAAATTGAAATTTGGGGACGGATTTTTCACAGAATATGCTTTAAGACTAGTATTAATTGAAATCATAAACATCTATTTCTTTAAAAAAACTTTACTTATGCGCCTTTTCCTCCAAGCCCTTCAAATAATCTATGTAAAAAGAGAGCTGATAATAAATTGATATCTTTAAAGTTTCCTATTTTGTTTTACTTTTATGTGCTAATACTAAGCCTCAAGAATGAGTTTGTGGCCCACATGAAAATAAAGTAAAATAATTAAATTTTTACAAATGTAAAGCTGTTCAAAAATCTCCTCGAGCACATCGAATAAGATTGAAACCCACTCCCTGGCACAAAATTTGCGTAGTCCATATCACGCAATTTTGAACTTCCCGCGATCGTGAGCGCACTATTTTTTCATCGTAGGCAACCAGGTTTGCCCGAAGAGAAATGTACGAAAACTTCACCTCAGTGTGATACACAATCTCGCGAGCTGTTATTGATCTTTTACACTCGTGATTGCATGCGTTTCAAAGCATTCGTTTTCGCCTTCTTCTCTAATGTAATGAGAGAACAAATCCTTAAAATGACAAAAATTACTCATGCATGGAAAATATTAATAAAATTTTACGAGTTTTAAGATAGACTTTCTAACATCGCTTTCTAGGCAAGCCTACTTACGTAAATTTAAAAACGCGTGATATGGACAACGCAAACTGTTCGTTAAGGCGTAAATATTAGAAATATTTTGATATGCTTATTGTGCGCTTCGTGCAATTTTTATTCTGAGCAGTTTATTCATTTATTTGTATATCTTTTGTGCAAAACACACTGGGGAACCCAACTTTATTTTAAATAAAAATCCTTTTAAACCGGGACATTGGAACAAGGCTAACTCTTATAAATCTACAGGGGGACTCTAAAATTTTTCTTTCAAAAGTAATAATTGAGCTCCTTACCTAACGTGGTATACCATTTGAATTATCATATTGTCATTCTCACGTCAGATTCTATACACCAAGATTTTCCTTTGCTTAAACTTGAAAAAAATAAACGTGTTTGTGCTAGATATGCATTCGGAAAAAGATGGACCTAACAAATAACATCTGCCATCTCTTTATCAGTCAAGTCCGTAGATACAAAAACTCAAAGATTTTTCCCATCACTGAATATTTTATCTTCATTTATAATAAATATTTGTGTTTATGCATTTTATCTGTTTGTCAACGTTCGGTGGATTCAAACATTGTTTGGAGCCGTATGGGGAAGGAATCGCAGAATGGGGAAGCTCTACGAAGTTGTCTAATTTACGTAGACTTATTGTGAAGGGAGAACGTTCATGAATCCTTTTTTTTCTGGCGATCACGTGACTTCCGACTTTTCTTGTCGATCAAAATATCTGATGTCCCTACGCCAAATCAGAGTTCTAGATTTCTGAAGCTTTTTTTGTGGTTCACACTGATCCTGAGTTTTCGTGTAGATTCGAAGTCATAAGAAACGACGTCATGAATATCATATCGAACGTGAACGGTGGCGTCATCGACGAGAAATTGTAGTTTCATCAGAGGAATTAGTAAATGAAAAAATGAGCGAGGTAAAATCTAGTAGTACTCATACCGATTCATACATATATATATATATAATAGAATCTCCAGAAATGCATTTATCAATTTCATTTCTCGTTTTTAAAAAAAAAAAAAAATTTACAACCTTTATGTCCACAAGAAAAAGGTAATTTACAGTAAAGAAAAAGACCTCTTTGTTAATAGAAGATGATGAGCCACGTCAATTCAACACTATTTGGCAACGTTGGAAAACAGATCACGTAATAGACATTATGTCAATGATAAAGGTAATATCCACGATGTCTATCACCTCCGAACTGCATGTGATTAATGTATCTCGGGGGCATGATATGATAATTGATGCATCTAACTGTTATCGAGACCAACTTTTAATTTGGTAATTAGTCATCATCTATCGTACACAAATGTTTGATCGCAACAAAGTAGGTATACGGATACTATCTTATTCCGATAAATCATAAAATTAAAACCCGCAATTTTGATTTTTAAAATCAGCAACAAACGTAGGTATCATCGTGGTGGAAGAGGGAGGCAAAGGAGCTGACTCCATTATCAGATCCAAAAACTTCCATTTGAGTTTCCTCCCATTAAATTGGTTCTTCGGAAAACGCCGACCAACACAAATTTCAAATAGACTTCTTAGGGAAATTTTATAGGAATCATTGTATTTACACTGAGAAAAATATCGTTCATATAAACCGAAGTGCGGCACTACGATGTTCCGTATCGACCGATATTACACTTCCGTACCCGTAATTTCGGTTCACGTGACCATACTTTTCCTACAATTCGGCTTTTAGTAACCCGAGCTCTATCTACAGCTCGGTTAAATTTGAAAGGTTCCTTACAGAAAAGAGCGGTTACATGAGCCGAATAATGAGGCCGACTTATAGACCCACCCCGCAGCATTAAAACAACATCTCACGGTGAAAAATGTTAAAAAGCAACTTTTTATTATTTTTCTGAATGTTTTTTCGTACTGAGTTTTAGAATCAATAATTTTTGAGGGATGTGAAAACTCCTGGTGGTCGTCGTCAAATAACCAAACATATTGAAATTTAGCTGTTTCATCTTTTTTGGGACCATAAGAACATGAAGAAATTTTTTGGATACACTTCCAATTTTTTTTATTTTTTATTTTTTAATTGTATAATAATGGAGGGATATTTTTCCACTGCTGTTTTTCTTTTCTTTTTTTGGTGGGCATTAATTTTATTATATTTTCAATAATTTCTGCATGCGCATTCTAAGAAAATCAATTCGATGCATTGACAGATTATTTTCGTCAGCAATAGAGAGCGATGGTCGTAATTTTTTGTTTTCATGGTATTTTAGACGCTTCAGGGGAAGTGGCAGTGGTAGTGAAAGAAGGAATGTATCCTTGTAACATATAAAATGAGAGCGGAATCAAGCTACTTTTACCTATTTTCTCATTGATTTTGATCAATGAGATTACAAGCGTGATAACAACATAGGCAAGCTAAACATGACCACGTGGTGACACGGTTTAACTTCAATGTCTCTTTTTTGAGGAGGCCTCGCCTAAGATGCTTGTATGCTGATGTTGAAGAAAAAAGAGGTTAAAAGTGTCATTTTGGAAAGTATTTTAATGATGGAGTATAAGTTTTAAAACATATTCAGATCTATCATGAAATGTGTTAAACCCTTGAACATATTACTTTCATGATAGTGCCAGAAATGAAACTAGACAGGAGACAATGTCTGAGTGGTAAGTCTTGAAAAATTAAGTATTCCAAATATTTTAAACAACAAGATATCCTTGCTCGATAGTGAACTTTTCGAAGAGTTGCCGAAATTTTACCCTTTTTATAAAAATAACTATATTGCACATTTCAATGTGCAAGTAATCAGGGAAATTGTGTGTACACTTTCTCTGGTTTATGAATAAGAAAAAGAGTGAATTGTTTTTTTGTTTTTTTTGCGGGGTTTTTATGATGCTTGCAACTTTTTCCCTTTTTCAAATGTAACAAAGAACGTCTAGAAGTTTTCATTGCAGCGCAATGCTTCACGATTTATTTTAAATTATTATGTAGCTCGATAAGTCTTTGCCCCCTCTCACACAACCATGATTTTGAACATTTGCGATTGTACATAATGAATGTTGAAATGATTTTCATATTCTTCATTAATTCATATTTTTAAATCGCTACAATAACGAACAAATCTACGGCAATACTTAAGAATACTTCTTACCATTTACCGGCATTACACTGCCTCTATAAAGTATAAGTACCAAAACATTAAAATTATCCCCGCAAACATTCTTCAAAAACACAAAATTACGATACAATTTTTAAGGTATTTATACCATTTTCATGCAAATAAAATCTTAAAGTTTGAAAAAGGGCTCGTATTAATTTACATTTGTTTTCTCTTCCTTTTTTTTCTTTTTTTAGGTACACGGTGTGAAGCGCACGAAGTTAATTTCATTGCCATCTTTACAAGTCTGTTGGTAGCGTTATCAGTATCACACGCATTTTCGGTGGAAAGGTTAAATGTCGAAGGGACTCTTGATCGTATCAGCAACTCCGATCTTAGGTCACATAGAGGTAAGAGGCTAATGTTTTTCATGTGGCGTAAAATGATAGAATTAAAAAACTAGAGATAAAAAATAATTTTCAATTGGATTATTGAACAATTATTAAAACATGATGAATGGCGTCATGTTCTGCTCGACGAGTTCCAAGCCCGGTGTGCGCCGAGTTCGGGTCACTTTTTCGATACATGTTCGATCCAAAATGGCGGTGTGGAATACGTGGTGTTTCTTATCTTCTTTGTTTACATTGGATGGTCGGGTACCCGTGTATCGCTAACAATCGATTATGTATCGAAAAAGTGACCCGGCGTCACACAGGAGTCTCGGAATTCGGGACCTGGAAAATGCTTAAAAGTGGCACCAGCTCACCCACTTACATTACGACTCTATATTATATACTCTATGAAAAAGAACTACGTAAGACGGAAAACGAGAAAACGAAACGATCGAGGCGCGGACAGTGGATCACACGCAATGCGTGAAGTATCCAAGCAGTCTTGTAGGCAACAACATACCGCGCGTATACTACGCGCAATGCGTGAAGTATTCATGCAGTCTTGCAGGCGCTAACATGCGTCTGGCGTTGACTGCAGTGTTTAACGCGATCATTCAAACTCGCGCAGCGTTTTTCAACTTGTAATTTCAAAGTTTTTTGCACAAGTACACCCTGAATGGACCATTTGTCATTTAATCTGATAAAAATTTAGAAAATGTTTTTCATGAGGCCTAAAATAATAGAATTAAGAGACTAGAGATAAAAAATAATTTTCAATTGCATTATTGAACAATTATTAAAACATGATGAATAATTGAGTACTACTGAAGGTCACGCCAACTAAGTTTACGCTCTTTTGGACTGCGACAGAAGATCCGCCGTCGATTCGTACATTCAACTTCCACGCAAAAATGACATCTGTTGCAATCTAAAAGAGCTTAAGTTCATTTGGCGTGGACTCTACTATACTATACGATTAACCTTCAAAATAACTATCTGGGGCCTGCCGCGTGAATTTAGGCTTACATGGAATTTCATATATACTATTTGTGAGATTGGAATTTGTCTAAACTCATTTTCAATAGTTCTTACTTATTCACTTTCTCATATTTGTTTTGCAGAATTTGAAACAAACTACACGGGACCCGTCCTAGAAAATGAGAAAGTTACTCTAAAATTTATGACAGACCTCCTGAAATTTTATAATGACTGTTTAATTATTACCTCCATCGAGAAACCATACAGTATTTTACCTGAAAAGGACGTCTTTACGGTGAGTTCTCGTTTCAAAATTCACAATGCTTTAATAGTTTAAGATTAATAATGTTGTCAATTTTTATGGAACTAAAATTTAGATGAGGTGGAATTTCGTTCTGGAGAGGGAACAAAGATGCCGGAATCGTTTATCAGATAAAAATGTACAAGTGATAGAAACTATTTAGGATTCATCCTACTGCACGGCAACTGATAAATCGTAAGTTTTATGAAGTATTGATACCTATATATATATACATACAACAAAAATTTTCTCGCTGAGTGTTTCAATTTTTAGACTACTTTTACCTCAATTTTGAAGAACTAAAATACTGAGTTTACACTATTCTGTGCTAAAAGAAAATGAAGAAAACGTGAGAAATCTGACATGTTTCTCAGCCTTGTTCTGCCGTGAATGGCTCTCAACTTTGCAATGCTGCACGCTCCTGAGTGAAGGTACGAAGTTAAGAAACGACGGAGCACCTTCATTTTTTGCCTATGTAACTGGGCCATCCGATGAGTTTGAATAGCTGCATTCAGATTACATTTGTCGACATGCGTTCACTATAATTGCTCTTAACTACGTTCGTACCATGGTGTGTCACCCTTTTTCTGTGAAATTCCTACAGCAATGGTCAAAACCTCAGTATGGGGAATAGTTTGTAGGTAGCCATAATCATGAAGCTCCTTAGTGCAGTGACTTCCACTATAGCAAAATATTTAAGAAAATACCGTATGCCAGTACAACTCGTTACTATGGCTCTCGGGCCCGGAGTTCCATCTGAAGTTTAATAAAAATGACATGTAAATATCCTCTAATCGATTTCGAAATAATTACCCTTTTTTGCAATTAATCGTTTTGTGACCGCAGTCGATACTCAGCCGCCAGAAATGTATTTGAGCAAAACCATGCAGGATGTGGAGTTTGCTTTGGCACTATATCCGCATTCAGAAAACTTTGCGTCCTGCTCAAAAGTAGATACATTTTCCCAACCCGATTAGTAAATTATTTGTCATTGCTCCGATGAAAAAGAGATTAAGTCGGTTTAGTAAAATCAATTATTTTCACGAAAAGTGTAGTCTTGAACCTTAAAATTGGCATCTCCATTACGAAAATGACCTCTTTAACCAGGGGTCTCGAACAGACATTATACTCACTCTGTCTCCAAAAAGTTTAATTTTTATCGAATGGCCTTGATGCTATATCCCTATTGAAGCAATGCTATTTATCGATTAATCATCAGAACGATTCAAATCGATTCGCTCCCACTCTTCAAAAGTGGCGAGGAAGGACACTCTGTCTTTCCAATCCATCACAGGCAATGTTCAACTCAGTTCATGTTTCTCCTCTTCCCCCCAGATTTTGAAGCAAGCTCGAGACTACTTCAAGAAACAACCATCTTTAGTAGACATAAAACTACCAAAAAATGAAAATATCACAGTGTGTGGTGGCATTCACGGTAAACTACTGAACCTTGTGCATATATTTTCCTTGAACGGCCTTCCCTCACCAAAAAATCGTTACTTGTTCAACGGCGATATCACGGGCAGACGCTTCAAATCCATAGAGTGCCTTTTGCTTTATTTTGGATTCAAGTTGTTGTACCCAGACGCAGTTTTTATAAATCGCGGCCATAAGGAGGACCAAGGGCAGAACTACGGATTGGACGATCTCGTCGAAGAATGTAGAACGAAGTATCCTAGGAATGCAAAACTGCTACACGGATTCTGGGAAGTTTTCCAGTGGATGCCACTTGCGCATATTATCAGCACTGATATCGCAGAGAAGAAGAATGCTGGTGCAGAGGGTAGCGCCATGTCCCCAGTTTACGGTCGAGTTCTCGTCACCCACGGAGGGATGTTTCCCAAAAAAGGCGTGACGTTAGATGACGTCAAGAAGGTCAAACGGGGCTGCGACCCTACGAATTCAGGTCCAGATCGTGAGTATTAATTGGACGTATTTCTATCAAACGGAACTATGTGCATTATCACGTGAGCCCTTCTATGCATATACTCTTATGAGTCTTAGGGCTCATGTATCAATGCACATAGTTTCGTTTGACAGAAATTCGTCCAATTTTCTCTCTCTCTCTTTTTTCTCTCCTCCCTTGTATACCTTTTCGTCATGACTACAATTTTTTTCCGTCCGTCGACGTCATCATCTCCGTAAATGAAGTTTTTATTCCTCTCCTTTTGGTCTCAACGTTAAAACTCGTTGGGTGAAATGCTTCATGGCAACGAAAAATTTGAGTCATAGTTCGAAAAAAAGGTATCTCAGCTAGGGATGGATTTACATTTAAAATTTGAAAGCTCATTAAAATCATGGGTACGGCTAAAGACGGAACCATAACAAAAACCGAAAATTTAAGGAGTTTGATAGGGTATGGTTATGATGATAGTATCAGTTGGAAGCAAAATTCATTGAAAGCAGTGGCGTGGCGTGCTTTGCGATACATCGATTAATCTGCCATGTAAACCTATGGAAAAGATCTATAAACATGGTGTTCACAAACACCTTAATAATCGATTCTTTACCATGGCCTCAAATGGGTAAATATCGATAATCAATCATTCACGTCTCGCCACTGGTTGAAAGTAATGATTGCACTCTTTCTTTCCCATTACAACAACTTTACAACTAATTTTCGATGTATTTTACCTCTCATTTTTCACCTTTCATCTGAATTTTTTCCTCTCTATTATCAATTTGGCTCAATTAGCAAAACCCACAATTTGTCTCTATTTTTCAGTTTTAATAAACGACATGCTCTGGTCGGATTGGAATATACCCGAAGCTTGTAGAAATGTCACGCAGGTGGAAAAAAATCAACCGAACATTACGTCTCAGATAGGGCCAGATGAGAGCAAATCCTTCTGCGAGGCGAACAAAATTGACTACATCATTCGCAACTTTGCGCCCTTGGATGAAGGATACTGCGTAGAGCACAACGGCCGAATCGTATCACTAATATCAACTGATGAATTCACCGATACAGCAAAGGGCTTAAACAAGGGTGCACTCATAGTTTTGGAGTCCCCCGGGTTGATTCCAAAGTTCACGAAATTCCGATTCACTTTTGTCGTAGAGGAATTCTTAAAAACCCGGATAATGAGACGATTTTGGACGGACGAAAAAGATATCCCGATCGGAAAGTAAGACGCACACATAGCCTTAAGGTATAAAACAGTGGCGTGGCGTGCTTTGCTATATATCGATTTTTATGCCATTTAAACCTATGGAAAAGGATCGATAAACAGAATGTTCGCAGCGAACACCTTAATAATCGATTCTTTACCATAGGTTTAAATGGCGTAACAATCGATATATCGCCATTCACTCCACGCCACTGGTATAAAATTGAAAAAAATATCGTAATTATGTATATTGGCACAGAAGCCTTAATATCTCTCGATGAGCCACAATGTCATTTGTACAGGCCTGTCCTCAGCAAAGTACGACGAACTGTAGCCAATCTCCTCGTCAATTTGAATGTGTGCAAGAATTGGACTTTATTTTGCAATTTGCTACTACTAGTGCTGGCTCATAGTTATAAAAACACGTGTATGCATCGGGAAAATAACAGCATGTATGATGTTCCTAAAATGAGCCCGAATTAGTTGTTCCATGTTGCAAATGTAGTCCGATTAACCTATGCCTCCGTGCCATACAGACGCGAGTAATCATCATCACTCATTAGGGCATTGATTGAGCTGATTCACTGTTCCCTTAGTAACGCGAGGGTTTTCTTTTTCTTTTCTAAAGAGAATCGTTAAAATTTTAAGTACTTTCATTCGTGGAACACTGTTGAGCGCCTCGCTGTAAGAAACGATTTAGTAGATATCATGAGTTGTGAAAAATTATAATTAATGAGCATACGCTCAGCAAGAATGAAATCGTGAATGAAAATGTATGCCTTTGATGTATAATCTCTACTGTCTTTTTCCCCTTTCTTCCTTCTTTTGCACTGTTATCCACCGCTCTGTTGTTTGTAAAAATGTATAAATACTTTGTTATGTTCTCTCTGTACTTTACTCTTTACTGTACTCTTTTTTTATTTTAATCGAATCCCACCTTTAACCCTCGAATCGCAGGAAAAAAAGACTAATGACAAACTGAATTCGTTTAGACCTATATTTAAACTTTCCGATTTTCTCTACCTCTGCGCAAAAGTCTACCTATGACCAAAATCAGGTAGATTTGTTGCCATTCTTACCACATTTTTTGTCCGTGTACATTTTGGTTTAGTTTTCATTTTCAACACAACCTCCTAGAACTAATTCTATATGGACATCTGAACGCTACCAGTTAGCAGAGATTAAAATCGAACCGGGCTTATCGCAGATTTTCTATGCCTGATGATCCTAATTGATAGTGTTAATGGAATCCGTTATCAACAAGGAGAACACATGCATTTGATATATTTATTCATAGTTCCCATAAAAAAATATGGCGAGTGTGAAGTCATACCTGATTAAATCTTTTTTTTATCCCATTCCTTTTATTTCCGTGAAGAAAAGTGGTAGAATATATTCCACAATCAGGCAGATTCTCCTCGTTGGACAACTTGCTTCATTAGTGGTTTCATCAACTGGAGATAAAGGAAGCGTCCGTGGAATACTAGATGCAGTTGATCCAAAGGCTCTAAGTAAGAGAGAATGGTGCAAAAGTAGATAATACATATAGCACTATACTTTATTTTTCAAGAACGGTCTAGCCTAGATAATATACCTAATGCTTATATTATCTACGTGTACCCCTCTATAATATAATATACGAATCACTAAATACAAAAAGGGCACATGCCCAGAAAACGAAATTGTTCAGGAGACACAAAAAACTGTTTATTATGTGGTAGATATTTTTTAAACATAACGACTTTCCAAAAAATATCTACCACGAAATAAACAGTTTTTTGTGTCTCCTGAACAATTTCGTTTTCTGGACAGGTGCCCTTTTTGTATTTAAAGATTCATATTAGAAGTCTATACGTCTTGCTTTTATAATTATATACGTGCTGCTCTGTGGTGTTTCCAAACCTTTCGACTTTAAAATTCCATTATTATTGTGAACTTCTCCTAATTTGAAGGATTGTCTACAACGATCAATACGTTTCATATAGACGCTATTAGTGCCACGTCACACAAAAGCTATATGTATCGACTTTTTCGCATTGATAGCATTGAAAGAGGTTATGCCAATGTTATTGTTTGGATCCAATTCGATATAGTGGAGAATCCCTGCGATGACGTCACCACTAATAGCGTCTATTGCTGCGGCTTGCCCTCGTTCTTATCTAAATTTATTTTTACAGATATTGATACCGATTACGTGGGACCAAAATTAGAAAATGTCACACTAACATTCATGGAAAATTTAATACAATTCTACAACAAAACTCTTTATGAAGACAAAAAGAATATTTTACACCAAAAATTCGTTTTAATGGTTGGTATAGTGGAATATTTCAAACTATCTCTGAAGTAGGCATTGAAGTTTTTAGGGTTTTTTTTCCAAATTCTCAATTGATACTCATAAGTGCATTCTGGCAGGAGAAAACCCTGTGTATTTTTTGCAGGCAATTAGCGTGATGTTTACCTGCTATTATGACCATTTCAGAAAATTCGACGGAATAACGTAGATTTTGTCGTCGATTGTCTTGAAAATAATGATATGGACTTCGAGCGCCTTCATCTTTTTGTGATACTAAACGCTTTTTCACGCGGATTGTTTAGTTGCCTTTACGACCTCAACTCAACTGAGGTCATTGATTTGACTACACACCCTCACACGCAACTGTGCCAATAGTTAACATGCATGTTCGATGAAAAAAACGTATTTTTCAATTTAGGGAAAAATCTTTAGTAAGTACTCTCCTTTATATTCTAAATGCCGAAGTGTAAACATCTTTATCTAGTTGCTTGCAAATTAACAACAATTTCTAATTTTCTGTGACAGATCGATAGAATAGTTAAAATTTCACTCTAGCTAATTTTCTCTCTTGTTTTACTATCGAACAAGTAACTAAGTAGCACAATAACTTACAACTTTTCATGATTTTACACCGAAATATAAAACATTATTTTCAAAAATTATGAAAGCAGAAACTTTGCTCTGCTCTCCCGTAAAAATTGAAACATTATATGAAAATAAGGTGACACTTAATGGGCAACATTTGATGTGTTTTGGCTAATTCTAGTTGATACTGTTCAATTATTCTTTGGATGTACTGGCGTATTGGATTCATTTTCAATAAAAAGGTGCAGCATGATGAACGTTTTTACAAAACTGTTAAAAAATGTGATACGGATTTCCCAATTAAAATAGTCCTATGCGGCCTACCCTAGAAATGAATAGTTTTTTGATTTTCGCTCCGTCTAGTTTAAAAGCATGCTCGCAGGAATTGATATTTTTCTGTATTTAAGTAATTGATATTTCGTGTTTGCTATCATACGTGTTTTTTCAGATACTGAAACAAACTTGTGACCACTTCAAGACGCAACCCTCTCTGCAAGAGGTGGAATTAAAACCTGCAGAAAAAATAATTACTGTTTGCGGAAACATCCACGGAAAACTGGAAGATCTGTTGCATATATTTGACATTAACGGATTTCCATCTCCAAGCAATCGATATTTGTTCAACGGGGGTTTTATCAACAGACGACCAGAATCCATAGAATGTGCCCTGATACTTTTTGGTTTCGCTTTGCTTTATCCGGACTCATTTTTCATTAATCGCGGAAGTCATGAAGATTTTCATCAAAGTCAAGGAAAGGGTTCTTTGACGGAAGAGTCAGAGAGGAAGTATCCTGGAAACTCAGAGGTATTGCACGGTTTCTGGGAAGTCTTTCGATGGCTACCCCTTGCGCTTATCATTCGAGGCAACGTTCCTAAAAAAGTAGATAGCTTTTGGAGTGCCACAAATTTGATTCGACCGATCACCTGGGGTCGGAAAATGTATCATCGTTTCACAGGTCAGCGGAAAATCCGTATTGGGGCTTATACTCCATCCCACGGAAGAATTTTGGTTGTTCACGCAGGACTCTTCTCAAAACCAGGCGTAACGTTAGATGATATTCAGCGCATTGAGCGGGGCTGTGATCCTGAGGAATCAGCGCTGATGTTCGATATGCTTTGGTCAAACCCTGGTGAAAAAGATGGACGTCATCAAAACATACCGGGATTTGGTTCTATTCAGTTTGGACCTGATATTTCTGAATCTTTTTGCACTAGAAATAAAATTGACTACATCATACGATCACACGCTCCAGTGCCTATGGGTTACCATGTCGAACATCATGGCCGTGTCGTTACAATTTTTTCCACCACGGATTGCCATCGTGACAACAGAGGAGCGATAGCGGTGGTTAAGGCTCCTGAATTGAAACCAGTGTTTACAGTCTTCGCCTTCAAGTATGATTATAAGGAGGCAAGGTGTTTGTGGTTGGGAGAAAAAAATATAGCGGTCGAAAAATACAATACGATTGGAGTTGAACAGACAGAAGGTAGTCCTCTTGGCTGAGGGAGTTCACGAAGGGTTCTGTTGGGAAAATGTTGTAACATACTAGGATGTATATCTTCATAATTGATTTTTTGTGATCAGAGCCAATCGGGCTTATCAATGAAAATACAAATAAGAGGGTCGTGCAATTCATATTTTGTTGGTTATGAGGTTGATCGACACGCCTAATTTCTCGTCCAATACTAATCGCGATTATTTTAATTATTGCACAAATTCTTGCGCGAAATGCAATCAATGCAAATCTTATACCCCGCTGATTGATAAGATTAAGGTGGAAGAAACAATGGTGTAAAACGCTGACACAAAGAATTCCTAACTATTACCCAACTTTGTCTTTTCATTTAACAGTGATATTTGATGTAGAAAATTGACGTCCTAGTGAAACTCATTATTTTTACCACTCCTGGAGATTTAAAACACAGAATTATGATGATACGTGCTTCTGGTTTCTTTTGAGTAGCCTCTGAATTGATAAAAAAGATCCATCAGAAAAAATGTAACCAGAATTCCATAAGTCAAGGTAATTGGTACTTTTAGTATTTAGAACTGAGAGTATTTTCCTTCTGTATGATACAGTTCTTTGACTCGCAGATAAAACAATAATATCAGCGTCGAAGTGCTAAACGTGAAGTACCTCGTTGTAAAGATTTCATTTCAGACAGAACTCGTCAAATCCGGCTTGATCTCCGATCTCTCATGAATCCCCAAAATTTAGTCATATGAAGGAAAATGATGGCAAAGAGGGAAAATTCATTTAAAATCTTGTCAGTTGAAATTATCTTCGTGGGACTTCAATTCCATTCAAATCAAGATGTTGCGGATCAAAGGGGCGTTAGAGCCTCTAAACGAAGAAAATCATAGCTGATCCAATTTCTATTTTACTATGTAAGTACAATCTTTCATTCATAAATGCGGCAACCTTGAACGTCTCTTTCCCTCACGTCCAAAATAAATGCACATTTCGTCGTTTTCCGCACGAAAGAACGTAACTACATTTCAATGTTGCCAAATTTCCTTTCGTAAATTGCATTTTAACCAGAAAAGTATTGGGCATTTCTAACTGAAAATTTCACTGATTTTTCTTCCGATTTCATGCAAAAATCAGACAAATTTGGATATAAATTGCACACTTACATTTTTGTAAAATAAATTAATTGTTGGAGTCAATTTGGCAACCTTGGATTGGAGTTACGTTCCTTCGTGCGGGAGACGTCGATTTCCCGACGAGCCTGGAGATTTCCCTGAGTTTCTCCTCGCACGACACCCAGGACAAAGAAATACTTTCAGAGAGGGCATTAGCTATTCATGATCTTCAAGTCTATTTTCTCGGCCAAGGTTGGAATAAATTCAGCTTCTGTTGATAAACAAAGAGTCCCATGCTCGTTTTATATTTCGACTGGACATGAGATCAGAGCCAACGTAGGATCGCCGGTTATTACTAGTACATACATCAAAACACCCATCAAAAAGACCAAGAACATTCACAAATGCTGTCACTGCACGGAACAGACAGTGTGGAGTTAATTCTCACACCCTCGCACTCCGGTGGGGAAAATTGCCAAAGGGCACGATCGACAATGTTTCAAAACTGTTATCGTAGTAACATTCGCTCAACATTTGCGCCGACAAAAATCGTGCAATTCACATTTTTTGTGACTAATCAGATAATTTCTCTCGCAGAGCGACAGGCTCGAGGACATAGCCTCACAATTGATGATGATGTCTTAAAATGAATTTTAAATAAAAAGAAAGGTTCATATATAATTTAATTTAATTGTCTTTTTCTTTAATCGAGGGGCTTAGAAGACAAGGTGCATAAGTGCAGTTTTCGAGAAAATTGAAATATAAACGATTTCAAAGAAAACTAGTCTTAATGCATATGCTGTGAAAAATCCGCTCACAAATTCCAATTTTTATGCATGAAAAAGTCAGTTTGAACTTTCTTTCCGCCATGAAGATCCATGTAATTTCTAAGCTTCAAACACCTAATTCTCGAAATAGTAAAAACTGCACTTGTGCGTCTCATCCTCCAAGCCCCTTTAATGATGTCTTTCATTCAAATATTGGAATTCAACGTTCCTGTAAAAGATCATTTAATGTTATTGTGAACTTCGTGTATTGCCCGCGCTAATTTCGAAAAACATACTCATGAGGGCTCTTAGCTTCTTGATAAACTGCTGGAGGATCGTGGAATTTAACTGCAATGTACTTTCAAAGACAAGCAGAGAGAACCGGCCTAAATACTTTTTAAAAACATTAATTCGATTTAAGAAGCAAATAGGGGGCTACGGGCTAAGCGCCGCTTAGTGGATCGAGTCAATGGGCAAGGTCGGACAAAATTTGAAAACTTTAAACGCTTAAAACTCCGTTTATAAAAACTTTGAGGTTCTAAAAATGGTTTCATTGGTTTCCTCGTGAAATTTTCTGCATGAAACACCCCTTGAAATTTAAAATAAGAGGAAATAAACACCAAAATTCGCAGTTTTAGTAAAAAATTTCATGTCCGACCTCTGTAATTGACTCGATCCATTGTGCGCCGTGGCCGCTATACGCGACTCAGCACCTCGAGGGAGCATCGCGGACCCCTCGTGGGTTAATATAAATAGAGTGGGCTCTTCTAGAGACTGAATTCTATATCGATAGCCAAAAGCAATTTTCCAAACTTTGAAAGGAGATGAAATATATAAAATTAATAATATGTCCTCAGAATAATAAATTGAAGAAATCCATAATAATGATACTTTGCAATAAGGAAGAGAAAATTTTCATAAAGAGTGATTCATGAAGAAAAATATGCTCAGGATTATCGAAGGGGGTCAATAATAATGATACTTAACCACGAGAAAGAAAATAATTGTATACATATAGATAATTTCACGACTCACTGAAAATATCTCTGAGATCAAATGAGTATGTGAAAAAAGTAGAAATAGAAGACCGAAAAAACCAATTTTAGGTCCCGAAACTCTCATAATTTTATATAGAGAAGTTTTTCTCGAGCAATTACCCTAAGATTTTTGCTGTGAACGTAGAACACGATTTATACAACGAAAATTATTGACAGTAACCAAGTAGTATTGAAGTATTGAATAACCAAGATATTACGTTTTTCGATGCAATCAAAATCCCTGCTTATAAGGAAACTTGAGTCAAAGGCATACTGAACGTTAAACAAACGGTTCAGCTACTGCACGTTGTTTAACTTTAAAAAGAACTACATATGACGGGAAACGAAGAAACGCGAAGATCGAGGCGCGCACAGTGGCGCACGCGCAATCCGTGAAGTATCCATGCAGTCTTGTAGGCACCAACAGCGCGCGCGTATACTACGCGCAATGCGTGAAGTATTCATGCAGTCTTGCAGGCGCTAACATGCGTCTGGCGTTGACTGCAGTATTTAACGCGATCATTCAAACTTGCGCAGCGGTTTTCAAATTGTGATTTCAAGTTTTTTTGCACAACTACACCCTGAAGGAACCATTTGTCATACACTATGATAAAAAATTAAAAAACTACACAAAATCCAACTAATTTTCTTCACTTTATTTGCAACTGGTAATGGTCTGCAAAGATCGGAAAAACTAGGACAGGAAATTGGGGGTGGAGAATTAACTCCTCATAAGAAAGGGTAACGGATTGAGAAGCCGTAGAATGAGCGGGGGGGGGGGGTTGTTGTGGAAGGGGCACCGGACACGCACATCATTAGCTACCGCGAAACTCTTATCGTTTTACATGGAGAAGATAGGGAATATTGAAGCCATCTTACTCAGTTCATACAATTTCATGCTAAAATCTTAATTTTATTTACGGACGCACACTTTTGGAGTCAAATCGGTCTCGCTTTTGAAATTGGTAATAGATATCTACAGATCAGAATTATGAAATTATGAACTCAGTTGTATTTGGCAACTCTGACTAAATTAATGCTATCGATAATAGGTAAATGCAGGTTTTTACGTTCATGAGTAGGACTGAAAACACCGTTCAGTTTTAACCGCAAGTGCGTTGTTTCAAGAATCTAACCGGGCATTGCCGGTCGTAAAAGACGGCGATGTGATGCTAGCTAAAGATGCAAGCAGGAGTTCTTACTCGTGTTAATTAATCATATAATAGACATAAGAAATCGCGGCATTTCGTGAATTCAAATTTTCATTGCTGAAATATTATCCTCCTTGCCGTAATGAGTTTTGAATAAAAATACCACAGAATATGGGATATTCCACAAGCGAGGACGTTGAACTTGTGCCAAAAAACACTATACGTCAAATGAAAATAGTAATGTAATCTTTCCTTTCAAAATTTTCCGCATGATCTTCACGTTTCACGAAAATTGAAGTCCGTGTTTAGATGCATACCTCGTCTTTATGATCTTGTCTAATTAATATAATCAGCGCAGAGTTGAAAATCTCGACACCTCCTTTTGATTTTTTTGGTGAGTCATCCTTAATCCCAAGAAGCATTGATCGTGGTAAGTTGCGATTTGTTCGGAGAACGTATCGCAATTTTACCGGCATCGATTTATTGCAATATTATCGAATAAAAAATTGCGATTTCATCTCGTGAATTTGCAATAAAAATCGCGATTTGGTCGAAGGCGACTTGTTGCAATATTATCGAACAAAAAAATGTTGATGTATAATTTTGATTTTATAGAGATAACACTGCGATAAGATCGAGGATAATCGCTCAGATATTGAAGGCCCTGGCGATTTCATCGCCAAATTTTCAAAATAAGGCTATTTTTACGATGACAAATTCTACTTGGGATCTGGGGTACCCATTTATTTTTGGAAATTTTTCTTATCGATTTCCTTTTAGAAGGGAAAATTTTCTTGACTAATCATTACAACAACGAGGTCTCTCCCGAAATTTTATCTGGGCAAATTCTGGCTGAAAAGGAAAAGATTGCACAACATCTCTACCTGTGTGCTTGCGCTCTGCACCTTACCAATGAACGGCAATAGAAGAGTAAACAAAACAATTGAACTAGCCTGAATGATCCAGGATGAGTCAATTCCTGACCCGAACAATTAAAACATGGACTCCCCTGAGACAATTAAATGATAATTGCAATGATGTAACGCAGATGATGTTGCTTCACTGAAGATTTCACTACGTCTAAAAAAATTCCTTCGAACTTATCGTAAAATTTTTCAGACTATACAAAGCTGAACGATCCTACTAAGAATTGGAACGAATTCTAGGAGGGTATGGATTTGATCGACATGAGTCGATTGAAAAATGAAAACGTGAATCGATCGACAAAATTCGATCGATTCACTGGCTTGTCGATCGACTTACGGGTTTGTCGATCGATTCACGGATTTTGTCGATCGATTCATGGATTTTGTCGATAGATTCACAGGTTTGTCTGTCGACTCACGGCTTTTTTTGATTGATTTACTCATTTGTCGATCGATTAATGCGTTTGTCGATCGATTCACGGATTTGTCGATTGACTCACGGGTTTATCCATCGATTCACGGGTTTTTCCATCGATTCACAGGTTTCTCGATCAGATCGGTGACGATTAATTCACGTCGATTGATTCACGTTCTTGTTTTTTGATCGATTCATGTCGATCGAATCGACACCGGTTTCCATACTATAAGCTCCGAGACCTCCTAATTTTGCGTAACTGGTAACGCTTACAATTAGTTCCAGCGTTCTACTGGACCGATTTTCATGAGTTCTATAAGCCGTATATATAGTCCACTGCTAAAAACTCAAAGTCGAGAAAAAAAATTAGTCTGTGTTAAGAGGGGTCAAATTTTATTTCCTACATTGAGCCTTACAGAGAAATAAAACTTCAAACCTCTTTTTTTCATTCTTAACTCTACGTGGGTTGGTTCCTTTCTATCAAACCCGGTCCGTCTAAAATGAAACCAGGAGAGTAGCAAAATTTGTTCGGAATCTCGAATCTGTAATCGGAATCTATATTTGCTTACTCTTGCTAAAGATTCAGTTTAAGAGAACCTGGAGTCTCTAATCGATATTGGGTCAATTTCTGACCCTCGCGCCGCTCAATCAGGCGTTTAAGGGGATCGGTACTTTCCATTGTTGTTGTACGAGACGTGCGGCTCCCGTGCTATTGACCCCTCGCAGACAAATAACGATGACAGAAAACAAAAAACAAAGCGTCTCGCCAACGAATAAATAATAAACATAAGTGTTTAGACCTCGGTCTCGGTACTTCAGACGCGGTGTTCAGCTTTTGACTCATCGGGCGAGAAAAATGAAAAATACGAGGCCGAGTGAATCGAACGTGAGGGATTGAGTCATTTTGAAGAGGCTGACACCTCGCACCTGGATGCGCACCTTCAGCCAACGTAAATAATCGATGAACCCTACTGAGAGGAAATATCGATTGACAACCAGAGATTCTGTTTCTGCTTCGGAGCTAGATGTATTGTCAGTCCGGCCGTGAAGGCGTCGACGGTAGATTAGTCGAGATGCACGCAATTTTGGTCACAAAGTAAAAAAAATTAATAAATAAAAAAAAAGTAAAAAATATCATCCACTAAGAACGAAATCAAATGCATCAGCAATCAGCACTGACTTGTAGTTAGACAGCGGACCTATCTGAAAGCAGCACAGTTTCTCTGTGTTAAAGGGTGGGGATGGCAATACTCTCCTAAAGGTACATTTGAACGAATATTCATTTAAAATTACCTATCGAATGAACAGCAAACCCGAACCAACGAATTTTTATCGGTGCACCTAGTCAAAAAATATAACCAAGCGATGTGATCCTTTCAAACGAGCATTTTTTACGTGCATTTTCAAAATTCAAGTATTGTTAATACCAGAAAATGAAGAATGGGGTAATTACGGGGGAAGTCATTTTATTAACCGGTGTAAGAAAACGATTTCGACTTCTCGTTTTCGAATTTTCAACCGAGGATTTTGTTAAACAATCTTTGAGTTATCTTAAAATAATGGATGTATTTGGAATTTCTATTATCATAATTTTAATAGTTTATTTAAAATCTTGATTTTGTAATTCAAAGAAGCGATTTTGTTTTAAATATCAATATTTAAGCTTTTCCATTTTTCACTCCATCATTACGAATTTTTTGTGGCGAAGTTCAGACTTGTAATAGTAGTATACAAGAGGAGAAAATTCCAGTTTTCATTGTCCAAAACTACAGTAGGTAAATATTATTTTTTTGTAATCAGAGGCTTTACTTTCAAAAGTTTAGTTAGAGCATTAAAAGTATATTTATTTCTTTCTTGAAAATGTAAGATTTAATTTGAAATACGAACATTTTGTTCAAAACCTTTGAGTTACCTTAAAATACACATTTCCCTACAATCATATTGAGCGAAAAAGCCAACAGGCTTCATGAGGAAAAAGAAAGATAGAATACACGTGGTGAAATAAAAAATGGATGACGTCATTTTTCACGTGTTTGGTACCTAAATTGCGCACAATGCACGATGTGGACGTGAGAAGAAAAATTTCAAGCAGACTCGATTTGCGGCTTGCATGTTCAGTATAATTTCATTATGTAGGTACATTGTACAATTTTGTTGCGTAGAATACAGCGTATGGTAAAAACAACGAATCTGAAACTTTTTAGGCGTAGATAGGAAATCAAAAAACAAAAAAAAACACGAAACAAATTCGACGTAAATTAAATGATGCCTGCACTCATTTTTGAGGTGAGGATTCAAGGAACTTAAACAATTTGAAGTAGTAAAAAATTCTAAAATCCGGATGAGATTCTCAGTCTACGACGACAAAAAATATTCAGCAGGAGGAGCTTATGCTTCACATAACGTCATGGTTGCCGTAACTAGAATTTGGAGAATTTGATCTGCATGGCTGTTTCCTCTGTGGCCCACGTCAATGCTCTTTTTTACTCATTAATTAATTTTTTCCTTTTAATTCTGAGCACTGAAAACAAACGTTGACTTATTTTTTAGTGTATCTTTCCGGATGTATAAAAAATTTAAGTTTCCCAGTAAAATCGTAAAATTGAAAATGATGACTAATTTTTTTACATTCGCGGGGAAAAGGGGACTCAGTACCTACTCGATAGCTTAATATTGTGCTTCCTCCCTTCGATGAAGCCATAAAATTCATGAAAAGAAATCTTCCCAAGATGACAAACAAAAATAAAGTAAAAACTACCAACTCAACTTTACAAATTTGCTAATCACGCAGCGCCAAATTTCGAATGAGAATTTGCTAGTTTGAGTGATTAAATATTACATATTAATTTTGAATGGAACCTCGAGAAAGGCGCATGATGCTAGAGAAAAGGTAAGTAAGGTACAGTATCCACTATGATAGCTGCCATTAGGCTTATGAAGTAGTTAATCGGTTCAGTCAAAGGTCATGGACTATTCAGTTGTGTGTGTTTTTTGAAAAATATAACTTTTCGCGTTTTTCGGTATGTTTGTTGCCTGTGCAGCAAAATTGAAGGCGAAATTCAGATGAATTATATCAGTCAATAAAGATAAACCTATGGTCTTTTGCCTCTATCAAAGTTTATAGAGCGAAATTAACATGTATTTTTCGAATGGACAACCATTCGCGCGCCCCGGTAGGTATGTTGTTTATGCCATCAAATTGAAGGCGAGCTCCGGATAGACAGTACCTACCAATACATTAAAAACTTCGTTGGTCGCACTAGAAAAAAAAAAACACATTGGATCTAGAGTCCAGACTCTTAAAAACATGCACCACCCTTAATCCGGTCCGGTCTTGAGTACAGCGGTTGACCAATAACTGGTTCGGGGTCAAAAATATCGATTTCAGCTTTCGATGCTAAATTGATCTAATTCTCTCAAGAAAGAATTATGACAAAGTCTCAAGCCATGCCTTGCAGTAGTAATGATGGCATACCGACGGTGAAATTTCCAGATCACGTATCTCGGTTAGGGACGCACTGGAAAAAAAAACGCATTGGATCTAGAGTCCAGACTCTTGAAAACATTGACAAGAAAAAATACTCTTAATTCAATCAGATTTTTGCTTAAATCAAAAGGAAATCCGCTCAAATTAAGAGGCTTGGTTCTTGATTTAAGCAAAAATCCGATTGAATCAAGAGAATTTTTTCTTCAAGAGAAAAATTTCGTGGAACGATAAGAACTATGCTGATTCAAACTCCTCTAAAAACGTAATATGAGAGAGGAGATTTTAAAATGCCACAAATGAAAAGTTCACCATCGATATGCGTCTGAAGTTAATAGTGCCTACGGCTGGCATTTACGCCAGTTCTTACACAAATTTCCTCGAATTCTCTCTTTTTTGTCATCAAACTTTGACGTGCTGCAAATTCAATTTTCAATTTTCTAAAAAAAATTGGGTTCTTTGCGCAGCATTATGCAAAGGTAACCCTCTTAGCATCGGTATTATAGCCATCTCATTTTTTCCCCAAACTTTGAACACATTTTTCCTGATTACGTCATGATTTTTTCTTCCCTTTTTTTTGCAAATTGTACGCCACGTGCTGTCACGCT